>NC_034201.2:41463232-41770732 GCF_002021735.2 Oncorhynchus kisutch
GCCAATGTTACAAACAGCCAGCTAGCTTCATCTGGCTAGTGTAGTGAGCTACCTGACTGCCACAATAATGATTAGGCACAATAGTGGAAGTTGCGGTTTGCCTTCAAAATAAAGTGATGCGAAAAAATACAAATAGAATAATTATGCCATACTTTTTATTTTAAAGGCTGACCGCAAAGTCCACTATTGTGGCTAATCCTTATTGTGGCTAATCCGTATAGTGGCTAGCTTCACATAAATGGGTCCAACCACCGTTAATCAAACAAGAACTGTCTTATAAATTAGGGTTATTTTAGATGATGACACCTCGCTATATAGTTAGCTAGCTAACTATAGCAACTGAAACAGACATGTTATTTTACACGTCAAAGTGTTATTTGACGTGTATAGTTTTTGACCCAAACGGCGTTCCATAGAAATCCTGGTTGAGAATGAAATGACTGAACAACGAAACAGCACAGCAAGTAAGTGAAATAAATAGTTTTTGCTTATGTTTTACTGGTAATGGGGATATACGTAAATGCCAACAAAATAACTTTTTGGTCAGTGTGTGTGTGTAACCTTTATTTAGCTAGGCAAGTCAGTTAAGAACACCAATACAGACGGCTTGATGAAAGACTCCCTGTTAACCAGCTATACTTTTGATACCAATTGGTATTGAATGCCCTCACCTTTTCATCCTTCTTCATGTAACTGATCTCAGGCAGAGGTCGACACTCGGTTTCAATTCACACCTTTTCCATGTACCCCAGAGAAGGAAAGGGGTTCTTCAACAAGTGAAAAGAAATTGAGGTAGCGTTGGCGGCCGAAAACTGCACATTCGAGCTGATACTGTAGCTAGCTACTGATATTTGCTACTAAAGTTAGCACTGCAAATTGAAATAAATTGCACTAACTGGACACAAAAATAAAGTTCTAAAACCAAGAAAACAATTTATAATCTACCTCCTCCGTATCCTGTAATTTGAAGAAACTAATTTGAATTGAATAATGTTAAAAAAAAAAAGATGAAATATCACTTTTCAATCTCTATCCAATGTCCCCAAGCTTCTCAAAACATAGAACTCCCCTATAATGCTCTGCGGCACAACCCCAATATAACACACTAGATTCATTCTCCAATTCTAATCCTATGACTGGATGGACAACATGTCAGTTCATACTCCAAAAGCTTTGATTGGTTGGAGGTCGTCCTCCGGAAGTGGTCATGATTACAATGTAGGTCTATGGAAGGGGGTGAGACATACGAGCCTCCTAGGTTTTGAATTGAACTCAATGTAGCCAGAGGAGGACGGAAACTATCTGCCTTCCGGCTACACCATGGCGCTACCCCAGAGAGTGCTGTTGAGGTTACTATAGACCTTTATTGCAAAACAGTGTGTTTTAATCAATTATTTGGTAACATATGAATATATTTGGTATAGTTTTATCTAAAAAGGATTACTTTTATAATGTTTCACAATTTTTATTTTTATTAAATTTCACTGAGGAGGATGGTCCTCCTTCCTCCTCTGAGGAGCTTCCACTGGTGGGGAGAGATAAGAGATGTGAAACACTTCAGAAATGTTTTTGCATGTGTTAGATGCACCTATAATGTACCAATGTAGGATCTTAATTTGCTCACTCTTATTGCCAATAATTTTCCTGCACCACAGGAAATGCAGATGAGCTTCATGATTTACATATTTTCACTGAAAAAAACTCACACTAACACACAGTTATATTAATAGTGTTGCACTTTTCATGTAGCCTACTTTTGTCCAGTTAATAGCTTAACCACCGATCAGGCACCATTATGGACTAAACGTTAATTTGCTCTGACAATATGGGTTAAATTAAGATTTTACATCTGTATGTTACTGTGTATCAGGCTTTGAGAAGTCAATTATGCTCTCTTAATATGTTCCTTTTAAATCAGGGATGGGCACGCTGAAGACCTTTGAAAATCCATGGACACAGTACATCTATGAATACTTAACCACCTGTAAGGAAGTGCAGAGCTATTTTAGAAGAATTATCACAAAACTCTAACTATTAGACCCAATTTGTGGCAAAACAAGAGGGGAAATAAGACAATGTAATCATGGAGGCATGGAGTCATCACAATCATAGGATATAATGGGAAAAGTATGTGTGCAGTACCTGCACTGACTGTAGTCGTCATATCCAAATGATGATGCTAGTTTAGTAAAATAGTTATTTTAAGATAATACTGTCTAGACATGTCATCTCCAAAGCACTCTTTCATAGTCTTTGTCATTTGAAGTAATGAGAAAGGACTATCGGAGTGCCCCAAAAGATTTAGGCCACGTTCACTTCAGACTGAAATTTACAGTTTTTCCAGCCAACGTAATCTAGAGGATTATCCGTGATTTTTATGTGCGTCCAAAATTGAAATTAGTTGAAATGTGAATAGATGGATTAATGTTTAATACGTTCTTCATACAATTCATCTGTCTCTGTGTGTCGAGGCCCGTATGATGAACTTCACATAGCGATCTTTCATTTTGGATTGTTACAGTGTATGAGTTAGTGTTGAGATCAGCCACCATAGTCATTTCCTGATGAGGTCCAGACTCTAGAAACACATACTTATTGTCTCTCTGCGTGTAGTATCATTAGGAATTTGAATTTTGGAACATGTAAAAATCACTTGCGACGGAGATGATTAAATGTGCTCATCAAACGATCCTCGCTCTCCAGCTCTTCAGTGTTGAGCAGGGGATAATTTAGCCCAGGCTAAATTTATAGTTCATATGGCATATAGAAACTCAAAATGTGTTATATTACGCAACCTCAAATTATTCAAAAGTCACCACCCATAGTTCCAGTGACTCATTATCATCCCAGCCTGTTGTTTTCATCTATTTAAATATCCTTGTACAATATAGTGCAAAACAGACTTAAACTTGAATATATCTCTCGTCTCATAACTTGTGGAAGAATTACAACTCTACGTGGCATGCGTGTATCCATATGCTGAATTGATACGTTATTGAATGCGTGTGTCTTCATATCCAAATCCTTATGTTTAATGCTTTATCGGAGTACAGATATTCCCTAATGTCTGTTACAGTAAACAAGAATGACTACACAGATGACACACACACACACACACGCAAACACCCACGCACACACATGCAATCAAACAAACACAAGCACAGAAATCGTGGCACACACTCCCTTTCTTGAGCACAGTGAAAAAAAAATATATTCTGGTGCACTTTGGCCCTCCAGTCAATGGCAACTGTATCCAGGCAGCCAAAGGCGTGAAACGTTGACTTCACATCTAATCAAATGGCACGGAATCTCATTTGTGAAATGTCAATATGATATCTGGCACAATGGCAAATGAGAGACAGCCATTGACCATAGAATAACACTGACTTCATGTTGTTACGTATCCTCAATTGGAGAGGTGATGGAAACTGCCCGTGTGCTAGACCCAGGGGGATAGGTTATGGGGTATATAGCCTAAAGCACTGTAGGACTATTTGGTGGTCAAATAAAACCAAATGTTATTTGCCACATGCTTTGTAAACAACAGGTGTAGACTAACAGTGAAATGCTTATTTACGGGCCCTTCCCAATAATGAGGAGACAAAAAATGAGAAATAATAGAAAAATAATAATACATGGAACAAATACACAATTAGTACCCATTAATTGGCTATATACTCAGGGTACCACTACCGAGTCCATGTGCAATGTTACAAGGTCACTGAGGTAGATATGTACATAAAGTTGAAGTCAGAAGTTTACGTACACCTTAGCCAAATACATTTAAACTCAGTTTTTCACAATTCCTGACATTTAATCCAAGTAAAAATGCCCTGTTTTAGGTCAGTTAGGATCACCACTTTATTTTAAGACTGTGAAATGTCAGAATAATAGTTGAGATAATGATTTATTTCAGCTTTTATTTCTTTCATTACATTCCCAGTAGGTCTGTAATGGCTTTCTTCCTGGGAAAGAGAGGACCAAAGCGCAGCGTGGTGAGTGTTCATATTCTTTAATAATAAATCCCAACTGAAAACTTCAAATTACAAAACAACAAATGTGAAAACCGAAAACAGTCCTATCTGGTGCATAGACACAAAGACGGGAAACAATCACCCACAAACTCCAACACAAAACAAGCTACCTAAGTATGGTTCCCAATCAGAGACAATGACTAACACCTGCCTCTGATTGAGAACCATATCAGGCCAAACACATAAACAGGCAAACTAGACACACAACATAGAATTCCGACCCAGCTCACATGCTGACCAACACTAAAATGAACTAACGTTCTGACCAAGAACTATGGTCAGAACGTGACAGGGTCAGAAGTTTACATACACTCAATTAGTATTTGGTAGCATTGCCTTTAAATTGTTTCACTTGGGTCAAACGTTTCAGATAGCCTTCCAAAAGCTTTCCACAATAAGTTGGGTGAATTTTGACCCACTCGTCCAGACAGAGCTGGTGTAACTGAGTCAGGTTTGTAGGCCTCTTTGCTCGCACACGCTTTTTCTGTTCCGGCCACACATTTTCTATAGGATTGAGGTCAGGACTTTGTGATGGCCAGTCCAATACATTGACCTTGTTGTCCTGCAACTTTGGAAGTATGCTCAGGGTCATTGTCCATTTGGAAGACCCATTTGTGACCAAGCTTTAACTTCCTGGCTGATGTCTTGAGATGTTGCTTCAACATATCCACATAATTTTCCTCATGATGCCATCTATTTTGTGAAGTGCACCAGTCCCTCCTGCAGCAAAGCACGCCCACAACATGATGCTGCCACCCCCATATTGGTAATACAGACTGGGACAGGGAGAGGTAGAAGATGTTAGTGTAGACACTTGCCAGCCGGTCAGTGCAAGCTCTGAGTACGTGTTCTGGTAATCCCTTGTGAATGTTAACATGTTTAAAAGGTCTTACTCACCTCGGCGACAGAGTGCGAGATCACACATTCGCCACGGAACAGCTGGTGATCTCATGCATGGTTCAGTGTTGTTTGCATCGAAGCGAGCATAGAATGAATTTAGCTCCTTTGATAGGCTCAAGTCACTGGGCAGCTCACAGCAGGGTTTCTTTTTGTAATCCGTTATAGTTTGCAAGCCCTGCCACATCCAATGAGTGTCAGTCGGCGTGGTAGGATTCAATCTTAGCCCCGTATTGACATTTTGACTATTTGAAGGCCTGTCGGAGGTCATAGCAGGATTTCTTATAAACATCCGGATTAGTGTCCCGCTCCTTGAAAGCGGCAGCTCACTGGTCACTGCCGGTGACTGGTGGTAAACTCCTCAATGTTATTGGATGAAACCCAGAATATATTCCATTCTGTGCCAGCGAAACAGGTAATTCCTGTTTGGGTTTTTGCTTGTAAGCAGGAATCAGGGGGATAGTGTTATGGTCAGATTTGCCAAATGGAGGGCGAGGGAGAGATTTGTAATTGTGTTTCTGTGTGTGGAGTGAAGGTGATCTAAAAACAAAATCCCCTCTAATTACACTGGTGATTTGCTGGTAAAAATGAGGTAAAACAGATTTCACTTTCCCTGCATTAAAAATACCAGCCAAACACTTTCTTGTTTGGTTATGGCCCTATAAAGCACATTGACTGCGATCTAGGTGCCAGCATCGGTTTGTGGTGGTAAATATACAACCATGAAAAATATAGAAAAACTGCACATTTTAGAGTGCCGATTTATTGTGTTAATTTGCGAAATGATCATGCTGTTTAATCAGCTTCTTGATATGCCACACCTGTCAGGTGGAAGGATTATCCTGGCCAAGGATAAAACGGTCACTAACAGGGATGTAAACAAATTTGTACACAACATTTGAGAGAAATAAGCTTTTTGAGAGTATGGAAAATGTATTTTATTTCAGCTCATGTAGCATGGGACCTTATATGTTGCCTTTTATCTTTTCAACCAATATAGAAATCTTCATCCAAATCGAGGTTAGTGATGGCCAGAAGCTGCATTAGGTCATAGGAGATAGTGGAAATATTATGTATGATCAGGGTAAAGAAACAATATCAGAATTGGTCAGGAGCCCGTAGGAAGGCAGATATCCACTGCAGCCCAATCTTCACACTCATAATAATGTATTAGCTTTAACTCAAAGATGATGAGAATGGCTCTTGATGTATTATTGCTCCTGTCTATTTATAGAAGTACTATGGCAGCCATCTTTGGCACCATTTAAAGGTTTAAATAGAGATACATCCCCAGGATGGTACGACAGGTTGTTTTCTCTGACACTGGATGATCTGTCTATATAGCCTACACATCATGCACATGACTTGTTCTGTGGCAAGCTGTCAGCATCTGCATTGTACTGTCTGGCTGGGTTTGCATGTGTCAGATAATGATGGAATAGAAAATGATGGTCCATTTGTCTCCCCATCTGTCCACAGTCATGAGTTAATATTCCTCCATGTGATCTTCAGTTGTGTACATCAGATGTTTCCGAACAGAACAGACCAATGAACTTCAATGAGTGTATTTATTACAATGCAAGGACCATGATCACTGTAGGTTAACACACAGATGTTGGTGAATACTAAGGCTGGATTTACTATCTAATATCAGTTTCTGTCACTTCCAGTGTAGTCTTCCTGACAGGGACAACAGAAACGTAGAGGTGGAGGGAAGCCGGGAATACAAACAGGGAGCATGTGGTTGAAATATGCATTGCCAGGATATGCATAGACTTTGGAATGGTCTGCCAGAGGTGATCAGGCTTGCAGATTCAGTGCCTCTTTTTAAATCCCTGCTGAAGACACACTTTTATAAAAATGCTTTTTAATGTATTATTTCAGTATGATTTTAATTATCTATCCTGTTTCTTTCTCCTTCCTTCAGTCTATTTGTATTATTTTATGAGGTGAAGCACTATAAAGTTATTTTTATTAGTCTTATACATAGCACAGAGATTGCAGCCAGTGAAGCAGGGAATCTTATGGGAATCATATTGAAATGTAAACCCTCAAGACAGCAGAAGCAGAATAGCACTACAACTCACTACAACTAAATCTCTTTGTTATCTAGTGTGAACAGATAACTGGATATACCAGAATTTTTCTAATGGATAAAACAGAACATCATATTAAAGCACATTAGAGGACCAGTGAGCCTTTGAAAGCTCATTACTGTTGATCCGGTTTCAAATCGTATTTTCTGACAGGAGTTATATTGGCTTCCAGATTGACAAGTCAGCAAATATGTTATTTTTTTAAATGACAGCTTGGGGCTAAACAAATTTTGCCACAGTCAGATGAAATGACTTTCAGTTAATTGAGATCTCAGCTGTCATGTGGTTTCACTCTGTGTAAATTCCTCTTGGGCTATGAGAGATTGAGTAGGAGGCTGGCTGACCAATTCATATTTAAAGACGGTGGTGGATGTCTAGATGCCTGACTGATTCCCTTCGCTGTGCCTAGCACTACTCCTTAACTCTAGTCTGGTCTGAAGCATTCGCCTTCAAGGCAGATTTTGCTTGGTCATCCTGGGGTCTTGGTGATGTCATTTCCTCTTCATTATGCATTGGAATGGCAGCACAGTGTTGACATCACTTTGGGACAATGAGCCGGTCTGTATACAGGGCCTCATTAAAACCATTCCAGTTTGCTTCTTCTCTGCATGCTGCTCAACTAGTAGTATTGTAATGACCTCTGGTTTGGTTGATTTAATCGTAATGGAACATAGCTGTGTTTATTAGTCTCTTTTGGCTAGTTCATTTAGGACATAATTAAAGTCCTTATTATGCCTGTAGAGCCTGTACCTTATTAGCCCCATGACATTGTCTCTGTGTTCAAGTAGCTTTAAGATAATTCAATTTGGTCTCTCTCTATGTGTGTTGAATTCTTGAAGTTCAGTTGATCTCTTTTTAACATGAAGATTCCCTCCTAATTTCTATAGGGTACTCCACACTAAAGGTGAGTATAAAGGGAGGTCTCCATTTAATTACTCATACACACATTTTCAATTCCATCCTCTGATTAATATTTGCCTCTGTACTCTGAGTTTATGATTAATTAATGACAGATGATTCATGCTAATAGTGAAGTCTAACCAAGTCCAATGCGTTTCTATGTAATGCTAATATTATCATCAGAGAATGCCTGAGAGTTGTTTGGACGCCTGACTGCATTTATCTCAATTTAAATCTCTATTCATTGACGAAAATAGAGTCATCACTGTCGGCGTGCACAGGAAGCGTCACAACCAGAGTTGAAAGTCAAACAAACACACACAGTCGACCGATTCGTGACACACATCAAATGATCTATTTTCCCCCCATTGCATGGAGAGAAATCCTAGGATCTGAAAGACCTCAGGTATTACAGATGGTGGGAAGTGAACCATGGTTGTGGGTTTAATCTGATGCATTGACAGTCACCTGAGCCTACAGTCTCAAGCCAAAGAGTACAACACTCTACAACACAAACACACTCATTAAACAGGCATCATCAATTGATGACAAAGGAGATACAGAGGAAGAGAGAGAAAGAATGTGTGAACATTAGGAGAATGCACCAGCACATCTGTGCTGATGGGAGTTTCAGTTCATCTGCCTGCTTACCGGCTGGAGTTATTACTGTCATCGGTGTGAAGTGTCATTGTAAAAACCATATCATTATGTTCAAGGGATACTTCAAGATTTTGGCAATGAGGCCCGTTATCTACTTCCTCCGAGTCAGACAAACTAGTAGATACCATTTGTATGTCCTTGTGTACAGTATTTGTCCTTGTGTACCAATTTGAGGTAGTTCCAGGCACAGGAGGTTGCTGAGGGGAGGACGGCTCATAATATCAAATCAAATCAAATTGTATTGGTCACATACACATGGTTAGCAGATGTTAATGTGAGTGTAGTGAAATTATTGTGCTTCTAGTTCCGACCATGCAGTAATATCTAACAAGTACACAAAACATTTCACAACAACTACCTTATACACACACAAATGTAAAGGAATGAAAAATAATATGTACATATAAATATGTGAATGAGCGATGGCCGAAAGGCATAGGCAAGATGCAGTAGATGGTTTGGAGCACAGTATATACATATGAGATGAGTAATGTAGGGTATGTAAACATTATATAAAGTGTCATTATATTAAAGTGACTAGTGATACATTTATTACATCCAATTTTTAATTATTAAAGTGGCTAGAGATTTGAGATCTGAGTATGTTGGCAGGAGCCACATGGAAACCATGTGTTTGATGTATTTGATACCATTCCACCAATTCCGCTCCAGCCATTACCACAAGCCCGTTCTCCCCAATTAAGGTGCCAGCAACCTCCTGTAGTTTCAGGGAATTGACTAGCATGCTAGCAGATACCCATCATAGTCTAATGAAAGCCTAATGAAACTACCTATACTATAGGTAACTACCTTCATACTGGACACAGAGACATAACAATGGTATCCATGAGTTCACCTGATTCTGGGAAAGTAGATAACTGGCCTCATTGCCAAAAGTATTCCTTTAAGTTGGACTTTGACATTGTACAGATGGTGGGAAGTGAACCATGGTTGTGAAGCATTCTGTTTATGCTTACCAGGTAAATATGCAGCCGGTTCAGTTGTGAAAACTTTGATCAGACAGCTGTGGAGATGTAATTAGCTGTCCTCAGAGGAATCTTAATGTCTCATTGACCCCTCAATAAGCTTCTCCTCCTCCTCCTCCTAACAGCCACTCTTTACTGTATCATTGACCCCTCTATAAGCATCCCCCCCCTCCAGCTTCTTCCCCTCCTCCTAACAGACACTCTTTACTGTATCATTGACCCCTCTATAAGCACCTCCCCTCCAGCTTCTACCCCTCCTCCTAACAGACACTCTGTACTGTATCGTTGGCCCCTCTATAAGCATCATCCTTCCTACCCCTCGTCTCCAGCTTCCTCTCCTCCCCCTAACAGCCCTGTGGTTTGATCACCTGTCTGTGTCGGAGCACACTGAGAGCAGCTACAGCACTGTACCATAATGTGCACACTCCCAAAAAGCTAATTGGAAACACGGCGACACCAGTGCCACCTCCATCTCTGCATGCACACCACGACCGCAGCGTCGCTGGGTGATGTGTGATGAGTAACATGTGATGACAGATAATCAATCGTTTATTTATTTCTTTAGCTTTTAGGGAGGCCTATATATAGCGACGGCGCCAATCTAAACTAAGCCAGATATTTCCGTGGGGGTGGCAGAGCTGTGCAGAATCATCTGCCTCAGAGCATTGATGTGTGTGTTTCCTTTTCACACTGTGAATGTATTTGGATGTACAGTAGGCCCTGTATGGTTTTGCTGCAAGCTAATAAACAAAAGCCACACACAGTAACACCCTCAGGGGAAATTACATTTCATTTACTTATTTTTGACCCGTGTCTAGTCTGGTTCTGATTGTTTAAAGGTCCAATGCAGCTTCTGCTTTAATTTATTTTTTTTATCTCCGTATCAAATCATTTCTGGGTAACAATTAGGTACCTTTTGACCATTTTTATTGGAAACAAGGAACAAAATTAACTTCTTAGCAAATCGCAATTTCTCAAGCAAGAATTTTGCTAGGACTGTCTGGGAGTGGTCTGAGTGGGGAGGGGGAAACTGAAAACTAGCTGCCATTGGCAGAGAGGTTTGGAACTCTCTGTCTTATTGGTCTATTAACTCATTTGATAGTTAATGTGACCAGGCAGGTCAAAACGCCATTCCCATCTTGTCAAACAGCGCTTACACTAAAAGAGCATTATCATGATAAATTTCAGTATTATTCCAACTTCATAGTGTGGAAATATAAAATACAGGATATTACGCTTTTGACTGCACTGGGCCTTGAAGTTTCAAACAGCACCCAACCCCTTCAGACACACATGAATCATTCAGTTAGAGGTTATTAGTGCAGATGGCAGCATGCAACAGTGTCTGGGATGGAACCCAGTGGGGTCGACGATAGTAACACTCTCTCTATGGAGACTATGGCCCGGATCTGTTCCCTCAATAAGATATTATCAAATCTGTAGACTGAAAAGGAGCACTATGCACTCTTGGACTAAAGCCAGTACAGCGGCACCTAGTCTGTACATTTCCCAAGCCAAACCCTCTCTATGGTAGAGGCTCTACTGTCACTAAACCTCCTCATGAGACTCTCAGCCAGTGTATAGTCTGAGGTGTCCCTCCCTACCTGCCGAGACAGGCAGCAATGTCACCTGTTTTAAAAACGTCTCTCTATAATTATCAGGTGGGTTCAGTTGTAAATCATCAGCTGCTGAATTGATGTTGTGGAGTGACATGCGGTGCCTTCCTGCCTGGCTGCACGCCTGTTAAATTGGGTCAACATTAACAAGGCCCATGTTGCTGTGCTCTGCACTTCAACGCTGATGCTGAGTCACAGTGACAGGCCTCCGTTACATAAGGACAGAGGATACTCTGGAGCCAGCCATGCTTTCAATGCCTCACTTTTTACATTGGCATGGATGGTGTCCTCCCCTGTTTTTAAGAGGCCTCCACAATGTCAATGTTACACAACATACTATACTAGCTAAAGCATACTTTATACAGAGATGCAGTTGTCACACCCGCAGACAACATCATCCGGGCAGAGGAATAACCGTGTTCACTGTGTTTTTTAAGAAGTGTTAATTGCATGATTTATCCATGAGATGTTTGTCTAGATAGATATGTTAGGTTGAAAACAGTAGCATTGTTAGAGATACTGTGGAGACTTGATACAAAACAGTCGCACATTTCAGGAAAAACATTTTTTTGGTGTCCTGTGATCACACCTGGATGCTAGTAAACTTGCCAGTGGACCTCATACTGGACAAGGTAGTATAAAAGTCTGGGGAATTGATTTTTGAGCATTTTTGTTGGGTGGCTCAAGTAAAAAATGTAATCCGAATGCTGGAGAGGGCTGTTGATTTGTCATGAAAACAAAAATGTATCACATTAGCAGAAAGCTGTGTTCTTCTATATTCTACTAACAGTAAGAGTACAGAGGAACATATGGCATTTCCCTTGTTCATTTCTGCCCTCCATTAAACCTTGGGAATAGACCACCTAGTAGACACATTAAGTATACAAAATAATATATGCATACTGTAGCAGTCTGTTGTGATTGGTTGTGACAACATGTACTACAGGTAATGAGTGTTACACAGCAGGCTAGTGGTACCGGGTAGAATGCTTCCAGGCTGTCACAAACTGTTTTTAATTGTTTTTGGCATTCGTTAATTAAGGAAGCACATAGACCATCGCAACCATGCCCGCCTGTAAGGAAAACAACCTGTGGTAACCTAGGTTACCCCATTGGCTCACAGAAAAAACGTCACCTTTTTCAAACACAATCTTCTGGTTGTCTGCTTGTTTTAGTCAATTACAAAACTACACTTAAGAAAAGTACAACATGTGTAAAGATGACTTTTCAACATTGCCTGCTCCCTACTGTTCCTACCACTTAGAAAAACATCATATTGTAGGGCTTCCTTCACCCCTTTTCATGAAGATGCTAGCAGCCACTTGTGAGTGAGTCCTAGCTAGCTACCGGCCGGAACATTAAGCTAGCCAAGACCAACAACAACAAAAAACTGACTATAAAGCTACAAGTAGTGAGTGGAGTTACAAACGGACTATACTAAACAAGTTAAATGTCTTACCTGTGATGAAATATTTTCCACACACACAGTTATGTGTAACCTACTTGGACACCGGGTACCCACATTTCCCATTCTCCCACACCGAATAGCCTGAAGACACAGGGCTCTTCTTGCAGTCTCTATTTCCCTATGTGGGAGAATTGTGAACCGTATATCGTTATTTTTGACCTGGTTACGTGTACATTGAACAACACAACAGATTTTCAACATGTGTTGTTATTTCTGTTGTGCAAAAAAATCTAGTTGTGGGCTATTTGTGTGCAACATATTACTAGCAAGATAATGCTTGCATTAGTGCAAGGTAGTGCAAACGTGTAAGCAATGATAAATCTTTTATTTGGATGAGAGAGACGAGAGGGAAGCGTGAAAAACAGATGGACAGATAGACCTGTAGCGAGAGAAAGAGAGAGAGGATGGGAGAGAGAGGATTAGAGAAAGAGAGAGATGATGTTGCTCCTGTACAGTCTGAAACCAAACAAGTGACATTAAAGTGCTGTGACCTGTGAGGGCATTTCCTCTGCCTAAATATAGCTATCTGTGATGCTGCGCAATGTGAGCACTGCCAGGCCCAAGGCCGTGCCGCTCGTCTGACCTCTCGCTGGTCCGGAGACCTCTCCTCCATCTTCCCCCAGAACACGTGACCCTTTCCTGGCCTCCAGACATTCCCCTTCCTATCAGCAGGATAGCTGGGCTGTAGTGAACAGCATGGCGCGTGACGCGTGACACGTCCCTGATGGCGCAGATATAGGAGGGAGATGGGGGAAGGAGGGAGGGAGTCAGAGGTCTTGAGGTCGGTTCCTTTTATGTCTCATATATGCATAATGCACAGCTCAGTGGGTGCTCTCTATAACGTAATGTTCCATTTAATATACATCTTCTTTGTTTCGCATGGATACATACGGGTAGTCAAGAGGAGAACATCCTGATTTGAGATGAAGCAGAGCTCACTGGTTTATTTTCTTTCATAGTCCTCCTTTGCAGCCCTTTGCCCTTTCATTAAGCTATTTATGTTGATCATAATAATCATGTAATAATGTCTATTTTTTGCGCAAAATGTTGAATTTAGAAGTGCTAAATGTGAAGATTTGTAATCTGCCGTGGACATTCTCTACTTTGAATTGCCTATCCGCCCCCTCAGAATAATCATGTTTGTTCTGGATGGAAAACATTGTTATTATATTCTTCCTGCACACAATATACTCTGTATTCTTTTGGGAGGCCATATTGTACCACCAGCAATGGCAGAAGGCAAAATAAATACCTTACAGTCAGGGAGGAATTATGGGTGGAAAGTTTGAAAATAATTCATTACATCGAGGCAGACAACTTTTTGCCAGGCAGATGAGACGAGGTCAGAGTCGGGACTCGGGATCTATAGTATTCATATCATTTTTCATAAAGCTTTCATGATAGTTTATTAAATGGCCCTGGTGGGGGTTTAAAAATCACTTTGCAAATAAGGTTATACTTTCCCATTCCAAAACAGCTCTCATTGGATGGGGACCACGTCTTCCCATGGGTTAGAGTTATTGCACAGCAGATTGGATGGGGACCACGTCTTCCCATGGGTTAGAGTTATTGGATGGGGACCACGTCTTCCCATGGGTTAGAGTTATTGGATGGGGACCACGTCTTCCCATGGGTTAGAGTTATTGGATGGGGACCACGTCTTCCCATGGGTTAGAGTTATTGGATGGGGACCACGTCTTCCCATGGGTTAGAGTTATTGGATGGGGACCACGTCTTCCCATGGGTTAGAGTTATTGGATGGGGACCACGTCTTCCCATGGGTTAGAGTTATTGGATGGGGACCACGTCTTCCCATGGGTTAGAGTTATTGGATGGGGACCACATCTTCCCATGGGTTAGAGTTATTGGATGGGGACCACGTCTTCCCATGGGTTAGAGTTATTGGATGGGGACCACGTCTTCCCATGGGTTAGAGTTATTGGATGGGGACCACGTCTTCCCATGGGTTAGAGTTATTGGATGGGGACCACGTCTTCCCATGGGTTAGAGTTATTGGATGGGGACCACGTCTTCCCATGGGTTAGAGTTATTGGATGGGGACCACGTCTTCCCATGGGTTAGAGTTATTGCACAGCAGATTGAGGCAAACTGGGGATTCATAGAGGAAAACATAGCATCCTCTCATCTTTTCAATAAATACATGTGGCAAAGAAACATGTGCTCCAGCTCCCTTTGTCCCTGCAGCTGTGACAAGAACAGTAACGTTACACAAAATAGCACCACCAATATCTTATTTTAACTCTGCACTCTTAGTAAAAAAAAAAGGCTTCCAAAATTGTTATTTGGCTGTCCCCATTGGATGACCCTTTTTGGTTCTAGGTAGAACCCTTTTGGGTTCCATGTAAAACCCTTTGTAGAAAGGGTTCTACATGGAACTGAAACGGGTTCTACCTGAAACCAAAAGGGTTTTCCTATGGGGACAGCCAAATAACCCTTTTAGGTTCTAGATAGCAGCTTTTCTTCTAAGAGTGTAGGCTTTACCTAACATACAACCTAACACATCTGAACAACAAGATGAGAGTGAAAGTGATTACACAAACACATACTGTAGTGCGTAGTGAGTTAGGCTAATGCAACAGAAAGTGGCGTGGGTGTAGATACTTTGTTTAGAGAAAATCACTTTTGTCACTATAGAGAAGACTTGTATAAATGTGGTTTTGTTTGTGAGTAAAATAGATGCATGTGGTGATTCAGTACACACAAGGTGGTGCGTTTATTTACCAAGTCCCTCAAACAGCTTGGGGAATGGACTGTAATAACATGTCATCAACCTGACACAACAAGTCTTCAACATATAAGCTATAAACCTTTGTTGCATGTTAGCTATAGGCACAAAGGGCATGAGATTATTATTAACTGTAAAAATCACATTCCATTTGGTTCCAACCCTTCTAAAAACTTTCCAAGCAAACAGACTTTCCTGTGAATAGTATTTTTTGTTTGTGGGGAACAATCCTCTCTCTGCATGAAAGACAAAGCTTCATGCACCAACAAGACACAATGACAGTCAGATCTATTCAAGTGTGACATGAGAGGTTATGTGGCTGTGTAACAGTGGCAACAACATCAATCGGAACCATTGAATTGAAAATGCTTTTCTATTCCCCGAAAAGAAAGGTATTGTACCAAAAAGTAGAATAGGATTAGTTCAGTTCCTGTATGTCCTGAGTCTTCCCATAATACTGAGATTTAATTCAGCCAAAGTGCATTATTAATCCTCTAAAAGGCATCCTCGAGCAGTACCGTTCTCCACACTCATCCACTTGGCACCCCCATAGTGCATGCTGTCTGCCTCTATAGAAGTGATTTGAATAACTCCTATGGAGAATTACAGTAGAGAAGCACGGCTATCCCTCCATGTAAAATGTACATGGAGGGATAAAATCTATAACATGCATGTCAATCTCTCCTGGTTTAAACACAGTAAGTCTGTCTTTTTAGCAGAATAATGAGTAACCCTGGCAATAGGTCCCTCAGAACAGGGTCCCCCCACCTAACTCATCAACAATCTTTAATTATTTGAATCAGCGGTGTAGTGCTAGGACAAAAAGCAAAACGTGCATCCAGGCGGGACCTCACGACCGAGTTTGGGAAACCCTGCCTCAAGAGACCCCAAGGCCTACGACAACCCAATATGGTTATCACAGATCACACGGGTAAATAATGGAACCCAAAGTGCTGCGTGAGCTGACCTTGGACGGAAACATCGCAGCACAGGATGTGATTCCACAAATAACCAGCCAGGACATTGATTCCTGTTAGCCAGAGAGGGGGGGAGGGGGGAGCAGATTTTTTTTCACAGTGGCAGTTTGATTAACTGCACTTTCCATCACTCCCAGGCATGGCAAATACAATATGGCCTGGCCGGGCAGGTGTTATCAGCCAGTCATGTATCAGTGCCTTTTAAGAGCTCTGTTACGGAGTAATTAAAAGCTACTGTGCTTGGACCTCTGGTGCTCAAATAGAGTTAACTCCAGTCCAGCTCATTGCTGCTCTATTTGGTTAACGCTCCCAGTGGCACTCGGTCCATCAGCACCACAAGAATTCACATAATAGGGGGCTTGTTATGTCATGGTTTTTAGGATGTGTTTAGCATTGAATCCGGTGAATCGGAAATAACAATAAATCCGGTGAATTGGAAATAAGAATAAATCCTTTACAATATTGAGGCAATTGAACAAGTTGAGGAGACTAAACTGCTTGGTGTAACCCTAGATTGCAAACTGACATGGTCAAAACATATAGATGCAACGGTAGTTAAGATAATAATCACAATTGGTGGGGTGCTTATATTTGTCGTATTTTACGTGTGAATTGGAAATGTGTTTATTTGCATATCCCACTTCCCCTGACAGTGGGGTCAGAGCCAGGGATCAGCCATTATTGACAGCGACCCTAGAGCAATAAGGGTTAATTACCTTTCTCAAGGGCACATTTCAACTTGTTGGCGTGTGGATTTAAACCAGCGACCTTTCGATTACTGGACGAATGCTCTTAACTGCCAGGCTACCTGCCAGAGAGGTCTGTCTGTGATACAGCGCTGCTCTGCTTTCTTGACATCACAATCAACTTAACAAGTTCTATAGGCCTTAGTTGTATCACATTTGGACTAGTTCCACAAAGAGGGACATATGCAAATTAAAGTTGGCCCAGAACAGAGCAGCAAGCCTGGCCCTTAAAAAACTTCTTATGGCTGCAATCCCGTTAACGGGAGCGATATGATGACAACCAGTGAAAGTGCAGAGCGCCAATTTCAAAACATGAAAAATCTAAATAAAAATTCCTCAAACATACATGTATCTCATACCAATTTAAAGCTAATCTTGTTGTTAATCCCACCACAGTGTCCAATTTCAAATATGCTTTACAGCAAAAGCACTACAAACGATTATGTTAGGTCACCACATAGCCACAGAAAAACACAGCCATTTTTCCAGCCAAAGATTTCCCAGCCACAAAAACCACAAATAGAGAGAAAATGAATCCCTAACCTTTGATCATCTTCATCAGATGACACTCATAGGACTTCATGTTACACAATACATGTATTATTTGTTTGATAAAGTTCATATTTATCAAAATATGAGTTTACATTGGCACGTTACATTCACTACTTCCAAAAACATCCAGTGATTTTGCATAGCCACATCATTCAACAGAAATACTCATCATAAATGTAGATGATAATACAAGTTATACACATAGAATTATAGATATACCTCTCCTTAATGCCACCGCTAAGTCAGATTTAAAAAGTACTTTACGGAAAAAGAAAACTACGCAGTAATCTGAGACGGCTCAGAAGTAAAAGTCACAATAGCCGCAATGATGGCGTCAACATAAACAAGAAATTACATTATAAATATTCCCTTACCTTTGATGATCTACATCAGAAAGCACTCCAGGAATCCCAGGTCCAAAATAAATGTTTGTTTTGTTCGATAATGTCCGTTATTTATGTCCAAATATCTTCTTTTGTTAGCGCGTTTGGTATACATATCCAAACGCTCATCCTGGTCAGCGTTACGTCGGACAAAAACTTCAAAAGGTTATATTACAGGTCAAAGAAACATTTCAAACTAAGTACAGAATCAATCATTAGGATGTTTTTTTAATATATAGCTTCAATAAAGTTCCAACCGGAGTATTCCTTTGTGTCTTCATGAGCAATGGAACACAAGTGGATACCATGAGGAATAAGCGTGATCAGAAAATGGCTGACTGCCAGACACCTGATAGATTCTGCTCTCATTCACTCCCACAAAACAGGAGAAGTCTCATTCAAATTTCTATAGATGGTTGACATCTAGTGGAACCCCTAGGCAGTGCAACATCATTAATATCTCAAGGGGATTTCATTGGGGACTGTGGTGAATACATACAAAGCTAAGATTTCTCACTTCCTGTTTTGATTTCTCCTCAGGATCTTGCCTGCCATATGAGTTCTGTTATACTCACAGCCATCATTCAAACAGTTTTAGAAACTTTAGAGTGTTTTCTATCCAATACTAATAATAATATGCATATATTAGGAACTGAGACCGAGGGGCAGGCCATTTACTTTGGGCAACTTTTCATCCAAGCTACTCAATACTGCCCCCCAGCCATAAGAAGCTAAATGTACACAGAGATCCATAATGCATGTAAATCTCTCCTGGCTCAAAGTAGAGGAGAGATTGACTGCATCACTATTTGTCTTTGTGATAGGTATTGACAAGGTCAAAAGCACCGAGCTGTCTGTTCAAAAGACTAGCACACAGCTCAGACACCCATACACACCCCACCAGGGGTCTTTTCACAGTCCCCAAGTCCTTAACAGACTCTGGGAAACGCACAGTACTGCATAGAGCCATGACTAAATGGAGCTCTCTTCCACATCAAGTGAGGTGGGCCGTACAATCAGATTTATAAAACAGATGAAACAACACCTCAAGGTACATCGCAGACTGTGAAGAGAGACACGTACACACACAAATACACATGCACACACACTAACACACTCACTCTACACACACACACACACTGTAATGTTGTGGTATTGTGGATTTTATATTGTACTTTTGTAATATTAAATTAATAATGTAATAATGTCTTGTATGACGTATTGTGTTATTCATGATGTAGCCTGTTGTTGTGTTTTGATGTGATGTTACTGTTTTAACCCTGTTTGGACCCCAGGAAGAGTACCTGCTGTCTTGGCAGCAGCTAATGGGGATCCTAATAAATACTAAATGCTAAATGAGGCCACTTTGGACTGTGTGTACTTACTTTCTTACTTCTTCGAGGGCTGTGTGTTTGTAGACGCTCATTGAGTTAATTGTTATTGTTCTTTCATTCATTTGGTTCTTTTAACTTTTTGCTCAGATGTATTTCTACTCTTATATTTATTTGTGAAAGTGGCGCCTGCTGGCAACTTCGCAGCAGTCTGTCATAGTTCCCCGAAATGTTTACAAAAGCGTCCCCTCTAATTACATGAGAGGAGAGATCGGGCTATAGAATGTGACACTATCTAGCCAGCTCTTGCTGGAGGATATTCCAAAGCCACACACGAATCGGAAGTCCATGCTGACCACTTGCATGAAGATAAATTATCAAACTCAATCACGACCAGTGACATTGTCATAAAGTATACCACCCCCATGTATTGCACCCACAGAGTAGGGTGTTTTTGCTCTAACTGAAGGACAGCACTTCCATACAAGTAACCTGAGTATGTGGTATATAGTGTACATTGGTTTATGTATGTATTGCCTCACAAATGGAATACTCCTCCCTCTAAACTGACTCATGTATACAGTGTGTGTTATACTATTATATTCCTGAGATGTTAGGTCATATGTTATCTGTTCAAGGGCACCTAGCTGTGGTTGTTAGGTAGTATTAGGCACAATGGATACCTGATTGAACAGTCATCTTATAATTGATTTTCTGTTTGCAAGTAGTCTGGACATTGTGCCAGTATGCTTGGTCTCCAGTTGTTTTGATGAACAACATTTCTCTGCTTCTCCCTCCAGTCTTCATAGATCAGAACACCATACTGTACAGATGTAGGATCTTAATTTGAGTCAGTTTACTACAGCAGGAAAATAATCCAGCAGCAACAGTAAATGTGAATTATTATGTGGATTATAACTAATGAGAATATTTGTAGGGGTTGCTACATTTTTTGTAAGGGCAAATCAAGTCTGAAGTTTCTAAATGGAAATAAAACTTCAGAAACATTTTTAAACCTCAAACACAACCTCAAATAAAAAGTTATCCTGAAACAGGGTGATCAAATTAAGATCCTACATCTGTATGTTATGGATTTGTCCCTACTTCATGCCAGTAGCCCCCTACCAATCTATTCTATTTTAGAGTGACTCCCTAAGGACGTAGGGGGAAAGTGCCCCACAGAAACAATAATGTACGGAAACCCTAGACTACATATCTGGTGAACCCACCTGGCAGACTGTGATGTATGTGGGGAGCCACAGGTCATCAAAATATGGAGGCTCGCACATTTCTTCATGATTCATGATGCTACTCCCTTCACAGCATGTGAGGGGGTAGGGGGAACAGGGGGAAGAACACACCACGTAGCCTAAAATAATTGCTATGCTGCTGTGCTGTTGGTGCTGAATCACTCACCTAGGTTTTATCTCCACAGCAGAACTGTAAAGAAACTAACTCATACATGCATCATTTGAACGCTAATTGGAAAAGGGTGATTAGCTGTTGGAACTCTCTTCAGCAAGCAAGCTATGTTTTTTTCTGGTTGTTTATGCTTTACGAATAAGGCTATAGGCATGCATGCTGGACATAGTGTACTGTATGAATCAGAATGCAGCACTGTTCTACCTCATACACTTAAATGCACATTGCAATCTCTCCTCTGTGTAATGACCTACCCTAGGAGGCCACAAAACATTAAGGGCAACAGCTAGCCACCCTATATGGTAGCAAATTGCTGTTATGTTTTTGAGCACATTTGAGGCAAAATGGATCATATTCAGTTCAGACAACATTCCAATAATCACTGACGAAGTCATCCAAAGACCTATAGCGTTATTTATCGTTCACGTCAGAACAATGTGTGTTTATCACAAACCATCTACTTCTGCTGCTTATTCTGCTTAGTTATTCATTTATTTGATATAGGCACTGAAACAATTACAACATTGACACATTTAATCATCAGCAGTCAGATGCATTGCACCATAATGCTTTTCTTATGCTAATTTACCGTAGCCGTCCCTGCATGAGATTGGAAGATTAAAGAGATCATCTGCATTGGGGAGGGGAAAAGAGAAATGCTAATTAATGAGATTCAAATCAGATGTGTATTTGATGTTTAAATACTTAAAGACTGACTCCAGCTATTTTGTTACTTTCCTGTTGAAGTAGGCCATTCAAGGAGTTGGTCTGATGGTGTCACTGGCCTCCCCTCTTGCTTACAGGAAATTTGGAGTACCACAGTATGAGTCATAATACCCATAAAACCTAGCGATCAAACGAAATGCTTCCAACAGTTTTTTCACCGTGTTTGACCGCTAGGTTTTATGGGTATTATGATGACAAAATATTTGAAAATGGTGCTTCAGCTGTCCCCATAGGAGAACCCTCTGCAGAAAGGGTTCTACATACAACCCAAAAGGGTTCTACCTGGAACCAAAAAGGGTTTTTGAAAGGGTTCTCTTATGGGGACATCCAAAGAACCCTTTAAAGTTCCAGATAGAACAAAATTTGCTAAGAGCGTAAACCGACCTCAACCTAATTGAGTTTGTTTGGGATGAGTTGGATCGCAGCGTGAAGGAAAAGCAGCCAACAAGTGCTCAGTATATGTAGGAACTCCTCCTCTGTTGGAAAAGCATTCCTCATGAAGCTGGTTGAGAGAATGCCAAGAGTGTGCAAAGCTGTCATCAAGGTAAAGGGTGGCTACTTTGAAGAATCTCAAATATAAAATATATTTTGATTTGTTTAACACTTTTTTGGTTACTACATGATTCCGTATGTGTTATTTCAAAGTCTTGATGTCTTCACTATAATTCTACAATGTAGAAAATAGTAAAAATAAAGAAAAACCCTTGAATGAGCAGGTGTGTCCAAACTTCTGTCTGGTACTGTATTTGGTCATCAATGGACATGTGTGCAGACACTTGGGCAGACTGTTACTGATTAGTAGAGGGCAGTATGTGTTCGGTGGAGTCACTGCGATCTGGATATCAAGATGACGCCGGAGGAGATGGCTGCCTTTTTACGGTCTCCTAACCAATTGTGCTATTGTGTGTTTTTTTGCATTATTGTTTTGTACGTAATGTTTCTGCCACCATCTCCTATGACCGCAAAGAGATTCTGGACAGCGATTACCACCCCCTCGTACTGGAAGATGATTTTTTCTTTAACGAGTCGGATGCAAGGGATTTACTTCAGACATCCAACAAATACCTGTGATTCGCAAGAGAAAGAAACGGAGATATCGGAGACGTAGGTCTGGGTGACTAGTAAGGATCCGACGGCGAGTGGACCTGCCTCTACCATCAGTCCTCCGACGGTGAGTGGGTAATCTGCCTCTACCATCAGTCCTCCGACGGCAAGTGGGTAATCTGCCTCTACCATCAGTCCTCCGACGGCGAGTGGGTAATCTGCCTCTACCATCAGTCCTCCGACGGCGAGTGGGTAATCTGCCTCTACCATCAGTCCTCCGACGGCGAGTGGGTAATCTGCCTCTACCATCAGTATTATTAGCCAAAGTACAATCATAGGATAACAAAATAGAATAATTATGATCATGACTATCCTACCAACGGGACATTAAAAACTGTAATATCTTATGTTTCACCGAGTTGTGGTTGAACGACGACATGAATAACATACAGCTGGAGGGTTTTACGCTGCATCGGCAAGATAGAACAGCAACCTCCAGTAAGACAAAGGGTGGCGGTCTGTGTATATTTAAATCAAATCAAATATTATTGGTCACATACACATGGTGAGCAGATGTTAATGCGTGTAAAATGCTTGTGCTTCTAGTTCCGACCACGCAGTAATATCTAACAAGTAATCTAACAATTACACAACAACTACCTTATACACACAAGTGTAAAGGCATGAATAAGAATATGTACATATAAATATATGGATGAATGATGGCAGAACGGCATAGGCAAGATGCAGTAGATGGTATAGAGTACAGTATATACATATAAGATGAGTAATGTAGGACTTGAAAACATTATATAATGTGTCATTGTTTAAAGTGACTAGATGTAATACATTTATTACATCCAATTTTGAATTATTAAAGTGGCTGGAGATTTGATTCAGTATGTTGGCAGCAGCCACTCAATGTTAGTGATGGCTGTTTAACAGTCTGATGGCCTTGAGATGGAATCTGTTTTTCATTCTCTCGGTCCCAGCTTTGATGCACCTGTACTGACCTCGCCTTCTGGATGATAGCAGTGTGAACAGGCAGTGGCTCAGGTGGTTGTTGTCTTGATGCTCTTTTGGCCTTCCTGTGATGCGTTTTGCAGACCTCACTAACCTCTGGAGAGCCTTACGGTTGTGGGCGGAGCAGTTGCCATACCAGGTGGTGATATATCTCGACATGATGCTCTCAATTGTCCATCTGTAAAAGTTTTTTCGGTGACAAGCCAAATTTCTTCAGCCTCCTGAGGTTGAAGAGGAGCTGCTGCACCTTCTTCACCACACTGTCTGTGTGGGTGGACCATTTCAGTTTGTCTGTGATATGTACGCTGAGGAACTTAACTTTCCACCTTCTTCACTACTGTCCCGTCAATGTGGATGGGGGGATGCTCCCTCTGCTGTTTCCTGAAGTCCACGATCATCTCCTTTGTTTTGTTGACATTGAGTGTGAGGTTATTTTCCTGACACCACACTCCGAGGGCCCTCACCTCCTCCCTGTAGGCCATCTCGTCGTTGTGGGTTATCAAGCCCTCCACTGTAGTGTCGTCTGCAAACTTGATGATTGAGTTGGAGGCCTGCATGGCCACGCAGTCATGGGTGAATAGGGAGTACAGGAGAGGGCTGAGAACGCATCCTTTTGGGGCCCTAGTGTTGAGGATCAGCAGGGTGGAGATGTTGCTTCCTACCCTCACCACCTGGGGGCGGCCCGTCAGGAAGTCTAGGACCCAGTTGCACAGGGCAGGGTCGAGACCCAGGGCCTTGAGCTTAATGGCAAGGTTGGAGGGTACTATGGTTTTAAATGCTGAAACGTAATCGATGAACAGCATTCTTACAAAGGTATTCCTCTCTTTAAGCAATAAGGCCCGAGGTGGTGTGGTAAATGGCCAATATACCACGGCTAAGGGCTGTCCTTAGCACGACGCAACGCAGAGTGCCTGGATACAGCCCTTAGCCGTGGTATATCGGTCATATATCACAAACCCCAGAGGTGCCTTATTGCTATAATAAACTGGTTACCAACTTAATTAGAACAATAAAAATACATATTTTGCCATACCCATGGTATACGGTCTGATATACCACGGCTTTAAACCAATCAGCATTCAGGCCTCGAACCACCCAGTTTATAATTGTAAACTACAGCTGGTGCACAACATCTAATAGTAAGGAAGTTTGAGTATCTCATGATAAGCTGTAGAACACACTATTTACCAAAGAGAGTTTATCTATATGCTTCGTAGTTATCTATTTACTACCACAAACCGATTCTGGCGCTAAGACCGGACTAAAAGAGCTGTATGCAGCCATAAGCAAACAGGAAAACACACATCCAGAGGCGACACTCCTCGTGGCCGGGGACTTAAATTAAATGTCTACCAGCATGTTAAATGTGCAACCAGAAGAAAAAAAACTTTGGACCACCTTTACTCCACACACAGAGACGCGTACAAAGCTCTCCCTCGACCTCCTTTTGGCAAATCTGACCATAATTCTATCCTCTTGATTCCTGCTTACAAGCAAAAACTAAAGCAGGAAGCACCAGTGACTCAGTCAATAAAGAAGTGGTCAGATGATGCAGATGTTAAACTACAGGACTGTTTTGCTATCACAGACTGGAATATGTCCCGGGACTCTTCCGATGGCATTGAGAAGTACACCACATCAGTCACTGGCTTCCTCAATAAGTGCACTGATGACTTAGTCCCCACAGTCACTGTATGTACATACCCCAACCAGAAGCCATGGATTACAGACAACATCCGCACTGAGCTAAAAGGTAGAGCTGCTGCTTTCAAGGAGCGGGACTCTAACCCGGAAGCTTATATGAAATCCTGCTACGTCCTCCGACGAACCATCAAACCAGCAAGGCGTCAATACAGAACTAAGATTCGTACTACACGGGCTCTGACACTCGTTGGATGTGGCAGGGCTTGCAAACTATTACAGACTACAAAGGGAAGCAACACTGAAGCATGCATGAGACCATCAGTTGTTCCGTACGACTGTGTGATCACGCTCTCCGTAGGAAATGTGAGTAAGACCTTGAAACAGGTCAACATTCACAAGGCCGCAGGGCCAGACAGATTACCAGGACGTGAATGCCAAGTGTAGCCGATGTGAAATGGCTAGCTAGTTAGCGGTGGTGCGCGCTGGTAGGGTTTCAATCGGTGACGTCACTCACTCTGAAACCTTGAAGTAGTGGTTCCCCTTGCTCTGCAAGGAGCGATGGGTAACGATGCTTCGAGGGTGACGTGTGTGCAGAGCGTCCCTGGTTCGCGCCCAGGTCGGGGCGAGGGGACGGGCGTAAAGTCTGTACTGTTACATTGATGCTGTTGACCCGGATCACTGGTTGCTGCAGAAAGAGGAGTTGATCAACTGGCAAGTGTCTTCACTGACATTTTAACCTGTCTGTAATACCAACATGATTCAAGCAGACCACCATTGTCCCTGTGTCCAAGAACACTAAGGTAACCTGCCTAAATGACTACCGACCCGTAGCACTCACATCTGTAGCCATGAAGTCTTTGAAAGGCTGGTCATGACACACATCACCACCATTATCCCAGAAACCTTAGACCCACTCCAATTTGCATACCGCCACAACAGATCCACAGATGATGCTATCTCTATTGCACTCCACACTGCCCTTTCCTGCCTAGACAAAAGGAACACCTATGTGAGAATGGTATTCATTGACTACAGCTCAGCGTTCAACACCATAGTGCCCTTAAAGCTCATCACTAAGCTTAGGCAACGCTGCATAATGCCTTGTGTCCAAAACAGAC
Source organism: Oncorhynchus kisutch (assembly GCF_002021735.2). Classification (NCBI taxonomy): domain Eukaryota; kingdom Metazoa; phylum Chordata; class Actinopteri; order Salmoniformes; family Salmonidae; genus Oncorhynchus; species Oncorhynchus kisutch. Next base: position 41,489,602 of record NC_034201.2, read on the forward strand.
CTACAGTATTTTTAACCATATTTTCAGGATGTCATTTTCAGTGCATTGCTCTGGGACTTCTTTCTGTGTGTGGCAGAGTAAATTTAGCTCGTTCATCATCGCTGTACCCTCCACTGCTAATAAATCTTGCCCACGGCATGCCTTGGGGACAGGAGACCAGGTCTTAGGTTGCACCTGCAAGGTGGGCCTAGGACTCCCAAAGAAAATCCAAAATGGAATGTGAAAATGGGAATATTGGGAGATATGATTGATGAGATGCTGTGGTTATCTTAGTGGCCCCGATCGAGATTTCAGATCAATCTTCCTTAAAACACAACGGTGGAATAATGAAATAACATTAGCATTTGTTTTATTACTTTACTTCGATTTTGACTGAGCAAGCTATTGTTTTTCTCTGACTTAATCAATGGACTGTGCATCAAGCCGACATTGACACTTACAAACGAATGACTGAATTCATTGACTTGTTCCTGTCTTTTTTCTCTCTGTTTATAGTAGGTCAACTTTTTTTCTCTTTCAACCAATCTTGCCAAGGACTTTGCCAATATAATGAGGGGTCATACTTCAAGTGGCCAGGATGACATTATGACAAATTGTGCACTTGTACTTTGCTTAAAGGTCCAATGCAGCTCTTCTTATCTCAATGTGAAATCATTTCCAGGTAACAATTAAGTACCTTACTATGAATATTTTCAATTAAAATGGTCAAAAATAAATAAAAATTGCTTCTTAGAAAAGAGCAATTTCTCAAGCAAATATTTAGCTTGGACTGTCTGTGAGTGGTTTGAGTGGAGAAGGAAAAACAGAACATTTTGGAACTCTCATTGTAATTGGTCAATTAACTAATTTACCCAATGGTGATGTTATGATGGATGGGCATAAACTCCCTCCCACCAAAACAAGCTGAAAGTTTAGTCTTTTCAAACAGCTCAAAAAGCAAGTTCAGCTTTATCACAGTGCCTTTCCTCTCTCTAAAGATCTAATTTAACCGGACTGTATTTAATAATAATATATATAATATGAATATGAATATATATATGAATATATGAATAGCGTGTAAATACAATACTTTTTTGTCTCTTTGTCTTTCCAATATATAACTCTTATTTTTATTAAATGTAATATCTTATGTTGTTCTTGAGTTATAACTGTTCTGTACTTTGTCATGTATTTGTATGTTTTATGTGGACCCCAGGAAGAGTAGCTGTTACATATGCAGCAGCTAATAGTGATCCTAATAAACTAAACTAAACACTACAAGGACATTATCATCATTTTCACAATTTCACAGTATTATTTCAACCTCATAGTGTGGAGATATGAATAAAACACAGAAAAAGGTTTTTGACTGCACTCTGGGCCTTTAAAATAAATGTGGTCTATGGCAGGGGAGGTAAGCAACTAGATTCAGCTGCTGGTCGATTTTTGTTGGAGCAGATGGTCAGGGGGGGGGGGGGGGGGTGGCGGAACATAATTCTAAGCATTTGTACACATTGTGGTCAATGAAGCCTTGATGACATTGAGACAAGATCACATATGTATATATTTCTATTGGTGGGAATATTTGGGAACAGATTTCCAAATGTAACATTTTTTTTGCTGAATTCATGGTGATTTTAGTCTTTTTTTGACCAAAAACTAACATCTACATTTTTATCTATATTGTTTTTCTAAAAACTGTGGGGGGAACAAAAAAAAGAATCACTCGCGGACTGGTTTTTGGCCGACCCCTGACCTATGGAATAGTAATGAGCTGAAAATGTCCCACTAGGTTGCAGACTTTTTCCATCTGGTGTCCAGAATATAGGCCATTCACATGCAGTAATGTTTGCCAGAGCGCTGGCCAATTTACTAATTTTTAATTGACCCTGAAAGACTCCCACTAAAGGCATTGGATATCAGCTTTTCAGACTAATAATAATAATAATGAGTTGATTCATAATTGACAAGATTAGAAGAAAAAGGGATAGCTTTTCACTGTGTAAATGTTTAACACCAAAACCTAAGAGTCTTTTTTATCGTTCTGGGCATGGACATGGGGCGGCAGGTAGCCTTGTGGTTAGAGCGTTGGGTCAGTAACCAAAAGGTTGCTAGATTGAATCCCCGAGCTGACAAGGTAAAAATCTACCCCTGTACAAGGCAGTTAACCCACTGTTCCTAGGCTGTCATTGTACATAAGAATTTGTTCTTAACTGACTTGACTAGTTAAATGAAGGTAAAATCAAATGTACTGTATCATAGACATGGTCATAATTGCCCCTTCACACATACGGTCTAAATAGACACACAGTAACCTGGAGGTTACATAATCACCCAATGAGGTAGTACACATCAACAATGGCTTAGACCCATTCAGTCAGTCCGTCAGTCCCCTGAGCCTGCCTCTCTCTCATCTCTCTCCCTGCTGTAGTAGTAGAATCTAGCAGCAATAGCTGAGAGTGACTGCATTAGCAATGAGCACCTTCATCCATCTGGTGGTGGTAATCATCTTATCTGATGCACAGAGAGTGGTTGGTTGGCTGGCTAGGTCATTTTTTAATGGTTTTGTCCTGTTCAGATAAAGGACATGATGTGTCTCACATCCCAGGATGCATTCCCACCAGGCAGCTTCAGTCCCTTCTGGTTCACTACATGTATGGCCCCTATGAACCAGAATGGAGGCTAGAGGAGGACACATATGGAATGGTGGGTCACATCTGGGATGATATGTTCCTCTACCAAGAACAATATGCTATTTTATGCCTCGTGAAATCAGCCTGATGTGAGAAGAAAGTTCAGACAGTCAGTCTTCTTGACCAGGCTATTTTTTACGATGGTAGACCTGCAAATGTGGATGGATGGATGTGGTAGAGGTCATTCACATTCAAACTGTATATTCTAATGCTCCCGTAGATTTGGTTAGACTTTTAAAATGGTATCTGTCTATCATATCTGTCAAATTGTGGAAATCCTTACAAAATACACCACACCCTCCCCCAGTGGGAATATTATCTTTTCACTAATTCTGGGAAATGAATTTGCCAAATTAAGATTAATGCTAAACATAGTATCTGATGATGACGCCGTACTACAGGTTACTGCCAAAATCAAGAAAACACTAGCATAGTGCCTTAATAGGGCCTTAATAGCAACCAGGCCCACCCCGGACACACGCGCACACACACACACACACACACACACACACACACACACACACACACACACTTTAAATGCCCTATGCTCCTTTGAGACCTCTCTTTCAAAGTCACAGATATCTCTTCTTCTAGCCATGGTAGCCAAAATAATGGGCAACTGTGTATTTTTATACATGACCCTAAGCATGATGGGATGTTAATTGCTTAATTAACTTGAGACCACACCTATGTAGAAGCACCCCCACTGGGCACAGTCATCAGTTCAACATCTAGTTTTGATTTACATTTGGTTTAGTTAACATGAATTCAAAGTGAAATCAACAAAAACATTCACAATGCCATTGGGTTTAGGTTAAAAGTTGGGTGAGAAAAATAATAAATTCCCTTTTTTTCAAATCCAATCAGTTTTCCATGTTGATTCAACATCATCACAGATATTTTTTGGGTTGAAATGACGTGGAAACAATGTACATTCAATCAGTTTCAACTCAGCAGGCCTGCTTTCAATATAACTTGTATCCCCTTAGATTGACACCATGTTCCCTAGACAGAATAATCTCTGATGAGGACTTTTTTTTAACTACCCTGGTTTTGAAGGGATTTTGGCTCAGACAGGAATTCAGTCACAAAAAAAATACTTCTGCCTTTTCAAAATATAAAGACAATACAACACCTGTGTCAAAGCAAGTTTACAGTAGAAGTTTTACACACATTTAGGACTGCAGGTTTACAGTAGAAGTTGTACACACATTTAGGACTGCATGAGTCATAAACAGAGCATCAGAGTTCCCCCCCCCACAACTACTACAGAATCAAAATACCAAAATAGATATTTATTTTGTTGCAATAAAACAATTCTTATCTGATAAAAAAAACATAAATACAAGCCAATCGTCATCACAGTAAACAAACCTGGAGAAGTGTTATTGCTGACACATAATGGTTCTCTAAGGGCTCTTTTTTCGTCTTGTGTTAAGGTGGCGCTAATGTCAAACTCATGTTAGTTTGCAATTTCGTGATGTAAAAACTGGTGAACTGGCATTTTCCAGCCCTAACGCCAGGTTCGGCAATTTAGCAGCATGGGGTTGGAAATATTTTAGGCATGTCCTTAACATGATCCAAAGTGCTAATTTCAGGTAGCGCTGATAGGGATATTTAAGACCAACAAAAAGCTGGTTTCCGCAGTAGTTCTGATGTTTTGCCCATTTCATTTTATTTGGTTAAAAAACAAACATCGTTTCCCTTCCTCTCAATAACAGCTTTTTTTTGTCCTGCCAAATGCAATCGTGTAGTTCTCATGACTGTCAATAAACGTTTTCTCTTTTGAAACTGCTTGGAAATAAATCTTAATCACCAAAGCTTAATGAAAATATAATGTTTGAAAGGAGTAAAACAGTGAGCAGGCCCACATTATTTTAGGCATTATCAATAATGATTTTAATCTTGCTTATTGACCATGTTTGGCATGTCCATGCTCAGCCATATTGCAATGTACAGTAGGCATAGCCCCTATATCAGTGTGAATGCTATTGAAGCCATGCAATTACGTAGAACAATGTTGAAAGCAAATGGGTTCAAGTTAATGTATTTATCAAAGATGGGTCTTACATTACATCTTTTCATTTCTGTAACCCTTCAGCAAACTATAACGGACTAACATTGGAATTGGAGTTGATTCCAAGGAAATACATAGAAGACCATAAATACACAACTTTAAGCAACCACATATTTCGCTATGGAGCCCATTCTGATTGGCCAGTGAGGGGCCAAGTCTCGACACATCCACAGCTTGTTTATTCATCAAAACCCAGCCATTTCCCGCCAATGCCAGCAAGAGTGCCAGTAATTGTAATAGAGAAAATAGCAAAACTATTTCTGACACACCTTATAACACATAGAACTACCGCTGTGCTTAGATTGACCATTGCATTAGGTTTGTTAAAATAGAGCCCTGAGTATCTACTGTGCAGTGGAGCCGAAGCAATTAGAGCACCCAGTGAACAAATATTCCCCAAAATAATCTTCCTGGCATAAATTCATGTACTGTACCCGGAACACTCACACCACCCTGAAGGGCTCAGTGATGTGGAGCACCAGGAGCCTGATTTTACCTGTCATAACAACGAAAGCTGCACATCGTTTCTATCGTCAATTAGGGGTGAGATTAATGGCCTCGTGAAACCGCTTGCCCACTGTTTATTTTCCCACACACTAGGGAAGGCCTCATGCTGCGTGGAGATGCAGAACACATCACATCATGTCTTCTTGGAACAGGCCTGGTTTGCTGCTCTTCTCTCTACTACCCTAAGGCAGTGGCAGTACTACAGGGGCTGTCATATCCAGAGACAAACTGAGCCTGTTGGGAAATGTTTTCAGTGCATTCAGATGTAAACACTAACACATATACACTGAGTGTACAAATATTCAGAACACTTGCTCTTTTTAATTAAACATTTTTTTAACTAGGCAAGTCAGTTAAGAACAAATTCTTATTTACAATGACAGCCTAAGAACAGTGGGTTAACTGCTTTGTTCAGGGGCAGAATGACATGTTTTTATCTTGTCAGCACAGGGATTCGATGTAGCAACCTTTTGGTTACTGGCGCAACACTATAACCACTTGGCTACCTGCCGCCTTTCCATGACATAGACTGACTAGGTGAATCCAGGTGAAAGCTATGATTCCTTATTGATGTTTAATCCACTTCAATCAGCGTAAATGAAAGGGAGGAGACAAGTTAACTTATTTTGGATTGGTGGGATGGTAGCGTCCCACCTGGCCAACATCCAGTGAAATGGCAGAGTGCCAAATTCAAATTAAATTACTATAAATATTAAACTTTCATGAAATCACAAGTACATCAAAATAAAGCTTAACTTGTTGTTAATCCAGCAAAGGTGTCAGATTTCAAAAAGGCTTTATGGCAAAAGCAAGCCATGCGATTATCTGAGGACAGTGTCCAGCACACAAATGCATAACAAATCATTTTCAACCAGGGAGTTACGACACGAAAGTCAGAAATAGCGATATAATATATGCCTTACCTTTGAAGATCTTTTTCTGTTGGCACTCCAAAAGGTCTCAGCTTCATAACAAATGGTCCTTTTGTTCGATAAATTACTTCTTTATCTCCATAAAAACTCAGTTTAATCTACTCGGTTTCCCTCCGTCAAAATGAATACAAAATGAATCCCAAACGTTACCGATAAACTTATCCAAACAAGTCAATCAACGTTTATAATCAATCCTTAGGTACCCTAATATGCAAATAAACAATACAATTTAAGACGGAGAATCGTTATTGTCTTTACCGGAGATAAACATAAAGAACGCGCTCTCTCAGCCTTGCGCTTGGAAACACTACAGCCAAAATGGCAGCCACTTAGAAATACTACAACTTCTCCCTAATTTTTCCAAAAACCAGCCTGAATCTCTTTCTAAAGACTGTTGACATCTAGTGGAAGCCATAGGAACTGCAATCAGGGACGATTTCACCCTATTATAAAAGTTCCAGGCATTGAAATCAGTGGTATGCTGATTTTTTTTATTTTATGATTTGTCCTCGGGGTTTTGCCTGACATTTCAGTTATGTTATACTCACAGACATTATTTTAACCGTTTTAGAAACATTAGAGTGTTTTCTATCCAAATCTATGCATATCCTAGTTTCTGGGCCTGAGTAGCAGGCAGTTTACTTTGGGCACGCTTTCAGACGTCAAAATACCGCACCCTATCCCAAAGAAGTTAAAGAAGGATTTTTAAGCCTTGAGACATTTGAGACATGGAGGGTGAATGGGCAAGACCAAAGATTTAAGTGCCTTTGAACGGGGTATGGTAGTATGTGCCAGGCGCACCAGTTTGTGTCAAGAACTGCAATGCTGCAACGCTGCTGGGTTCTTCAAGATCAACAGTTTCACGTGTATCAAGAATGGTCCACCACCCGAAGGACATTCTGTGGAAAGCATTGGAGTCAACATGGCCAGTATCCCTGTGGAACACTGTTGACACCTTGTAGTCCATGCCCTGATGAATTGAGGCTGTCCTGAGTGCAAAAGGGAGTGCAACTCAATATTAGGAAGGTATTTACAGATTTTCAAAAGAGTAACATTTTACAGTTTATTTGCAAATGGCTGGCATAATACAATTTCTGCTTTGTTTGCTTTGCATGTTGTTAGTATTTTTTCATCTCCAGCCACAAGCAGTTTCATGCAGAAGTAAATAACCTTCGGGCATGATTTTGCCTCGTGAAATTAGGACATTACTGTGTGAAATTAGGACATTACTGTGTGATATTACCGTGTGATATTAGGAACTTACTGTGAGAATTTCAGACACTACTGCGTGAAATGATGACATTACTGCGTGAAATCAGGACATTACTGTGTGAAATTAGGACATACCTGTGTGAAATTAGGACATAACCCTAACTGCACACCGTTGTGCTTAGCCAAGGATGGTGATCATGTCACACTTTCCAAGTGTGCATAAAGGTCTAGCTCGGCAGAAATCTGAGCTGAGATAACATTTCTAGATGTGCTGAAGAGGAGGAAACAGGAATACAAATATGTCATCTTCAACCCAATATAAACAGAAAAACTTCTATATAATCCCACTTTCATAATGCTACAAAATGAGATGCTGTTCACACTCTCTCCACACTTTCCAATGTTCCTTGTCATAATCTACTGTCATGACGTTGGTCTGGGGGTAGGTTTATGACAGTCATAAATACCTCTTCCCCCCTTTTTCCTCTCTCTACCCTACTGATGTTACATTTGCAAAACCCTTGGTTAACATAGAGATTCTGGGAACATCAGAAGGTGGGGGGAAATTAACTATATTCTGGTAATCCGACCAATTGAACATATGCGGTGGTACTTAATGAATATGATGTCAGTTCAGTTGTCATCTGAGACATTCTCATCAATGATAAGATGACATAAACTCTACAGTGGAAAGTCTACACATCAGAGTTATCGGATTCACATGGAATTGTTGTTCAATTTAAATGTTTGAATATGAAATTATTCGTGATGGGATGAAATGTGATTTTAGCTTCTAAAATGTGAGATTTGTGTTTTCATAAGATAGGGCTCTGCTCAATCAGTGGCCCACCCCTGTGAAGGGACATGGGCTATAAAACCTTTCAAACACGCCCTCCTCTCCTTTCCTATATAAGCCCTTGATGACAATATCCTGTTCCGAGGACGTGAGGACGACGGTACGATGTCAGAATGGTTCAGATAATAACTACAGAACGAAGCCAACATCAGCGTGAGCTTTGGTTGCGAATGGTATGAACTTTGAACTCTTATTCACTACAGAATTGATACCTCCTAGTCGTTGAGTTAGCAACAGCCGCTGCAAACGAGGGTTAGGAAGGAACGGACAGAGTATCCCGTCTACCACACAACGATGTTACTACAACGTATTCAATTTACCAGCAGAGACATTCTTCAAAGGACGAAGGACTCGGTTGGGCAACACGGCCTTCCATCTACCTCCAACCTACCCGAAGCGCAGCTCAGAGTAAATATTTATTGCATTTTCCAAATGGGCGGTAATTTAGAATGCATAAGATACTGTATTGACGATAGCACAGCTTCGCCCTTTGTTCCCCAGTCTTCCTTAGGGACGTTTTCCTTTATGACGTAATTTGTAATCAAGTTATGATTTAATTATGTGTATGTGTAATTCTGTTTGATTAGTTAAGTATTTAGTAAATATATAATTAAACCCAATTTTGTATTGCTGGTTCAACTTGTTAACCAGGGTTTGTGCAGATAACCAAGAATTTACGAATTTCAGATGAGACTGAATTAAGATGACAATTAATATTGACTGCTATTGATGTAAAATATGGCTAGGACTTTAAGAGTTTATTCGGGAAGATAACAGCTCTATAAATATTATTTTGTGGTGCCCAACTCTCTAGTGTCATGACGTTGGCCTCTTTGGGTATAGCAAGCCCATCCCCCTCTCCCTGCCTCCCCCTTGCATCCTTCAACTAGGCTGCTGTGGTCAGAGGTCGTAAATTCCTGAGAAGACCTCATGGACACACAGTTATAGAGCGCAGTTTTTCATCGAGAGAAAGGAAATCCTTCCACCTCACAGAACTTGAGGTACGAACAAATTTCATGTTCCGGAGAAAGTGTAAAAGATCGGTGAAGAATCCAGTTATGAACTGGTCCGTTTGTCACAACTCGGGAAGCTCATGGGAGACGGTGTGGCCACATTACCATAACGCTGTTTATATAATAGCCCTAGATATAAGGTTTACATGTAATTGTTGTATAAGATGAATGAGTGAGTATGATACTGTTTACACAATTTTACAATGTGATTTTGGACTGTTTAATGAAGGAAAACTCAAAAAGGGAATTGGATTTGAACTAAATCAGAGGACCGCCCCTGAGACCAGTTAAGGTCAGACATCCTGAGAAATTATCACCAGACCGAGCTTACCTCAATTACGAGATGGCTAAAGGTTGCAGAATCTTTTAACCATACCACGTGGTTAAACTCTTAGACTATCAATACCGACAGAATGAGAACAAGTCTTTGATATTAATTACTAGTCTGCAGCTAGGAATTCGGTATCATTGATCACAAAGAACGACAACTGCCGAAACATCCATTCTATAACGAATGTCACTTTGAACTATATCTCTAACCAAGACAGAGAGAGAGAGGGAGAGAGACGGACAATTCTACGAAAGACGCAAACTTTTCACCAGCAATCAAGACACACACTGAGCGTAAATATATATATTGATTGTAATTGTTCCCAAATGAGTGAGCGTTCATGTGTAAGGATTCACATTTTAATTGTTATAATTATCACTCTGTAGTGACTTCTTAGTCGACCCCCACTTCCCCTTTTGTCTAACAAGCCGCCATGCCGGTTCAGCCCACTAGGGCACATTCTCCTATCATGTTTGTTTATGCATTTCTGTGAATTACTTAGTTAGTAATAAATACATTATTTAAGACAATTGATGTATGGATGACTCAGTGAAGACTGGGTTCGGGCTGATAACCAACAATTTACGACGTTTGGAATGAGACTACCGTGAGGTACAGTAAATAATTCATTAATTCGAAGACTAATTGATCAGATAAAATATCTGAAAAGTTATTTTAGGAAATTATAACTTTGTAATCTGAATATTTTTCATTGGTGCCCCGACTTCCTAGTTAATTAGTTACATGATTAATCAGTTGATCGCGCTAGTAACTAATTACAGAGAATCTTTGATAAAAACTATCAGTCTTCAGTTAATGATAGTAAAGACACAACACTAGTTAATTACATTTAAATGATTAGCTCAATCGGGTAATATTAATTACGGAGAAATTATTTTATAGAATAGAATGTCATATCACTTAATCCGGCATAGCCAAAGACACGACACTACTATGCATCCTGGGGCCGATTCAGACTCAGGAAATGCACACCTTTCCTACCGCATGCTACTCACTTCTCAGTAGTTGGTATTCAGACTTACCTTACGCAAGCACATAACGCTCTATGGGTGTGGCTACCTTGCCACACTGAATACATGTTTTAAAATACATTTTATTCAACCTCTGAAAACCCTCCCACAGTTTCTCTTGGAGTTTGGCTTCAAAAGGGTTTTCAGTAGATGTATCTGAAGTCATCCCTTTAAATATTGTGTACCTTTTTACTTGGAATTTTGTCAACAGACTCACTAGAATAAATCTAGAGAATGGGTTAAAAAAATTAGGGATCGATGAAAGAAAGACATCTAAAATCGAAATAGATGCATATTTTTCTCTGTTTTTCCGCATCAATTGAGATGTAAAAAAAACCACTCTGATTCTGTAGATTATTTAGGGAAGTATTTCTAAATCAATAAAGGTTTGGAAAGACTTTACACAAAATATGAATAAAAAATACAGTGGTTTTATTTATCCTTAAAATGTACATATTCAAGTTCAATCGATTAAATATCAGAAGGGGAGAAAAGTATACAATAGGGGTTTTACCGGTGCGCACATTGTGCAAAGGGTAATTCCATGAGCAAATACCACACATCCTATGACAGGAAAACCTTTAAGAATTAAAGGTATTACAACATGCGCTACAAAGAACGTAGTCTACCTATTGAAATGCCCTTGTGGCCTGGCCTATGTGGGCAAGACTCACCAGGCACTCACACATATCCGAACATAGAAGTAGCATTAGAAACCAAGAGCCCAAAAGTCCAGTCGCTATGCACTTTATGACTGCCAGACACAATGTTGCCTCATTAAAGTACATGGGTATTGAGCATGTCAAAGTCCTGAGGCGAGGGGGGGACACAGCAAAGATAATCCTAATGTATATTCTGATTGGAAACCATGTCTCCAAAATAACTTCACGAGGACTTTCCCATTTGCCATTTCCTGTGAACACCATCTGATGAATTTATTATTATGACAACCAGTGTTGGGTATTTGAGCATACGCTTTGTCTACCTGATAAGAATGGCTATACAGTTATAATATTCGAGAAGTGTATGTTATTGTTTTTGTGCTGCCCCGTTCAACTTAACTATGTATAGACTGCCCTTATTGGTACTTGTCTTATGTCTATCAATATGGGTGTGGTACACTTCCTGTGAAATTACCTGACGAAGGTCCTTGTAGGATGGAATCGTTGTTTGTTTATCAATAAAGGTATGTGGTGGAGCTCTTAAGTGTGTGGGCTCTATTTCTTTTATACCGACTAAATGATGTGCGTTTGATCACACTGGACTATAATAGGGGTTGAGCAGTAGTCCTATAAACACCCTATATTCCTCACTGATCATGGAATTGTAGCCTAATGACAGTAGCCAGGCTTCAGGTTTAAACTGCTTAGTGTGGTTCCATAACTGATTCAAATAGGCTACATTTCCTAAATGATTTCACAACGTTAACCAAATATGATCCACTAATGCTAGCGACCCTCAGGAACTACTTACATTGACTTGACAGATGAAAGAAAGGTGAACAGATTGGAATGGAATTTAGTTGAACAAAACTAACACGAAAGTGACAGTTATAAATCAATGGGTATTACTGACGGTGGCAACCCGAAAGTGGCTAGTATTTAACATGATACAAATTTGTAAGAAAAATTTGAGAAAAGCCTGGGCATTTAATGAAAACATTCTAAAGCACACAAATCAACTCAATACGTTCAGCGCTACAGAAGCCTATAGCTTGGGTCTCGTCCCCCCAATCATGAGAAGATACACAGGAAATTCTGAATAATTGCACAGCTATTTATAGCCAACTTCACTGTGGAAAAGGGGCTGCAATACATGTCAAGTTGTTATGATTTTCAGTTTGCTTCAATATGAATACCCATCTTTAAATAATTGCTATTTGTATTTACAATCCCCTTCTCCTCCTCCAAACAGATGGAGTATTAATTTAATTAGCTCTTATCGATAGCTCTCAATTTCTAATTTACAGTGCAGTCCACTCAGAACCGTCAGGGACTCAACCTTATTCATAGTTTCCCCGTGTTTTAAAGTGGTGAATTATTAGGAAATGAAATCAAGGTCAGAATATGGTGTATCTGTAAACACACCTCCATTTCTCTGGTCTCCTCCTCAAACGTCTACCTTGAAAAACTGACTTTCCCCATGTGTAAATTCAAGGTTAGAATACGTGTAGAGAGAAAAGTGAATAGAACTTAAATTTATGCAAGCGTTACCCGGGTCTAGATTTCCCCCATTCAGAAGCTGAATCTGGCTTACGCCTTCAGTTTTACAGTGATTTCACACAACATAGGATGAAGTAAGAATCGAACGGTTTCCATGGAGATGCTGTGAAGCACAGAACCTTTTTTTCCTCTCCATCTGGACAGAAAAAAGCTGAGAAGATGCACAGTGACATCCGCTCTACATGTGAAGACGCCAAAAAAAAGGAGGCTAACAGTGAGGCAGCAGTCTTTCGACTGTTCAAAATATCACTGTGTGAGCCTCCATGGCACACTGTAATGGTGATTTTTACTGTTGGTCAGCATATAAAGCCAGAGGAGCCCTGGGTTCCATATAAAATAAAGGCCACCAGTGGGCCAGCCAGGGAGAAGAGTCTGATGGGGCTCCCAGCACTAACTGCTGCAGAGGAGAGATATGGCCTCTCCAGGCCTCTTGGATTGGTTAAATGAAGAAGGAAGAAGCCAGCAGAGTGCAGTACATCCCTTGCTGTGAGAGGCTGCTGAGGTCAATATGGGGCTGTAGTCTTGTAAACTGCAGACAGTGAACAGTAGGCTCACCACAGGACACACAGATCAACAGCTTGAGCCAGATGGAGAGCCACCACCACCAATACAGCAGGTATTGAGAGAGAGAGGTGCTAGTCAGAATATTGAGCATGTCGAGATAGGAGTTGTGCCCTTTACAGTATAAATAGCTTTGACAATGCGGATGCCTGGTAGTACATTAACAATAGCCCATTTACCCTGTTAGAGGATGGATATCAATATGGAGATAAGTATTTACAGAGCAATTAGGGAGAGAGTGCTGTAGTGTTGGTTGTGAGATTTAGTGGCTATGGTGATTTTCCAGGGTTCGGAAAACGATGATAGAAGGAAACAATGCCACTTGAGGTCAGCCAAAAGTTTTACCCTCATCCATCTATTTCCTGCTGACCAATGTGTTCTGTGTTCTGTTTGCACACGGGAGGCTTAGGGGACACACTCAGGATAAGAGAAAGAGTGCCTGATTTTTGGAACACTTTGGTCCACAGATATATCAAACCTCCCTATAGAGTCACTGAATGGTATATCAAACCTCCCTATAGCGTCACTGAATGGTATATCAAACCTCCCTATAGCGTCCCTGAATGGTATATCAAGCCTCCCTATAGCGTCCCTGAATGGTATATGAATGGTATATCAAACCTCCCTATAGCGTCACTGAATGGTATTTGATAATGTTGCAATGGAAAGAGTGAATTCAGCATTCTTTGCTTCATAAATTATGTATTGCCCAAGGGTCCTAATATCGACTGTATGATGACCGTGCCAGGATAGCTAATGTAAAGAGTCACCTTGATCATTCTGAAGCATTGGACACTGCACCTGATCAGTCCAGGGGCGTAACATGTGCTCAGGATCCATCTGTTTCCCTCTGTTAATAACACTGCAGCCAATGCTGTCCTCAAAGCATTTTCCTTCAGCATCAGAGAAGTCAATGTATTCAAACGAGTATTTCTTGCTTTTCTGTGTCTGTTTTCCCCCCAAAGGCCTCTCTGCATTGTACAGTTTACTTTAAGGTCGCTAGGTTGTCAGGTTGATGCTGATGTTTCCTGACAATGTTATTTTTAAGTATTTTTTTACTTTTGAAGCATTTGCCGTTTCTGTTTGTAACTTTCCATGTTTCCAGCTCCCCGTGCTCTCACCGACTGTTTTGACATCTCAACAATAAACAACTTGCTGAGAAATACATTCCATTCTACTACTAAGTATTTTTTTTGTATAATGAGAAATACAACTTGTGTCACATTATTTTATTATTCTCTGGTTATGGCATTTTGCTTTGTCCCTGAAGTCTTTACACCTTAGAGAAGGCTGCCTCTAAACAGGCATTGACAAGGGGCCTATTTTCGCTAAGGCTAGTTAGTGTCTTGGAGATTTTTTATTTTTTATTTTTTATTTCACCTTTATTTAACCAGGTAGGCAAGTTGAGAATAAGTTCCTAATAAATAATGAGGAGAGACAAGGTGAATCACCAATCAGGATATTACTTTACTCAAAACGTATTAATAAGGAAAGCATGTCACACCACAAACACAAGTGAATGATGTGAGTGCTTCTGCAATAACGATGGCTGGTCGACGAACCACGCTTAGATGATTAGTTGAGAGCCCCGAGACAAAGAATACAAACACATTTTATAGCAAAGATACCCCCCCTTAGTCTACATGACAAACAACAGATGTATGGAATGGGTCACAAGGTTAGGATTCGTATGAAAGAAATGAATAATTCACTGCAGACAATATCTGCTGTAAAGACTGTTCTCATTGTGTGAAATCAGGGTCTGGTCCCCAAAACCATGTCCCCTCATCATTACCCATACCTGAGCCATCTCCACCCTGGCACCTCCCTCTACACAAAGACCAACTCATTCTAATGAATATGGGCTCCGAGAGAGTTAAATAGAGTTAAATCTCAGAAGCTCCTCTCAGTTCACACAGACACAAACGAGTTCTAAGAACACTAATCTGTTGCATAAAACTGCCATTCGATGCAATAACAGTATTAAAACATAATCTTGTAATTTCTCCACGATACTGGTGCTCCTTGGAGGAGCAGGAGAAAGGATTTGGGGCGGAAGCCATCAGAGAGGCCCTCTTTATGGCCACATCAGGTCAGGGCTCTGTCTGACTCAGCTGCCCATTTCTCTCATGTATCAACACGATTACAAATTGTTCTCCGTCAGTCTTCCCGGCTGAAGGACTTCCATAATACAGATAGGAGGAGACGACGTAGACATAGTCTCCATGGAAACACATTGGAGTTTGTGTCTCCCCATCTGTATAATGGGACTGTTGTGGCTACAGCCCCCGAGCATTCCCTCACCCTCACCCTCACCCTAACCTTAATCCTCACTCTAACCCTCACCCTCACCATAAAACTTCACACTCACCTTAAACCTCACCCTAACCCTCACACTTACCCTCACCCTACCATCACCCTAGCCTACCCTCACCCTCCTCACCCTAACCCTCACACTCACCCTAACCCTGATCCTCACGCAACCCTCACCCTCAACCTACCCTCACTCCATCTAGATAATGTGTCCTTTGTGACTACAGCCCCAGAGCATTCCCTCACCCTAACCCTCACCCTCACGTAACCCTCACCCTAACCCGCACCCTCACACTCACGCTAATCCTCACCTAATCCTAACCCTCACCCCTTAACCCTCACCCTCCACACCCTAACCCTCACCCTAACCGTAACCCTCACCCTAACTCTAACTCTAACCCTCACCTTAACCTTAACCTTAACCTTAACCCTAATCCTCACGTAACCCTCACCCTAACCCTCAGCCTACCCTCACCCTCACCGTAACCTTAACCCTCACCCGAACAGTAACCCTCACCCTTATCCTAACCCTCACCCTAACCTCACCCTATTTGTCCTTGTTCTGAGTCTGGCGACCTGACCCTTACCAATGTTACGTCACTGATCACATGCCAACATTCAGCCTACTTTTCCAAGCTGTTGAACCCATCAGGAAGAAGTCTTCTACATTACATTTCTACAATGTCATTCTTCACTCTATATTCCTATTTTTTGTTTTATTGCAGCAATACTTAAGTGAATGTGAAGTTGAGTGAGCAGAACATACACACTGGGTCTGAGTGATGTAACAAGGACTGACTTGCACGCATTAGTGTCGCCGCAGGCCGTAGAACCTAAAATGTTCTCATAGGAGAACCCTTTGAAGAACCCTTTTTGGTTCCAAGTAAAACCCTTTGGGTTCAATGTAGAACCCTTTCTACGGAGGGCTGTACATGGAACCCAAAACGGTTCTACCTAGAACCAAAAAGGGTTCTCCTATGGGGACAGTCAAAGAACCCTTTTGGAATCCTTTTTCTAAGAGTGTACCCTGTAGACTGTTGCAACTTTAATCACAAACCATCATAGGATAAATGGGGGGTACTTTTTTCTGTGCGTTGCATAATGCTATTGACCTAAACGAGTCAACAGTGATTACGATGGGTAGAGAATGAGTACAGCTGTTTGTCTCACATCCTTGTTTCTCTTGCATTTACAGTTCCATACGTTAATTGATGCTTATTTATAACCTTTGGGTTATTGGTCAATGGTGACCTGTTGTACATGCATTCTTTCACTGTTGGTTCGATGTTCTCGTTGTATGGCAACACCACCTGAGAGCTCACAGAGTTAAAGCACGCAGTTGTATGATGATGATAGGTAGGTGAGACGAGGGGAAGCTACCGGTCCAGCCAAGCAGAAGTCTGATAGGGGAGGGATTTGGGAGCTGGCTGAGTGGAGGGGCTTAGGGGTGTAGTAACTAGTTAGGGAGGTTTCCTGTAAATATTTCACCGGTTCTCCCAAGACCCCATGCGGCCGAGGCGGAGCACCAGTAATAGTATGCTGTTGTAAAACGCAGCAGGCAGAAGTGGAGCAGAATAATGAAAGCAGATTGGGTCCCCGGATTAATTCCCAGCATGTCCCCATCAGTCACTGCAATTATTCATGCCGCCATGAAAGATAACAGAGTTAAAAATAAAAACTGGTGGGGGCCTCAGGATCAACCTAATTACAACAACACTCACCCCGGTAGAGGCAAACAGTGGCTCCCGCAGATATCCTGCCACCACGTCCGCTCTGAAAAGGGCGAAGCACTCTGTATGCCTAGCCTCGTGTGAAGTGGAAGGAACCCATTGAGCACACACTGGTTGAATCAATGTTGTTTCCACGTCATTTACCAACGTGAAATAGACGTTGAATTTATGTCTGTATCCAGTGGGAAGGCACTAGGCAGGAGGTTCATGTCGAGAGTGTGGGTTTTCGTAACCATTTCAACCATTCATTACCACGCACAAATCGATTGGGAGTTTAATTTGATTACCTGGCTGAGCTCTCTGTCTCAGACTCTCCCAGACTCTCACAAGAGTTGTGCCGAAGTCTGACTAATCTCAGTCCCACTCAGGTTGTGACCCTGAGCTTCTAGAGGACCAATGAGCTGCTCTTCCTCCTATGACTGAAGAGATCAACTAACTGCTCAGCTATCACTGCAACTGCCAGTCAGGAGGGGAAGTCAGGCAGGCTGGGACAAATTCTTTGGAAATGCTTATATCTTTCTGCCTTCCATGTATACAATTTCATAGTGGGTTGAGCAAGGAGTGTCCTCCTGCCTCCCGAACCAGGAGTCCTAATCCATATGAACCAGATGTATTTACTCTCTGCCTGCCTGTCTAAGCACATGTGGGACATTTAAAAAGCTGTGTTTTTTTAAGTGGCTTTGGTGCTCTCAGAAATGAAGTCAATCTTGAAGGATGTCTACTATTCACTGATCACTGCATCAGATACTGTAAACCCATGATGGCCTTGCCTCTTAATGTTTCTGAAAAGGATCGTGATTCTAATGATTTCATTATTACAGTCGTGGGTGGGTCTAATATCCTCTTTTTATCTCTTCACCAGTAAATCTACTGTAGAAACTGTCAGATGATTCTTTGCTGATCTAGCTACTGTACTTTAATATCCGGAGGAAATCACTGCTACTGTATTTAAACAGCTTATCATTATTAAGACATGCAGTGTGTGGGGTAAAGGGGACAGAATGAGTTTCCCCTGGCGGTCCAACAGTATCATATTCTACTTTAGTGATCCCTCATACTACTTTAGTGACCCATCATCCAACTTTGCTGATCCATTATTCTACTTTAGTGATCCATTATGCTACTTTAGTGATTCACCATTCTACTTTAGTGACCCATCATCCAACTTTGCTGATCCATTATTCTACTTTAGTGATCCATTATGCTACTTTAGTGATTCACCATTCTACTTTAGTGACCCATCATCCAACTTTGCTGATCCATTATTCTACTTTAGTGATCCATTAAGCTACTTTAGTGATTCATCATCCTACTTTAGCGATCCATTATACTACTTTGGTGATCCATTATACTACTTTAGTGATTCATCATCCTACTTTCACGATCCATCATCCAACTTTAGTGATCCATCATCTGCTTTAGTTATCCATCATCTGCTTTAGTTATCCATCATACTACTTTAGTGATCCATCATACTACTTTAGGTATCATCAATCTACTTTAGGGATACATCATCCTACTTTAGGGATCATCACCCTACTTTAGGGATCCATCAATCTACTTTAATGATCCATCAAACTACTTTAGGGATCAATTTTACTACTTTAATGATCCAATATCCTACTTTAGTTATCCATCATACACTGATATGTTATGCATTACTTTTCCTTTATTTCTGAGTTCTGTGAACAAGACCCATTTCCATTCCCAGAAGAAGGAAGCAACTCTTAAGTTATGGATGTTAATTATGGATGCCTGCCTTCCAAATAAAGTGGCAGGTTTGCCTCTGGCTAGCTACCCTCCTGACGTGACACAATGAAAGCAGAGACCGTTTCTCCAGAGAGATGCTCCAACATGCCCCAAGCAGCATGGTTTGAGAGTGCCCATGTTCCGAGGCGAAACTTCGACATGAAAGAAGATATTATTCAATCAAAAAATCCATCCTACAGCCAGCTTTAGCACTACAGTAAAAATGTGTGTGGGGAGGGGGGGGGGGGGGGGTGTCATCATGTTGGGTTAAGTTGGCTGTTACACTTCAGTAGGCATCACCAAATGGAAAATCACATCTTAAGCCGTGTTGGCTATTTCACTTGAGGTGATGTCAAAGATTCCTTGCAAAAGGCCAGACAGAGGTAATGAGAGATTAATTCTAAGTCCTTGCCCCACATTAATAATACCTTCCTGGAACCAAACTGCTCTCAAATGGTGCCGAGGAGCAAAGCAAGCACTGGTATGAATAATGCATTATACATAATGACAGTGGCAACAGTCACAGGCAAAGGGTTCAAGAAAGTCTGGCATAGAGAAGGAAAAACAGAGGGCTTGGATAAGAAGTGCAGTGTTTCACTTCAAGCCCTGATGGAGGCAGCAGAATCTAATGGGCTGTGTGTGATGAGAGGCTGTGGATAATAAACTGTGGTGTAACAGGTACTGGTATATAAAGCTAGGCCAATAAATACCTGTACTGGATCATAGGAGGTTGCTGGCACCTTAATTGGGGTGAACGGGCTCGTGTTAATGGCTGGAGCGGAATTAGTGGAATGTTATCAAATAAGTCTAACACATTGGTTTGATGACATTCCATTAACTCCATTCCAGACATTATTATGAGCCGTCCTCCTATCAGCAGCCTCCACTGTACTGGATCATGAAAGACATGCTACATAGAGATAAAAAAAATGTTACAACTTTTATTACAATAATGTCTATAAAATACATACAAAGACTAGGGTCAGTTGTTTTGGTTTGTTTCTATTTCTAGCATTATCAACATGGTTTGACACAGGTAGAAAATCCTGGGAAATTATCTTTAATTGACACAAGCTGTTGCTAATTAATCAATCAATGTCGGGCTGTGTGAGTGTTTGATGGAGACCTAAGCTAGGTCAGGTAGCTCTACAAATCTTAATTCCACAAAGCCTGTTATTTGGCAGGGAAAATAATTTGTAGATCAGTGATTCTACACCTCTCTTTGCTCAAGCTGATCCTCTCCAACGAACTTTGAAGTTGTAGCTAGTAATGGGTCAATTGGGAGAGAGTCAGTAGCTAGGTGTCCATCCAATTGGCCACAGATTTTCATGCAAATATTCTAAAATCCACATAAAGAAAATATGCAAATGTTCCTACCAGTGGTGTGTTTCCATCAAACTGAACTGTGAGTGCTGAAGTAGTGCACAGAAAATGTACTTTTTCCCTTAAGTTTTCATGTACCGAATAAACATTGAATGTTCAATGTGTTTCTATCACAATTTCAAATCTATCGATAGTTTGGTCACAAAAACTGTTGCTTTAAATAGCAAATGTGCCTAGTCTGATGTTGGCACGCCAACAGCTCGCAGTTACAGTGAGTGTAGTCTACAATACATGATGACTTTATTATGGATAAGAGCGAGAATATTTATATTTGTCAAATGGCAGTCAAGCATCGATTTATCATGTCAAGCATTGATTATCATGTCAAGCATTGATTATCATGTCAAGCATTGATTATCATGTCAAGCATTGATTATCATGTCAAGCATCGATTTATCATGTCAAGCATTGATTATCATGTCAAGCATTGATTTATCATGTCAAGCATTGATTATCATGTAATTATTTGCCTACTTTAGCAATGTAATCATATTTCCATGCCACTCTGGATGCTCTCAATAGTGCAGCTGTCAAAAATTGAGGATCTGAGGACCAATGGCAAATATTTTCAGTCTCGTGCCCTCTTCACAACTGTCTTGGTGTGCTTGGACCATGTTAGTTTGTTGGTGATGTGGACAACAAGGAACTTGAAGCTCTCAACCTGTCCCCCTGCAGCCCCGTCGATGAGAATGTCGGCGTGCTCGGTCCTCTTTTTCCTGTAGTCCACAATCATCTCCTTTGTCTTGATTACGTTGAGGGAGAGGTTGTTGTCCTGGCACCACCCGTCCAGGTCTCTGACCTCCTCCCTATAGGCTGTCTCGTCGTTGTCAGTGATTCAGGCCTACCACTGTTGTGTCATTGGGAAACTTAATGATGGTGTTGGAATCATGCCTGGCCATGCAGTCATGAGTAAACAGGGAGTACAGGAGGAGACTGAGCACGCACCTCTGAGGGGCTCTTGTGTTGAGAATCAGCATGCAGATGTGTTGTTACCTACCCTTACCACCTGGAGGTGGCCCGTCAGGAAGTCCAGGATCCAGTTGCAGAGGGAGGCATTTAGTCCCAGGTTCCTTAGCTTATTGATGAGCTTTGAGGGTGCTATGGTGTTGAATGCTAACATGTAGTCAAAGAATAGCATTCTCACATAGGTGTTCCTTTTGTCCAGGTGGGAAAGGGCAGTGTGGAGTGCAATAGAGATTCCATCATCTGTGGATCTGTTGGGGCGGTATGCAAATTGGAGTGGGTCTAGGGTTTCTGGGATAATGGTGTTGTGAGCCATGATCAGCCTTTCAAAGCACTTCATTGCTACAGACGTGAGTGCTATGGTTTGGTGGTCATTTAGGCAGGTTACCTTAGTGTTCTTGGGCACAGGCATTATGGTGGTCTGCTTAAATCCATGTTGGCATTACAGACTCGGATAGGGAGAAGTTGAAAATGTCAGTGAAGACACTTGCCAGTTGGTCAGCGCATGTTCTCAGTACATGTCCTGGTAATCCGTCTGGCCCTGCTGCCTTGTGAATGCTGACCTGTTTAAAGGTCTTAATCCCATCGGCTTCGGAGAGTGTGATCACAGTCTTCCGGAACAGCTGGTGCTCTCATGCATGTTTCAGTGCCATTTGCCTCGAAGCGAGCATAGAAGTAGTTTAGCTCGTCACATCTGCCACATCTGACGAGCGTCAGAGCCGGTGTAGTACGATTTGATCTTAGTCGTGTATTGACGCTTTACCTGTTTGATGGTTCGTCAGTGGGCATAGGAGGAGCTTGCTCCTTGAAAGCGGCAGCTCTATCCTTTAGCTCAGTGCGGATGTTGCCTGTTATCCATGGCTTCTAGTTGGCGTATGTACGTACGTTAACTGTGGGGACGACATCCTCGATGCACTTATTGATGAAGCCAATGACTGATGTGGTGTACTCCTCAATGCCATCGGAGGACTCTCAGAACATTTTCCAGTCTGTGCTAGCAAAACAGTCCTGTAGCTTAGCATCTGCTTCATCTGACCACTTTTTTTATTGATCTAGTCACTGGTGCTTCCTGCTTACTTTTTTGATTGTAAGCAGGAATCAGGAGGATAGAATTATGGTCAGATTTGCCAAATAGAGGGCGAGAGAGAGCTTTGTATCTCTGTGTGTGGAGTAAAGTTGGTCCAGAGTTTATTTTCCTCTGGTTGCGTCGCTGTTCTATCCTGCCGGCGCAGCGTATAGTCAGCCAGCAAGATGTTTATAGTGTATTTACTTTTGTTTGCATTTACTTTTACAGGTGTGCCTTGTTAAAAGTTCATTTGTGGAATTGATTTCCTTAATACGTTTGAGCCATTCAGTTGTGTTGTAACAACGTTGGGGTGGTATACAAAAGAGAGCCCTATTTGGTAAAAGACCAAGTCCATATGTGACCAATTTCAGGAAACTAGGCGTATGTCGCGGGTCACTACTTCACAGGAGAGCCTTTTGAACAAAAACATTTTTTTAATCAAAATGTTTTTTGGCAGAAATGCCTTCTCGAACATGTGAACTTTAATGTTCCTTTAATAACAAACTTGTATGCCATCTGTAAATATGAATACATTTGTTAAATTACAAGCCCAGTTGGTTTAGCCACAGAAAATGACAGCAACCTCCAGATAGCCATGATTGGCTGCTATAATGAGTGGGCTGGACATGCCGAGAGATGCGTTTGGATTTGTGTGCCATATAGCACGCTTCTGTCTAGATAATCGTGTCTAACGTGGCTTTTTAAAAAATGTATCGTGTTGCTCAACTGCATAAGTGTTGCCCTCTACTTTCTGGAGGGCCGAGTTTTGAAATCAAGGAATTTGAGTATGATAGCTAAGGAGATGGAGAAAACACCAGTCTCCCTGGATTGCATCTTCAAACTAAGGGCAACAGTGGCATCCGACAGGAGACACATACATCTATGAATTATGTATACGGGTAAGATAGTCTAGCTGGCTACATTTTCAGATATTAGACATTTCTAATTTTGACAGGAAGGGGTTTCATTTCAAGTTAAAGTGTACTGCTAGCTAGCTAATGTTGGCTGGCTGGCTCGCTAGCTAACATTACATGTATGATCTTATTATTAGTATCTCAGAGCCATTTGTTTGGCTAGCTATAGCCTAATGTTAGCTAGCTAACATTGAACCTGGTTGGTTATTTACTTGCAGAATCATGTAAGGGTAAATTCATTCTGACCATCTACACCAATTTCAGAGCACTCTCATCTGTGTGCCAGAGCACAGAGTAACTGATGCATTTCTGAACAGTAAATGGCAAAAAAGCATCATTAAATTGTTGCCAGCACCACAGTTACAGTCATCGACGCTCTGGATAACATGAAAACAGCCTAACCAGCTCTGCTAGGGTGAGTAAAATGGTCAGAGTGGGGTGTTCTCTCATTTGTCTGGAAGTAGCTAGCAAGCTAGTCAATGTTAGCCAGTTAGATTGGGTGCTTGACTGCCGTTTTGAGGTCATAACATTCGGATCAACCTTATTTAATGGCCAGAGCATCCAGTGTGCGCTCTGAACGTGAAACGCTCAGAATTTACTAACAGAAAATCTAACAGCACAGTTGCAGTCACCAACGCTCTGGGTTACAAAACAGCCTAACCAGCTCTGCTATGGCAAAGTAACGTTCAGTGAGCTGTTCTGGAAGTGTCTGGAAGTAGCTATCAGGTTAGCTTGAGTGCTTGACTGCTGTTAGTACAGAATGCGTGGATCAACCCTTAAAGAGATTCTTCTTCTTTGGTGGGGTTTATTGGCAGTTGACATTCAACATTATGGTGCGTTACCGCTACCTACTGTACTAGATTGTGGACCAGAGACAGAAAGAAACGGAATCCTACCTGCCAGCCCCGTTGCTCTTAAAAAATATAACAAAAATATTTGAGACTATATCTAATGATGTTCTACTCAATATACTCTTTAAACTAATTTCCTGTATCCCCTTCTCCTTCATATTAGATCTCAGCCTCTCTCTTTCCATCTGATGCTGCCCACACTGTAGCAATACCTGCTCCACGGTCTGTTTCCTGGCAATAATCACACTTTCCTGTTGGATGCTTTCCTATCACATTTAAGAACTTACTCAACTGGCTGTGTCCCATCCTTAATCTTGTAAAAATAGCCTCCTCTCTTCTGTCCCTTCCTGCCGTTCTCCCCTCCCCGACTTTCCTTTGTACTTGAAATAAATGCCTGCCCTTAGTATCTCTATTCCCCCTTAAAGAGATGGGTGGAGCTAAAGCTTAAGAGTGTGTGAACGATGCTGAATGGGTGTAAAGAAGGGCTCTCCAGTAGTAGTGCCAAAATGTTCAATGGCCATTTTCTCAAAAGTGAGTTTACAAGTTGATCAACTTTCAAAGCAGAATTACTTTCCCATTGTTCCTCAACTATAGTTTATGATATACCATTTTGTAGCTCTGAGTCTACTTCTATCCAATGTAAAAAAAATGCCATTTCAAATTTTGCTACATAAGACAGACTGAGTCGGTCGGTCATATATTATGGAAAGAACAGCTCAAATAAGCAAAGAGAAACGACAGTCCATCATTACTTTAAGGCATGAAGGTCAGTCAATCTGGAAAATGTCAAGAACTTTGAAAGTTTCTCCAAGTGCAGTCACAAAAACCATCAAGCGCTGTGATGAAACTGGTTCTTGTGAGGACCGACACAGGAAAGGAAGACCCAGAATTACAGAACGTCTGCTGCAGAGAATAAGTTAATTAGAGATAACTGTACCTCAGATTGACGCCCAAATAAATGCTTCACATTCAAGTAACAGACATCTCAACATCAACTGTTCAGAATAGACTGTGTAAATCAGACCTTCATGTTTGAATTGCTGAAAAGAAACCACAACTAAAGGACACCAATAAGAAAAAGAGAACTGCTTGTGCCAAGAAACAAGAGCAATGGACATTAGACCGGTGGAAATCTGTCCTTTGGTCTGATTAGTCTAAATTTGAGATTTTTGGTTCCAACCGGCGTGTCTTTGTGAGACACAGAGTAGGGGAAAGGATGAGGATGTGTGGTTCCCACCGTGAAGCATGGAGGGGGAGGTGTGATGATGTGGGGGTGCTTTGCTGGTGACACGGTCTGCGATTTATTTAGAATTCAAGGCAAACTTAACCAGCTTTGCTCCACAGCATTCTACAGTGACACGCCATTCCATCTGGTTTGCGCTTAGTGGGACTATCATTTGTTTTTCAACATTACAATGACACCTCCAGGCTGTGTAAGGGCTGTTTGACCAAGGAGAGTGATGGAGTGCTGTATCAGATGACCTGGCCCCCACAATCACCCGACCTCAACCCAATTGAGATGGTTTGGGATGAATTGGACCGCAGAGTGAAGGAAAAACAGCCAACATATGCTCAGCATATGTGGGAACTCCTTCAAGACTGTTGGAAAAGCATTTCAGTTTAAGCTGGTTGAGAGAAAATAGTAACAAATAAAGAAAAACCCTTGAAAGAGTAGGTGTCCAAACTTTTGACTGGTACTGTATGTGTGAAATTTGTTTTGATTTAGAATGGACCATTATCATGCACCTGTATCGAAACGGGCAACGGAAGAAAAAAAACGTAATCTATGCACTTTAAATAGCGAATGGAGGGCATTTTCCGTGGTGAATTGTCATGCCAGCTAGGTAGGCTATACTGTTGTTGTAAATATAAGCAATGTACTTAATATTAGGAAAGTTGAGATATAAATTCAGTAGGCCTAGCCTATAGAAAGCTGATGGGATCCTCCCCTTTTTAATAGAAGCCATCACTCTGTTTCCTCACTCAATCGCATAGCCTATAGAAATGTTGCGCAACATGAATTCATTGACTCTCATGAAGTGTTTGATTAGATTTTTGACACATTTGAATTGATGTCAGAGTGATTAGAGGGACAATAGAGTTTTGAGAACCAGGCAGTTAGTTTTGTAGAGCACTAATGACCAGCAGCAGAGCTTGGAGAAGCCTAATTACCGTGACTATACGGTCACATGGAATTTGACTGCCTTCATGACTCATGACCACCGGTGTGGCAGTAATACGGTCACTGCAACAGCCCTACACCCACAATGAGGTGATTACTAGTAATACAGTACAAATGTCCAGTAACAGCAACACCTGTGTCACTAATGAACTCTGCCTCAACTCTGCCTATTTCTACAGATTGACTGGAGATGCTTTTGCCAGACCGGCAGCCTCAGTCATGGGGAGTGCATAATTGGGTAGGTTTTATCTGACCTGTTCAAACGTTATCAACAGTACCCGTTTGTGTCATATCACCTACTCTAATTGTCATTGGTAATATAACAGTGACTTGTGTGTGTGTTAACAGAAACATCCATGGAGCCAGCACATGGAGACTTGCAAGATGATGTAATGAAGTCCAGACTGACAGACGGACTTGATACTGATGTCTCTGAATGGAGAGAGACCTGGTGCTGTTTCTACATGTGCTTTGCTTGCTCTTTGGGGTTTTAGGTTGGGTTTCTGTATAAGCACATTCTGACATCTGCTGATGTAAACAGTACTTTATACATAACTTTGACTGATTGACTCAGCATTAACATTTTACAAGACCATTTTTACCTGTGTTGTATTTATTTATTTTTGATATGAATGGTATAAGTCAATATGGAAAGAGAGAAAACCCTGTGTGTTCTGCACCATGATCAGGAAATCCCTGTTGTGTACGGGACACCACACAGGAAGGTATGACCACTGACAGGTTTGCCAAGGTGGCCCCATTACCACCAGACCACATGCCGATAGGCTCAGTACCTGTATCGGCTGGGAATGACAATGAAAGGTGCACATCGTTATATTAGCAGAACACCATTTACGTAGTATTATTTAAAAGGGTTATTTATTGTAGATGTATCTGTTTCTACATTTTAAAAGTTATCAAAACACTTAGAAGATCTGCGTAAATTACGCAATTGCATTCTTCTATTACTCTGTAGGCTACTGACCATTTTATAGATGGCAATTTGAATGCACAGAGATACCGTGACAATATCCTGAGGCCAGTTGTCATGCCATTCATCCACCACCATCACCTCATGTTTCAGCATGATAATGCACGGCCCCATGTTGCAAGGATCTGTACACAATTCCTGGAAGATGACAATGTCCCAGTTCTTCCGTGGCTGCATACTCACCAGAAAGGTCACCCATTGAGCATATTTGGGATGCTCTTTATCGATGTGTTCGACAGCGTGTTCCAGTTTCCGCCAATATCCAGCAACTTCGAACAGCCACAATCAACAGCCTGGCCACAATCAACAGCCTGATCAACTCTATGTCAAGGAGATGTGTCACGTGAGGTAAATGGTGGTCACTCACACTAGATTCTGACTGGTTTTCTGATCCACACCCCTACTTTTTTATAAAGGTATCTTTGACCAACAGATACATACCGGTCTTCCCAGTCAAGTGAAATCCATAGATTAGGGCCTAATTTATTCATTTTAATTGACTGATTTCCTTATATGAACTGTAACTCGGTGAAATTGTTGCATGTTGCATTTATATTGTTGTTCAGTGTAGATTAAAACACAATTTACCTATGCTGGTCTCCAAATCTACATACCTTTCCAATAACACCTCAATACCCTCTACATTTCAAAAGTACAAACAATGGATACCAAATGTTGGTCCTTCCTTTAGTGGCAGCATGTCGATTTGGAGAAAGCAACTTCTGTTGTTCCCTCAATTCTGCAGAACAGAAAATACACAGCTCTTATAAACCCCAGGTAGAGGCACCTGTAACCAATCAGAGCAACAGTAAATTAGCAAAAGCAATCAGTTCAAACCATCCAGTAGAAACATCACAAATCACACAACTCAAATTAACCTTGTTTTCCAGTCCACCACATCACATTAGTCTCTCTCACCAGGCAGCTTTATAAGCAACAGCTCACTTCCACGTTCCCACCCTCGATGTGACACATGGGGCGTCATGGGAACAGAGAGCAGGTTGCACCGTCATGGGAAAGAATCCACCATGTGATACCGTTGGCATGCCGATGAGTGTCGACAGCTAGATTTGTGAAGGACTTTATTGTGAGCTCAGGATTGACCCCTGAAGTTGGACCTTGACTCCTCAGTTCAGTCAAGCCGGAGGGGGGATGATCCTGCCTCCTCATTTAATGACTCTTCCTGTGTTGAGAGCGGAGAGAGGAGGTATGTGACAGACAATGTCTGCATCCCAAATGGGACCATGTGGGCCCTGGTCTAAAATAGTGCACTATGTAGGGAACAGGGTGGCATTTGGGAGACACACACCACATCTAGGTAGTTGTATGATAACCACTCTATCCTGACAGCTAAAGAAGAAGCGCAGACAGCTATTCTATCCTCAGTCTAGAGCAGTGGTTCCCAAACTGGTTATAGTCCCGTGCCCCTTCAAACATTCAGCCTCCAGTTGCATACCCTCTCTAGCACCAGGGTCAGCGTACTCTCAAATGTTGTTTTTTTGCCTCATTGTAAAGCCTGCTACACACACACTATACCATTTTCACTGTAGTGTCCAAAACATCTTTCAAGCATTCCCTTGACATCAAGAGCCTCTCGGTGGATTCTGTAGTGTACCCAAGAGCCTCTCGGTGGATTCTGTAGTGTACCCAAGAGCCTCTCGGTGGATTCTGCAGTGTACCCAAGAGCCTCTCGGTGGATTCTGCAGTGTACCCAAGAGCCTCTCGGTGGATTTTGCAGTGTACCCAAGAGCCTCTCTGTGAATTCTGCAGTGTACGGGAGCAACTGCTGGAACACACGTTTACCACTCTACTATGTCTCCCTGTCAGTACTTTAAATATATCCTCTCATGTTGTCCTGGTTTCCAGTCGTTTGCAAAAGAGGATGTCTTCCTTAATTGACCCTCATAAACATAACGGACATGTACCAGGAGCTGTGCCAGGCCCGCCACGTCTGTCGACTCATCCAGCTGTAACAGACATATACCAGGAGCTGTGCCAGGCCCGCCACGTCTGTCGACTCATCCAGCTGTAACAGACATGTACCAGGAGCTGTGCCAGGCCCGCCACGTCTGTCGACTCATCCAGCTGTAACAGACATATACCAGGAGCTGTGCCAGGCCCGCCACGTCTGTCGACTCATCCAGCTGTAACAGACATATACCAGGAGCTGTGCCAGGCCCGCCACGTCTGTCGACTCATCCAGCTGTAACAGACATATACCAGGAGCTGTGCCAGGCCCGCCACGTCTGTCGACTCATCCAGCTGTAACAGACATATACCAGGAGCTGTGCCAGGCCCGCCACGTCTGTCGACTCATCCAGCTGTAACAGACATATACCAGGAGCTGTGCCAGGCCCGCCACGTCTGTCGACTCATCCAGCTGTAACGCATAAAATTCACTGGCTTGTATACAAAGCAGTAATTGTTTCAAAACATCTCCTGCCATGTCACTGATGCATCATGAAACAATGTTGTTTGATGAAGTAATTGTCTGTATAGTTTTTTGTCTGTATAGTTTTTTCTTTTCCCCCAGCATTGTCCCAGTCATGTCCACGGCAGCAGGAAGAATGAAGTCCTTCACAATAGTATGGGGCTTGCCTGTCCTAGCACCTCGGTAGCTCACCATATAAGACTCTTCTAGCCCCTTCTTATAATGGTATCTGTTGCTTTTTATGTCTTACTACTTAAAAGTCCTCTTTATTCTCACTCACTGTATTTTACAAATTGTCATGTTTCGTTTCTAAATGTCTGCGCAAGAGTGAAGGTTTGCCGCGAGAGAGTAACGGTTAATGTGATTGGATGAGTAATGGTTCATGTGATTGGATGAGTAACAGTTAATGTGACTGGATGAGTAACGGTTAATGTGATTGGATGAGTAATGGTTCATGTGATTGGATGAGTAACAGTTAATGTGATTGGATGAGTAACGGTTCATGTGATTGGATGAGTAACAGTTAATGTGATTGGATGAGTAATGGTTCATGTGATTGGATGAGTAACAGTTAATGTGATTGGATGAGTAACGGTTCATGTGATTGATTGTTAATTATTTGACTAGGCTACCTGTATTTGACAATGTGTTGTTATTTCACTTAACACTAGCTTAACACTGGCTTAATTTTATTTTTGGCAGTGATAAGAGGCTACACAGGGGAGAGAAAAAAACTCACCCAAATGTATAGCCCTGTTGGAAAATATAAATGTAGTTTATTTTTATTTTTTATTATTATAATTTTTATTAATTAATAGTAAAACATAATCACATTTTTATTTGGCGTACACTAGTTTGAGAATAGCTGGTCTAGAGGTAACGAAAATGTCACATGAATTCGCACCAAAGCCCACCCTTTTTCACCTACCTCATCCCCATACTGTTTTTATTTATTTACTTTTCTGCTCTTTTGCACACCAATATCTCTACCTGTACATGACCATCTGATCATTCATCACTCCAGTGTTAATCTGCAAAATTGTAATTATTTGCCTACCTCCTCATGCCTTTTGCACACATTGTATATAGACTCCCCCTTTGTTTTCTACTGTGTTATTGACTTGTTAATTGTTTACTCCATGTGTAACTCTTTGTTGTCTGCTCACACTGCTATGCTTTATCTTGGCCAGGTCGCAGTTGCAAATGAGAACTTGTTCTCAACTAGCCTACCTGGTTAAATAAAGGTTAAATAAAAAATTTAAAAAAATATACTGTACCTTTTGTGATGATTGGCACTTTCTATAGTGAAGAGAGTGCGTGTGAACCAAGAGCAGAGAGTGAGGGGAAAAAAACTCTTACTCTGTGAGAGTTGTATTTATCAGGTGAAGTTTTTCTCCATCCCTCTTTGTATGGACTATGTGTTCCAGCCACCTGGAAACTGGTAAAATACTCAGCACTGCAGTGACAGACCATAATGAAATACGACCTCTAAGCTCCTTTCATTACATAAACCTGTCCATTGCTTTAAGAGTTAGGTGTCATTTATGTGGGTAATAAAAACAACCTCTACAGGAGACTGTGAATCAAACATGAGTTGAGTTAATGTTATTCCATTATGCAAATTGCTTAATTCCATGTGGTGTAGAACTAAGAAGCTGACATCTTCAATACTGTAATAGTGTTATTTTACAAAGACCTGAATCTATCTGGCCAGAGCTGAGGGTGGGCTGAAACGCAATGCAACAAAAGAGAAAAACAATACCACTTTAGTCTCGGTCAAACAGGACAACTGTCTGATTAAAAATTAATATGATGCATATTAAGTTACACCGAATGCAATGCTGAACACGATAGCTGAGTCACACAGCCATCTGTGAAACGGAACAGACATAGCATTAGATTTCAACAAATGAGATTGCATTGTGACTGTGTCCTTATTGACAGATTGCTGAGCCTCCAAGAGCTCAATCATCACCAGAACTCAGTCATCGATGCGTTTGTGTGTGCTGTCAATCAGCTGTCCATTATATTATGGATTGATTACATGGACCTTCTCCACCTTTTTAAACAGTGTCTTTCTTTGTAACATGCCATGTGGCCAATACTGCAGTCATCATCCACATGCATGTGACAATACAGAGAATCCTCTGTGATCATCTCTATTGAGATTCAGAAGAACTCTGCTATTTAGGTCCGATATAAAAAAATAAAAATAAGTTAAGGATCACGTTGTGATCTCTTCTTGTGTAAAAAATTATTGTGCCAATTCTTCTTGTGCAAATTCAGAAAATTGTAATTAATTTTCATCTTTTATGGTCTCCCTTCACCTCCAACACCGTATCATGAGAATGGGTGAATCCATGTGAAATAATTCATGGCTAAGGGAAGAGAAAGAGTGTTACGAAGAGTAATTCATGTAAAAGCATTCATACTGTATGAGTCAAAAAATAGCTCACACCTAAAGCAAGATTCCAACAGCATACCGCTTTAATACTGAAACATGTATTTTGTATGGAGATTATTGCATTTCAAGCACATTGAGAAAACAAGAAATATTACAACAGTTTCATGCTCTGTCGGTCTATTATATCAGTGTGTAAACTTGTTTTAACCAGTCTGTAAATTGCTAATCCGTTTCCTGTAGTGCTGTAGTGACAGCCCCCAGCAAGCGAGCAGTCCCTCTCTCTGCAGTACGATGTGCAGTTCCAGGCCTGACCTTGCATCGTAATGTCACACTGCATTTGAGTAACATCAATTTGGCAGTGATTTGGGATGGGTTTCTCCCTGGCAGCACATACGGAACATTAATCCTCGACAACCCACCTCTACACTACACTCAAAGAGAAAAGGGTGCTATCTAGAACCTAAACGGGTTCTTAGGCTGTCCCCATAGGAGAACACTTTGAAGAACACTTTTTGGTTCCAGGTCGAACCCTTTTGGTTCCAGGTCGAACCCTTTTGGTTTCCACGTAGAACCAAAAAAGGTTGACCTATGGGGACAGCCAAATACATATTTTTTTCTGATAGTGTAAGGGCCTACAGTACTTTACATTTTAGTCACTTAGCAGACACTCTTGTTCAGCTCCCCAGGTGTTAGAAATAAGACTTGGTATTTATATACACATCTACTTAGCCTTACTGGTATATTTATTGTTGTCGTTTACATTTCAAAATCAGCACAGTAACTCAGCCTTGTACTTAAATGGTCCCAGCAAGGTAATCAGAGCAGCGTATAATGAATAAGACTGCAAGCCCTCGCCTGAAGGATCATCTCATCTCATTTTGCAACTCATTGGTGATTCATTATTCATTCATTTGCTCTTTTCAAAAAAAGCAACATTTTATTCATGTTTGATAAACAATCCCAGTCGTTCTCTCCGATGTCTGCTGGGCTGGCACCTCCTTCAAATTGTTCACTCTTGTTGCTATTCTGCCACCTACTGGTCAAAAACAGTACTCTGCCTCCGTACATCTTCCTAAGTGTTGAGCAGTGTGCTTCATTAGCATTGTGGCTGTGCCCGTGGCACGATGTAAGATGTCACCCGTCCATAAGGTAGATGACACATCGTATTATGTGGTGTATTTGTGGGCGTGTTAGCATAAGTGGCCAATTACACGGTCGCTCTACGTCCCATGCTGTCTTTCACACTTCCCTCTCAATCCACCAACAATGTCTCAAAGGAACAGTCCCGTCTCATACTGAGTGCTTGGAAACATCATCTCTGTGCATTAGTCAGGTTGTGTCTCTGTCGACAATTCAAGGAAGTATTTTTTTAGATGGACAATGTCCTAGAAATAAATCAACTCATGTCAAACCAATTTCTGCTAAACTCTTTTCTTTTTGATGAAGAACGGCCTAATTGAATGTTGTGCCATCAAATGAAACAGGATTGACATTAAAGTGTAAGGAAATGCTATGCCAATGCATTATACCAATAGCTACTCTGTGGCTTCATTCTTTCACAATGGATATGTAGGACTATTTAACATATGGGGCTGGTGTTATATGAATGTAGTTCCATTGCTTTATGCCTCTGTGCGATGCCATTGTATAATCCTATGCTTCTGTTTAATGGAGCCCTGAGGGGGTTTATGTGGTTCGTGAGTGTCGATAGGAAGTGTCCAAATGACGACTGAGTCATTGATGTCTGCATAGAAAGACAGTCATTTTCAGTCAGAGTTTGACCAAGTCTTGCAGATAAACTGTATCCATTCTTAAAAGAGCCTTCCCATTCCTGCTGAAATGGATCAACGTAGTGGACTACTGTACAAGCTATATCAGATACTTCATGAAATAACAGGGCTTAACCGACAGTTCTACCTTATCCTCTGTGCAGCGATGTCTCCGTGTGCTGACGTGTGTTACACAGGCCAATAAAGTGCAGGGCTTGGCCTCACATAAAATCCAAACCCCATGGGAATGTCCATCACAAAAGAGCACAGCACATTGATATGACATAAGAGGAGTCCTGTTGGGTTTAGAGTGGTGTCTGTTCTCAAAATGTGTGTTCAGTTTGAACAAGTCTGTTTACTCAGAGCATGAGGCCAACTGGCCTGGTTTTCTCCACCCCTCCTGGGCTGACTGGGCTGGCACTGATGGACTCTCTGTCGCCACTCCACACTGGTTCTTGGTTGTGTGTTACACAAGCTGACTGACCCTGTCTGTGTTTTTTGAGTGCCCAGGAGAGCCAGACAATCTCAGTGACAGATGCATTGATTTAAAGAGCCTGGGGCTGGGTGGATGAGTGGGAGAGCCAAATGTTCAAAAGCTGCTAACATTGACAGTACATCCCTTTAAGCCACTACAAACCCACATCTTGGTGAATTTGTGTTTTCCGCAAATTATGTCATTCTTTACTATCCTTAAGAGTCTATTGACGAACCCGTGTGTCAATCGAATTAACATAATAAAACAATCTCCGTAAAAATCTGTCAGCTTAAGCTAGAGATATATTTTTTGGAAGCATGAGCTGCATCTCAATTCACCGCATCCACCTATATCGGCCTACTAACTAATATAACCCCACTAACCCACTAACCCCACTAACCCCACTAACCCACTACCACCACTAACCCCACTAACCCCACTAACCCCACTAACCCCACTAACCCCACTACCACCACTAACCCCACTAACCCCACTAACCCCACTAACCCCACTAACCCACTAACCCCACTAACCCCACTAACCCCACTAACCCCACTAACCCCACTACCACCACTAACCCCACTACCACCACTAACCCCACTAACCCCACTACCACCACTAACCCCACTAACCCACTAACCCCACTAACCCACTAACCCCACTAACCCCACTAACCCCACTAACCCACTAACCCACTACCACCACTAACCCCACTAACCCACTAACCCCACTAACCCCACTAACCCACTAACCCACTAACCCCACTAACCCACTAACCCCACTAACCCACTAACCCCACTAACCCACTAACCCACTAACCCACTAACCCCACTAACCCACTAACCCCACTAACCCACTAACCCCACTAACCCACTAACCCACTAACCCACTAACCCCACTAACCCACTAACCCACTACCACCACTAACCCCACTAACCCCACTACCACCACTAACCTACTACCACCACTAACCCCACTAACCCCACTACCACCACTAACCCACTAACCCCACTAACCCACTAACCCCACTAACCCACTAACCCCACTAACCCACTAACCCCACTAACCCACTAACCCCACTAACCCACTAACCCACTAACCCCACTAACCCACTAACCCACTACCACCACTAACCCCACTAACCCACTAACCCCACTAACCCACTAACCCCACTAACCCACTAACCCCACTAACCCCACTAACCCCACTACCACCACTAACCCACTACCACCACTAACCCCACTAACCCCACTACCACCACTAACCCACTAACCCCACTAACCCACTAACCCCACTAACCCACTAACCCCACTAACCCACTAACCCCACTAACCCCACTAACCCCACTAACCCCACTAACCCACTAACCCCACTAACCCCACTACCACCACTAACCCCACTAACCCCACTAACCCACTAACCCACTAACCCCACTAACCCACTTAACCCACTACCACCACTAACCCCACTAACCCCACTACCACCACTAACCCACTACCACCACTAACCCCACTAACCCCACTACCACCACTAACCCACTAACCCCACTAACCCACTAACCCCACTAACCCACTAACCCCCACTAACCCACTAACCCCACTAACCCCACTAACCCCACTAACCCCACTAACCCCACTACCACCACTAACCCCACTAACCCCACTACCACCACTACCCCACTAACCCCACTACCACCACTAACCCCACTAACCCCACTACCACCACTAACCCCACTAACCCCACTAACCCCACTACCACCACTAACCCACTAACCCCACTAACCCCACTAACCCACTACCACCTACCCACTAACCCCACTAACCCCACTAACCCACTAACCCCACTAACCCCACTAACCCTACCCCACTAACCCCACTAACCCCACTAACCCCACTAACCCCACTACCACCACTAACCCCCACTACCACCACTAACCCCACTAACCCCACTACCACCACTAACCCCACTAACCCACTACCCCACTAACCCACTAACCCCACTAACCCCACTAACCCCACTAACCCACTAACCCACTACCACCACTAACCCCACTAACCCACTAACCCCACTAACCCCACTAACCCACTAACCCACTAACCCCACTACCCACTAACCCACTAACCCCACTAACCCACTAACCCCACTAACCCACTAACCCACTAACCCACTAACCCCCACTAACCCACTAACCCCACTAACCCACTAA
The DNA here is from genome assembly GCF_002021735.2 of Oncorhynchus kisutch. Lineage (NCBI taxonomy): Eukaryota > Metazoa > Chordata > Actinopteri > Salmoniformes > Salmonidae > Oncorhynchus > Oncorhynchus kisutch. The sequence continues at coordinate 41,526,443 of NC_034201.2, forward strand.
CCCCACTAACCCACTAACCCACTAACCCCACTAACCCACTAACCCACTACCACCACTAACCCCACTAACCCCACTACCACCACTAACCTACTACCACCACTAACCCCACTAACCCCACTACCACCACTAACCCACTAACCCCACTAACCCACTAACCCCACTAACCCACTAACCCCACTAACCCACTAACCCCACTAACCCACTAACCCACTAACCCCACTAACCCACTAACCCACTACCACCACTAACCCCACTAACCCCACTAACCCCACTAACCCACTAACCCCACTAACCCACTAACCCCACTAACCCCACTAACCCCACTACCACCACTAACCCACTACCACCACTAACCCCACTAACCCCACTACCACCACTAACCCACTAACCCCACTAACCCACTAACCCCACTAACCCACTAACCCCACTAACCCACTAACCCCACTAACCCCACTAACCCCACTAACCCCACTAACCCCACTAACCCACTAACCCCACTAACCCCACTACCACCACTAACCCCACTAACCCCACTAACCCACTAACCCACTAACCCCACTAACCCACTAACCCACTACCACCACTAACCCCACTAACCCCACTACCACCACTAACCCACTACCACCACTAACCCCACTAACCCCACTACCACCACTAACCCACTAACCCCACTAACCCACTAACCCCACTAACCCACTAACCCCACTAACCCACTAACCCCACTAACCCCACTAACCCCACTAACCCCACTAACCCCACTACCACCACTAACCCCACTAACCCCACTACCACCACTAACCCCACTAACCCCACTACCACCACTAACCCCACTAACCCCACTACCACCACTAACCCCACTAACCCCACTAACCCCACTACCACCACTAACCCCACTAACCCCACTAACCCCACTACCACCACTAACCCCACTAACCCCACTACCACCACTAACCCCACTACCACCACTAACCCCACTAACCCCACTAACCCCACTACCACCACTAACCCCACTAACCCCACTACCACCACTAACCCCACTAAACCCACTAACCCCACTACCACCACTAACCCCACTAACCCCACTACCACCACTAACCGCACTAACCCCACTAACCCCACTACCACCACTAACCCCACTACCACCACTAACCCCACTACCACCACTAACCCACTAACCCCACTAACCCCACTACCACCACTAACCCCACTAACCCCACTAACCCCACTACCACCACTAACCCCACTAACCCCACTACCACCACTAACCCCACTAACCCCACTAACCCCACTAACCCCACTACCACCACTAACCCCACTAACCCCACTAACCCCACTACCACCACTAACCGCACTAACCCCACTAACCCCACTACCACCACTAACCCCACTAACCCCACTACCACGACTAACCCCACTAACCCCACTAACCCCACTACCACCACTAACCCCACTAACCCCACTACCACCACTAACCCCACTAACCCCACTACCACCACTAACCCCACTAACCCCACTAACCCCACTAACCCCACTACCACCACTAACCCCACTAACCCCACTAACCCCACTACCACCACTAACCGCACTAACCCCACTAACCCCACTACCACCACTAACCCCACTAACCCCACTACCACGACTAACCCCACTAACCCCACTAACCCCACTACCACTACTACCCCACTACCACCACTAACCCCACTACCACCACTAACCCCACTAACCCCACTAACCCCACTAACCCCACTACCACGACTAACCCCACTAACCCCACTAACCCCACTACCACCACTAACCCCACTAACCCCACTAACCCCACTAACCCCAATAACCCCACTAACCCCACTAACCCCACTACCACCACTAACCCCACTACCACCACTAACCCCACTAACCCCACTAACCCCACTACCACCACTAACCCCACTACCACCACTAACTCCACTAACCCCACTGTAGTATAGTACATGCTTTTAGTATAGTACATGCTTTAGTATAGTACATGCTTTTAGTATAGTACATGCTTTTAGTATAGTACATGCTTTTAGTATAGTACATGCTTTTAGTATAGTACATGCTTTTAATACAGTACATGCTTTTAGTACAGTACATGCTTTTAATATAGTACATGCTTTTAATATAGTACATGCTTTTAATACAGCACATGTTTTTCTCTGTACTCTTCTTCTCTTATTAAGTTCAGTTAGATTTTATTGTCACATGCATAAGTACAATGAAATGCTTAACTTGCAAGCTCTACCCAACAGCGCAGTATTCAATATCAAAATAGTATAACTAATACAAATATATATATATATATAATAAATAAAACAACACAAAACTATAAGAAATAAGAGAGGAAGCTATATACCCTACAAGGTCAGTGCCAGATTTACTGGGCAAGAATACTGGAGTAGTTTGAAGTAGATACTGTACTGTATCTACATGTAGGCAGGGATTAGGAGAAAGTGACTGGTAGCAGTATACTGTATACAATACTAATACTACTACTGATAATAATAATATTAAACAGTATTGCAGCAGCATAAGTGGTGGTTAAGTGGTGGTGTGTGTGTGAATTACATCTCTCCAGCATGATATAAAGATGATATATCACATTTGATTGATCAGTTTCCACAAGAACAAAGAACATGCTACTAATCAATGGTGGGTGCATGGTGGGGAAGTCTTGTTCTTTGCCTAGAAAATGCAATGACTGAATATACACGTTTATGTGATGTACTACTTAATGTATGTAACATACTCCCAGGAGCCAACACAATCCCTTGGTGGAAAATCAATGTAGCCCCTCATTTGCTAAACAGACTGCCTCTCTTTCTCCAGTGGTGGAACCAACTAAAACCTGTAACAGAAAGACAACAATCAATGGACATGGCAACACAAGGGATTGATCCATTATATTTTCCATGTTCCCAGGCCCCATTGTTTGGTCATCAGAATGTGATGTTCAAACAAATACAAGCTCTGTTTCTCTCTGTTCCTCTCTGTTCCTATATTTTCCTCTCTGCTGCTCTCTGTTCCTCTCTGGTCCTCTCTGCTACTCTCTGTTCCTCTCTGCTACTCTCTGTTCCTTTCTGCTACTCTCTGTTCCTTTCTGCTCCTCTCTGCTCCTCTCTGTTTCTCTCTGCTACTCTCTGTTCCTTTCTGTACCTCTCTGCTACTCTCTGTTCCTCTCTGCTACTCTCTGTTCCTTTCTGCTCCTCTCTGCTACTCTCTGTTTCTCTCTGGTCCTCTCTGCTCCTCTCTGTTCCTCTCTGCTCCTCTCTGTTCCTCTCTGCTCCTCTCTGTTCCTCTCTGCTCCTCTCTGCTCCTCTCTGCTCCTCTCTGTTCCTCTCTGCTACTCTCTGCTACTCTCTGTTCCTCTCTGGTCCTCTCTGCTAATCTCTGTTCCTCTCTGCTACTCTCTGTTCCTCTCTGCTCCTCTCTGCTCCTCTCTGTTCCTCTCTGGTCCTATCTGCTAATCTCTGCTCCTCTCTGCTACTCTCTGTTCCTCTCTGCTACTCTCTGTTCCGCTCTGCTACTCTCTGTTCCTCTCTGGTCCTCTCTGCTAATCTCTGCTCCTCTCTGCTACTCTCTGTTCCTCTCTGCTACTCTCTGTTCCTCTCTGGTCCTCTCTGCTAATCTCTGTTCCTCTCTGCTCCTCTCTGCTACTCTCTGTTCCTCTCTGCTACTCTCTGTTCCTCTATGCTACTCTCTGTTCCTTTCTGCTACTCTCTGCTACTCTCTGTTCCTCTCTGCTACTCTCTGTTCCTCTATGCTACTCTCTGTTCCTTTCTGCTCCTCTCTGCTACTCTCTGTTTCTCTCTGCTACTTTCTGTTCCTTTCTGCACCTCTCTGCTACTCTCTGTTCCTCTCTGTTCCTTTCTGCTCCTCTCTGCTCCTCTCTGTTTCTCTCTGTTCCTCTCTGCTCCTCTCTGTTCCTCTCTGCTCCTCTCTGTTCCTCTCTGCTCCTCTCTGTTCCTCTCTGCTCCTCTCTGCTAATCTCTGTTCCTCTCTGCTACTCTCTGTTCCTCTCTGCTACTCTCTGTTCCTCTCTGCTACTCTCTGTTCCTCTCTGGTCCTCTCTGCTAATCTCTGCTCCTCTCTGCTACTCTCTGTTCCTCTCTGCTCCTCTCTGTTCCTCTCTGCTCCTCTCTGCTAATCTCTGTTCCTCTCTGCTACTCTCTGTTCCTCTCTGCTCCTCTCTGCTACTCTCTGTTCCTCTCTGCTACTCTCTGTTCCTCTCTGGTCCTCTCTGCTAATCTCTGCTCCTCTCTGCTACTCTCTGTTCCTCTCTGCTACTCTCTGTTCCTCTCTGCTACTCTCTGTTCCTCTCTGGTCCTCTCTGCTAATCTCTGCTCCTCTCTGCTACTCTCTGTTCCTCTCTGCTCCTCTCTGCTACTCTCTGTTCCTCTCTGCTACTCTCTGTTCCTCTCTGCTACTCTCTGTTCCTCTCTGGTCCTCTCTGCTAATCTCTGCTCCTCTCTGCTACTCTCTGTTCCTCTCTGCTCCTCTCTGCTCCTCTCTGCTACTCTCTGTTCCTCTCTGCTACTCTCTGTTCCTCTCTGCTACTCTCTGTTCCTCTCTGCTCCTCTCTGCTAATCTCTGTTCCTCTCTGCTACTCTCTTTTCCTCTCTGCTCCTCTCTGCTACTCTCTGTTCCTCTCTGCTACTCTCTGTTCCTCTCTGGTCCTCTCTGCTAATCTCTGTTCCTCTCTGCTACTCTCTGTTCCTCTCTGCTACTCTCTGTTCCTCTCTGCTACTCTCTGTTCCTCTCTGCTTACTCTCTGTTCCTTTCTGTTACTCTCTGTTCCTTTCTGCTCCTCTCTGCTACTCTCTGTTCCTCTCTGCTATTCTCTGTTCCTTTCTGCTCCACTCTGCTACTCTCTGTTCCTCTCTGCTACTCTCTGTTCCTCTCTGGTCCTCTCTGCTAATCTATGTTCCTCTCTGCTCCTCTCTGCTCCTCTCTGTTCCTCTCTGCTCCTCTCTGTTCCTCTCTGCTCCTCTCTGCTAATCTCTGTTATTCTCTGCTACTCTCTGTTCCTCTCTGCTCCTCTCTGCTACTCTCTGTTCCTCTCTGGTCCTCTCTGCTAATCTCTGTTCCTCTCTGCTCCTCTCTGTTCCTCTCTGCTCCTCTCTGTTCCTCTCTGCTCCTCTCTGCTAATCTCTGTTCCTTTCTGCTACTCTCTGTTCCTTTCTGCTCCTCTCTGCTACTCTCTGTTTCTCTCTGCTACTTTCTGTTCCTTTCTGCACCTCTCTGCTACTCTCTGTTCCTCTCTGTTCCTTTCTGCTCCTCTCTGCTCCTCTCTGTTTCTCTCTGTTCCTCTCTGCTCCTCTCTGTTCCTCTCTGCTCCTCTCTGTTCCTCTCTGCTCCTCTCTGCTACTCTCTGTTCCTCTCTGCTACTCTCTGTTCCTCTCTGGTCCTCTCTGCTAATCTCTGCTCCTCTCTGCTACTCTCTGTTCCTCTCTGCTACTCTCTGTTCCTCTCTGCTACTCTCTGGTCCTCTCTGCTAATCTCTGCTCCTCTCTGCTACTCTCTGTTCCTCTCTGCTACTCTCTGTTCCTCTCTGGTCCTCTCTGCTAATCTCTGTTCCTCTCTTCTACTCTCTGCTCCTCTCTGCTCCTCTCTGCTACTCTCTGTTCCTCTCTGCTACTCTCTGTTCCTCTCTGGTCCTCTCTGCTAATCTCTGCTCCTCTCTGCTACTCTCTGTTCCTCTCTGCTACTATCTGCTACTCTCTGGTCCTCTCTGGTCCTCTCTGCTAATCTCTGCTCCTCTCTGCTACTCTCTGTTCCTCTCTGCTACTCTCTGTTCCTCTCTGGTCCTCTCTGCTAATCTCTGTTCCTCTCTGCTACTCTCTGTTCCTCTCTGCTCCTCTCTGCTACTCTCTGTTCCTCTCTGCTACTCTCTGTTCCTCTCTGCTACTCTCTGTTCCTTTCTGTTACTCCCTGTTCCTCTCTGCTCCTCTCTGCTACTCTCTGTTCCTCTCTGCTACTCTCTGTTCCTCTCTGGTCCTCTCTGCTAATCTCTGCTCCTCTCTGCTACTCTCTGTTCCTCTCTGCTACTCTCTGTTCCTCTCTGCTACTCTCTGGTCCTCTCTGGTCCTCTCTGCTAATCTCTGCTCCTCTCTGCTACTCTCTGTTCCTCTCTGCTACTCTCTGTTCCTCTCTGGTCCTCTCTGCTAATCTCTGCTCCTCTCTGCTACTCTCTGTTCCTCTCTGCTCCTCTCTGTTCCTCTCTGCTCCTCTCTGCTAATCTCTGTTCCTCTCTGCTACTCTCTGTTCCTCTCTGCTCCTCTCTGCTACTCTCTGTTCCTCTCTGCTACTCTCTGTTCCTCTCTGGTCCTCTCTGCTAATCTCTGCTCCTCTCTGCTACTCTCTGTTCCTCTCTGCTACTCTCTGTTCCTCTCTGCTCCTCTCTGCTACTCTCTGTTCCTCTCTGCTACTCTCTGTTCCTCTCTGGTCCTCTCTGCTAATCTCTGCTCATCTCTGCTACTCTCTGTTCCTCTCTGCTACTCTATGTTCCTCTCTGCTACTCTCTGTTCCTCTCTGGTCCTCTCTGCTAATCTCTGCTCCTCTCTGCTACTCTCTGTTCCTCTCTGCTCCTCTCTGCTACTCTCTGTTCCTCTCTGCTACTCTCTGTTCCTCTCTGCTACTCTCTGTTCCTCTCTGGTCCTCTCTGCTAATCTCTGCTCCTCTCTGCTCCTCTCTGTACCTCTCTGCTCCTCTCTGCTCCTCTCTGCTACTCTCTGTTCCTCTCTGCTACTCTCTGTTCCTCTCTGCTACTCTCTGTTCCTCTCTGCTCCTCTCTGCTAATCTCTGTTCCTTTCTGCTACTCTCTTTTCCTCTCTGCTCCTCTCTGCTACTCTCTGTTCCTCTCTGCTACTCTCTGTTCCTCTCTGGTCCTCTCTGCTAATCTCTGTTCCTCTCTGCTACTCTCTGTTCCTCTCTGCTACTCTCTGTTCCTCTCTGCTACTCTCTGTTCCTCTCTGCTTACTCTCTGTTCCTTTCTGTTACTCTCTGTTCCTTTCTGCTCCTCTCTGCTACTCTCTGTTCCTCTCTGCTATTCTCTGTTCCTTTCTGCTCCTCTCTGCTACTCTCTGTTCCTCTCTGCTACTCTCTGTTCCTCTCTGGTCCTCTCTGCTAATCTCTGTTCCTCTCTGCTCCTCTCTGCTCCTCTCTGTTCCTCTCTGCTCCTCTCTGCTCCTCTCTGCTAATCTCTGTTATTCTCTGCTACTCTCTGTTCCTCTCTGCTCCTCTCTGCTACTCTCTGTTTCTCTCTGCTACTTTCTGTTCCTTTCTGCACCTCTCTGCTACTCTCTGTTCCTCTCTGCTCCTCTCTGTTCCTCTCTGCTCCTCTCTGCTAATCTCTGTTCCTTTCTGCTACTCTCTGTTCCTTTCTGATCCTCTCTGCTACTCTCTGTTTCTCTCTGCTACTTTCTGTTCCTTTCTGCACCTCTCTGCTACTCTCTGTTCCTCTCTGTTCCTTTCTGCTCCTCTCTGCTCCTCTCTGTTTCTCTCTGTTCCTCTCTGCTCCTCTCTGTTCCTCTCTGCTCCTCTCTGTTCCTCTCTGCTCCTCTCTGCTACTCTCTGTTCCTCTCTGCTACTCTCTGTTCCTCTCTGGTCCTCTCTGCTAATCTCTGCTCCTCTCTGCTACTCTCTGTTCCTCTCTGCTACTCTCTGTTCCTCTCTGCTACTCTCTGGTCCTCTCTGGTCCTCTCTGCTAATCTCTGCTCCTCTCTGCTACTCTCTGTTCCTCTCTGCTACTCTCTGTTCCTCTCTGGTCCTCTCTGCTAATCTCTGTTCCTCTCTTCTACTCTCTGCTCCTCTCTGCTCCTCTCTGCTACTCTCTGTTCCTCTCTGCTACTCTCTGTTCCTCTCTGGTCCTCTCTGCTAATCTCTGCTCCTCTCTGCTACTCTCTGTTCCTCTCTGCTACTATCTGCTACTCTCTGGTCCTCTCTGGTCCTCTCTGCTAATCTCTGCTCCTCTCTGCTACTCTCTGTTCCTCTCTGCTACTCTCTGTTCCTCTCTGGTCCTCTCTGCTAATCTCTGTTCCTCTCTGCTACTCTCTGTTCCTCTCTGCTCCTCTCTGCTACTCTCTGTTCCTCTCTGCTACTCTCTGTTCCTCTCTGCTACTCTCTGTTCCTTTCTGTTACTCCCTGTTCCTTTCTGCTCCTCTCTGCTACTCTCTGTTCCTCTCTGCTACTCTCTGTTCCTCTCTGGTCCTCTCTGCTAATCTCTGCTCCTCTCTGCTACTCTCTGTTCCTCTCTGCTACTCTCTGTTCCTCTCTGCTACTCTCTGGTCCTCTCTGGTCCTCTCTGCTAATCTCTGCTCCTCTCTGCTACTCTCTGTTCCTCTCTGCTACTCTCTGTTCCTCTCTGGTCCTCTCTGCTAATCTCTGCTCCTCTCTGCTACTCTCTGTTCCTCTCTGCTCCTCTCTGTTCCTCTCTGCTCCTCTCTGCTAATCTCTGTTCCTCTCTGCTACTCTCTGTTCCTCTCTGCTCCTCTCTGCTACTCTCTGTTCCTCTCTGCTACTCTCTGTTCCTCTCTGGTCCTCTCTGCTAATCTCTGCTCCTCTCTGCTACTCTCTGTTCCTCTCTGCTACTCTCTGTTCCTCTCTGGTCCTCTCTGCTAATCTCTGCTCCTCTCTGCTACTCTCTGTTCCTCTCTGCTACTCTCTTTTCCTCTCTGGTCCTCTCTGCTAATCTCTGTTCCTCTCTGCTACTCTCTGTTCCTCTCTGCTCCTCTCTGCTACTCTCTGTTCCTCTCTGCTACTCTCTGTTCCTCTCTGCTTACTCTCTGTTCCTTTCTGTTACTCTCTGTTCCTTTCTGCTCCTCTCTGCTACTCTCTGGACCTCTCTGCTATTCTCTGTTCCTTTCTGCTCCTCTCTGCTACTCTCTGTTCCTCTCTGCTTCTCTCTGTTCCTCTCTGGTCCTCTCTGCTAATCTCTGTTCCTCTCTGCTCCTCTCTGCTCCTCTCTGTTCCTCTCTGCTCCTCTCTGTTCCTCTCTGCTCCTCTCTGCTAATCTCTGTTATTCTCTGCTACTCTCTGTTCCTCTCTGCTACTCTCTGCTACTCTCTGTTCCTCTCTGGTCCTCTCTGCTAATCTCTGCTCCTCTCTGCTACTCTCTGTTCCTCTCTGCTCCTCTCTGCTAATCTCTGTTCCTCTCTTCTACTCTCTGTTCCTCTCTGCTCCTCTCTGCTACTCTCTGTTCCTCTCTGCTACTCTCTGTTCCTCTCTGGTCCTCTCTGCTAATCTCTGCTCCTCTCTGCTACTCTCTGTTCCTCTCTGCTACTCTCTGTTCCTCTCTGCTACTCTCTGGTCCTCTCTGGTCCTCTCTGCTAATCTCTGCTCCTCTCTGCTACTCTCTGTTCCTCTCTGCTACTCTCTGTTCCTCTCTGGTCCTCTCTGCTAATCTCTGTTCCTCTCTGCTACTCTCTGTTCCTCTCTGCTCCTCTCTGCTACTCTCTGTTCCTCTCTGCTACTCTCTGTTCCTCTCTGCTACTCTCTGTTCCTTTCTGTTACTCTCTGTTCCTTTCTGCTCCTCTCTGTTCCTCTCTGCTATTCTCCGTTCCTTTCTGCTCCTCTCTGCTACTCTCTGTTCCTCTCTGCTCCTCTCTGCTACTCTCTGCTACTCTCTGTTCCTCTCTGCCTCTCTGCTCCTCTCTGCTCCTCTCTGTTCCTCTGTACCTCTCTGTTCCTCTGTACCTCTCTGCTCCTCTCTGTTCCTCTGTACCTCTCTGTTCCTCTGTACCTCTCTGTTCCTCTGTACCTCTCTGTTCCTCTCTGCTCCTCTCTGTTCCTCTCTGCTCATCTGTACCTCTCTGTTCCTCTGTACCTCTCTGTTCCTCTGTACCTCTCTGTTCCTCTCTGCTCCTCTCTGCTACTCTCTGCTACTCTCTGTTCCTCTCTGCTCATCTCTGTTTCTCTCTGCTCCTCTCTGTTCCTCTGTACCTCTCTGTTCCTCTGTACCTCTCTGTTTCTCTCTGTTTGTCTCTGCTCCTCTCTGTTTGTCTCTGCTCCTCTCTGTTCCTCTGTACCTCTCTGTTCCTCTGTACCTCTCTGTTCCTCTGTACCTCTCTGTTCCTCTGTACCTCTCTGTTTCTCTCTGTTTGTCTCTGCTCCTCTCTGTTTGTCTCTGTACCTCTCTGTTCCTCTCTGTACCTCTCTGTACCTCTCTGCTCCTATCTCCATCTCCCCTCCTCAATGGTGCGATGAGATGGAGAGATTACATTAAAAATACATTGGAACAATGTGCGCTCTGTTGTGTGGAAGATTGCCTCTGACTCATTACACAATATAAATTAAAAAACAGATTACACCCCTGTGTCCCCATTGCTGGGCTTGCAGCTTCCTGAGGTCCTTGGCCAAGAGGAAGAAATGGGCTCATCAAGTCCTTGTGAAAATAAACAGAAGGCAATGGCCAATACACACTTCAAAATGTTCTTTTACAATACAAATTTCTGACTAAACATGATCTTATAAATTAAACATGTGATCAGAATAGTCTAGGATGCAACTGGTGGTCCACAATTTGTACACACATTACATTACATTACAATACAAGGCCTCCCGGGTGGCGCAGTGGTTAAGGGCCCAGAGTCTCTGTGCCACCAGAGACTCTGGGTTTGCGCCCAGGCTCTGTCGCACAATTGGCCTAGTGTCGTCCGGGTTAGGGAGGGCTTGGCCGGTAGGGATATATATCCTTGTCTCATCGCGCACCAGCGACTCCTGTGGCGGGCCGGGCGCAGTGCACGCTAACCAAGGTTGCCAGGTGCAAGGCGTTTCCTCCGACACATTGGTGCGGCTGGCTTCCGGGTTGGATGCGCGCTGTGTTAAGGTTGGGTTGTGTGTCGGAGGACGCATGACTTTCGACCTTCGTCTCTCCCGAGCCCGTACGGGAGTTGTAGCGATGAGACAAGATAGACAATTGGATACCATGAAATTGGGGAGAAAAAGGGGGTAATTATTTCTTTTTTTAACAAAAAAAAAACATTACATTAGAAAACATTACATTAAAATACATAACATTACATTACAAATGCAAAGTATGTGAGTGTATTTGTTGCCATTCTTAATTTACAGTTTTAGATTGTAATCATAGCACCACCTACCGAGAACCTTGTCCCTGAGCTCCTCAGCAGTTTGTTCCCAAGGTGCTATATCCAACAGTACCACTAGAGGAGGTATCTGACACGGATCCTCTCCGTGGTTGAATGACATATTCCCAAACACTCAAAGGTCATATCCTCCAGTGGTGGAAAAAGTACCCAATTGTCATTCTTTATTAAAAGTAAAGATACCCTTAATAGAAAAGGAGTAAAAGTGAAAGTCTACTTGAGTAAAAGTCTAAAAGTATTTTGTTTAAAATATACTTATAAGTATCAAAAGTAAATGTAATTGCAAAAATGTACTTAAGTATTAAAATCTGAAAGTTAAAGTATAAATAATTTAAATGACTAGACTACACCATTTTTGTATTTGTATTTTATTTACGAATAGCCAGCGGCACCCTCCCAACACTGAGACATAATTTACAAACGAAGCACGTCTGTAGTGAGTCCGCCAGATCAGAGGCAGTAGGCACAACCAGGGATGTTATCTTGATAAGTGTGTGAATTTGACAATTTTTCTGTTCTGCTAAAGCATTCTAAATATAACATAATATATAATATATATATATATAATATAAGTAATTTTGGGTGTCAGGGGAAATGTATGGAGTAGAAAGTACATTATTATCTTTAGGAATGTAAAAGGTGTCAAAAATATAAATAGTAAAGTACAGATACTCCCCAAAAAACTACTTAAGTAGTACTTTAAAGTATTTGTACTTAAGTACTTTACACCACTGATATCCTCTGGCTCTAGAGTAACAACACATTGACAATGATTTCTCAGTATTTTTACTTAAGTACTTTACACCACTGATATCCTCTGGCTCTAGAGTGGTGTAACAACACATTGACATAATGATTTCTCAGTATTTTTACTTAAGTACTTTACACCACTGATATCCTCTGGCTCTAGAGTGGTGTAACAACACATTGACATAATGATTTCTCAGTATTTTTACTTAAGTACTTTACACCACTGATATCCTCTGGCTCTAGAGTGGTGTAACAACACATTGACATAATGATTTCTCAGAATTTTTACTTAAGTACTTTACACCACTGATATCCTCTGGCTCTAGAGTGGTGTAACAACACATTGACATAATGATTTCTCAGTATTTTTACTTAAGTACTTTACACCACTGATATCCTCTGGCTCTAGAGTGGTGTAACAACACATTGACATAATGATTTCTCAGTATTTGTACTTAAGTACTTTACACCACTGATATCCTCTGGCTCTAGAGTGGTGTAACAACACATTGACATAATGATTTCTCAGTATTTGTACTTAAGTACTTTACACCACTGATATCCTCTGGCTCTAGAGTGGTGTAACAACACATTGACATAATGATTTCTCAGTATTTTTACTTAAGTACTTTACACCACTGATATCCTCTGGCTCTAGAGTGGTGTAACAACACATTGACATAATGATTTCTCAGTATTTTTACTTAAGTACTTTACACCACTGATATCCTCTGGCTCTAGAGTGGTGTAACAACACATTGACATAATGATTTCTCAGTATTTTTACTTAAGTACTTTACACCACTGATATCCTCTGGCTCTAGAGTGGTGTAACAACACATTGACATAATGATTTCTCAGTATTTTTACTTAAGTACTTTACACCACTGATATCCTCTGGCTCTAGAGTGGTGTAACAACACATTGACATAATGATTTCTCAGTATTTTTACTTAAGTACTTTACACCACTGATATCCTCTGGCTCTAGAGTGGTGTAACAACACATTGACATAATGATTTCTCACTATTTTTACTTAAGTACTTTACACCACTGATATCCTCTGGCTCTAGAGTGGTGTAACAACACATTGACATAATGATTTCTCACTATTTTTACTTAAGTACTTTACACCACTGATATCCTCTGGCTCTAGAGTGGTGTAACAACACATTGACATAATGATTTCTCAGTATTTTTACTTAAGTACTTTACACCACTGATATCCTCTGGCTCTAGAGTGGTGTAACAACACATTGACATAATGATTTCTCACAATTTTTACTTAAGTACTTTACACCACTGATATCCTCTGGCTCTAGAGTGGTGTAACAACACATTGACATAATGATTTCTCAGTATTTTTACTTAAGTACTTTACACCACTGATATCCTCTGGCTCTAGAGTGGTGTAACAACACATTGACATAATGATTTCTCACTATTTTTACTTAAGTACTTTACACCACTGATATCCTCTGGCTCTAGAGTGGTGTAACAACACATTGACATAATGATTTCTCAGAATTTTTACTTAAGTACTTTACACCACTGATATCCTCTGGCTCTAGAGTGGTGTAACAACACATTGACATAATGATTTCTCAGTATTTTTACTTAAGTACTTTACACCACTGATATCCTCTGGCTCTAGAGTGGTGTAACAACACATTGACATAATGATTTCTCAGTATTTGTACTTAAGTACTTTACACCACTGATATCCTCTGGCTCTAGAGTGGTGTAACAACACATTGACATAATGATTTCTCAGTATTTTTACTTAAGTACTTTACACCACTGATATCCTCTGGCTCTAGAGTGGTGTAACAACACATTGACATAATGATTTCTCAGTATTTTTACTTAAGTACTTTACACCACTGATATCCTCTGGCTCTAGAGTGGTGTAACAACACATTGACATAATGATTTCTCACTATTTTTACTTAAGTACTTTACACCACTGATATCCTCTGGCTCTAGAGTGGTGTAACAACACATTGACATAATGATTTCTCAGTATTTTTACTTAAGTACTTTACACCACTGATATCCTCTGGCTCTAGAGTGGTGTAACAACACATTGACATAATGATTTCTCACAATTTTTACTTAAGTACTTTACACCACTGATATCCTCTGGCTCTAGAGTGGTGTAACAACACATTGACATAATGATTTCTCAGTATTTTTACTTAAGTACTTTACACCACTGATATCCTCTGGCTCTAGAGTGGTGTAACAACACATTGACATAATGATTTCTCACTATTTTTACTTAAGTACTTTACACCACTGATATCCTCTGGCTCTAGAGTGGTGTAACAACACATTGACATAATGATTTCTCACTATTTTGCTTCTTGTTATAAATATGTTTGTTTATTTAAAATCAGAATCAATCTAATAAAATATTTGGCCTCTTTAATGAATGCCATGAAGGTCAAAAGAGCATGCCATCACAAAAAAAAAATCACAATAACGGTGAAACCATTTATTTAGCACAAATATAGAACATTGTTTCAATAGATAAAGAACTTCTCCCTTAAGTAATATAGCCTCAACCTGACATTTCCAAACAGATCCTCGAACATCTCTGCCAATCTGCTGTTCATTAAGCTGATTGCTTGACTGTGCCGAGGGCTTGCCTCGTTTTGATTAGAGGGAAGCTCATAAATAGACTGCTGCCTATAAATGATTTCCTCATTACATCAAAGTCACACGGAAGTTGTAAGCAGCTCTTACAAATGCAGCTAACTTTATAGGGTTAGGGCCCTGATGAATGATATAACAAGGATGGAAGGAGGACCATAAAACATGACCAATCTGGCTTTCCAAACCAATGGTGTTTCACACAAAGCAGAAGTGTTGTAGAAGCTGGACACAGTTGACAACAAAAAAACAACAACAACAACAACAATAGCATTAAGGTCAATTAGTCCCAAGAATGCTGCTCGGGAAATAATACTACTGCCATCTTAAAACCTGGCATGTTTAAATCTTAGTAGCTTAACAACTTTTGTAATTGAAATAACCCAAAAGTATGACGCACGACAGTGTTTGAGACACAGGTACAGCTCTACTTATCGTTCCACAGATTCTTGCTGAAGTTACTGTTTTCAGAATGTGAAGGGCTGAGATGAGGGAAGGTGGTATAGTTTAGATGCTATGGTTTGGGGCTTTGCATTTCTCAATTTCAATTGACATTAACACAATTTCACATGAAATTAAATCATTATATTACGTACTGGAAGCATAACACTGCAAAATCCATGACAACTTAATGAAACATTGTTTTAAAATGACATTCACTGATATGGTTTACAACAGTTTTATAATATCTGGAAATCTCACTTTTATGTGCTTACAGTTGAGGGTTGTCAAATATTGACATAAACATTATCAACCATGTTACCATACCACACATCAGCTGTGTCTGTGGAAAATGTAGGTCATGTTCAATTTCAAAGGCTTAGATAACACAGCTGTAGATACGTAACAACATATTCCGACTTACATAATATCTCCAGAAGAAAACATATGTTTTAAACGTTTTTAATTTGATCCTTGTGAATGACATACATAACCAAATTAAAAAGTATTTATAAAACTGCATAGTATAGCTCCTCCCAAAGGAACATTTAGATGAAAGATTAAAAAGTATAAACTTTTGCCACATTTGAGCTACATGTTATAAATACGAAACATGAATCACTCAATCAATTCATTTCCAACATTAAAAGTTTAGAGTGAAAGCAAAATAAATAAGTATACACAAATGAATCGAAGACTACAAATGCCTGACAGAACAGAAGTGGTGTTGCTGCAGTCAAATCTAACGTAAAAATAGCAACACATTTGAATTAGTTGAGTTTATGAAAAAAAAAGACAACAGTTCCCACAACTAATTTATTAGACTTCGGTATGGGATGAAAGCAGTCAGAAATCAAACTTGTCATCTGTCATCAAGTAGAGGTAAAATGAGACAGTCCTGAAGTTTGGATCCACCCGGGACCGAACAGAATTATGGGCCTTAGTTGAATCTTCTATGCTAGCTAGATGACAAGTGGAATGGAAGTAATTGAACTATATGTTGTCAATATCAGAGGCAATTGGATAAACATTGGCATTGGAATATATTACATCACGTAAAACAGAACCACTAGTTAATTTGGCCTTGATATCCAAATCAGCAGAAGAAAAACAAGACACCAGAAAACAATTCATTTAAGTCTTTAAGGCTCTTTCGTGATTGAGGCGCTGCATCTTCAGGTGTAAAAAACAACAACTAAATTTCAGTGTTGTTTCATAGCAAGGAGAAAAAGATAGTATTTTAAAAAAGAGTTATGTCCACGTGTCAAAGACTAATATGACCAGAATAGTCCAGCGAGCAGAGGCGTATATTCCTATCCATCATCCTGATAGATGATACATGCTGTATCCCAGAGGTGTAGCGTACAACCCCATAGGTGAGAGGGGCAGCATGGGACGGTGGTAGGGGTAGGACTGTCCGTAGAGGGAGACGGCTGTGTGGAGCTGTGCTCCCAGGGGCATGGGTAACGTAAAGCCCGGATGCAGCGCGGGTTTGGCAGCCATTTTGAGCTTCTCCAGCTCGGCCTCCTGTAGTCTCTTGGCCTTAGCCCGGCGGTTCTGGAACCAAATCTTGACCTGGGTCTCAGTCAAGGTCAGAAAGCTGGAGAACTCGGCCCGCTCAGCAATAGACAGGTACTGCTTCTGACGGAACTTACGCTCCAGAGACAGCAGCTGGGAGGTGGTGAAGGGAGTACGAGGCTTTCTGTTGGTCTTGTGCTTCCGCAGCGGACAGGTAGGACTTACCTGCCCTGGAGAGACAGAGAGCGAGACAGAGAGAGGTTCAGAGCCAATGCTGATTTAATTTAACACATGGATAAGCTACTTGAGTGACAAAGTAAATCCTGATCCTGATAGAAAACCTGTACCTAATGTAGTATTATCACATCATCCTGATAGAAAACATGTACCTAATGTAATATTATCACATCATCCTGATAGAAAACCTGTACCTAATGTAGTATTATCACATCATCCTGATAGAAAACATGTACCTAATGTAGTATTATCACATCATCCTGATAGAAAACCTGTACCTAATGTAGTATTATCACATCATCCTGATAGAAAGCATGTACCTAATGTAGTATTATCACATCATCCTGATAGAAAACATGTACCTAATGTAGTATTATCACATCATCATGATAGAAAACATGTACCTAATGTAGTATTATCACATCATCCTGATAGAAAACATGTACCTAATGTAGTATTATCACATCATCCTGATAGAAAACATGTACCTAATGTAGTATTATCACATCATCCTGATAGATCAATGAACAATGTTAGAGATAAAGTATGAACTGATTGTGTGTGTACCCAAAGGTATTGGTTGGGCCAATAGCAATTTTAAACTGAAATTGAAACGTTGGCATACTAATTTCCCCTAAGTGCTGTACAAGTGAATTGACTATATAACATTTTATTTGCATAAAATAGAGTGATTTTGGAGTGATGTAATATGTGATCCAATCAACTGTTTCTTACTAAGCTTGTTGTGGTTCATTGATAAATGGAAACGTCAAACATTGCAATGGATACACATACTCCTGTCAAGGGAGGGGAGGACTATTATGTGTTGATTCATTTAAAGCAATGCTGACAATTACACACAAACCACATGAACAAACTCAATTAAAGGGTTTGAAGACCTGCCTGATATTCCAAAAAGATAAGATATAAATAATTCTTAATATCCCACAAATAAATAATGGAAAAGGTTGAATATTGTTTTCAAATTAAAGATGAGGTTGTAGCAGTATAACTTACAAGACCCACAGTAAGCCATTTTATTAACTCAAATAACTTTGTAAAGACCCAGGCCTAACCAAATGATTTTCCTAATACTTATTTGTCACATATTGGTCTAATAGATTGAATATCAAGACTCTTACTTTATGGTAAGGATTTTCTAAACAAACATTCAGATATATTCAAAGTAAATAAGACAAAGTTAATACTTGCACAAATCGTTTTAGTTTACACCCTGTTAAATAAATTGAATTTGTCTGCCATACAATATGATTTTATGAGACAGGCAGCACACATACAAATTATATGTTAATTGATTTGTATTTTACAATATTTTTTATTTAACCTTTATTTAACCAGGCAAGTCAGTAAAGAACAAATTCTTTTTTACAATGATGGATAAAAAAAAATATATATATAAATATAGGACAAAACACAGATCACGACAAGAGAGACAACAGAGCACTACATAAAGAGAGACCTAAGACAACAACATAGCAAGGCAGCAACACATGACAACACAGCATGGTAGCAACACAACATAACAACAACATGGTAGCAACACAACATGGTAGCAGCACAAAACATGGTACAAACGTTATTGGGCACAGACAACAGCACAAAGGGCAAGAAGGTAGAGACAACAGTACATCACGCAAAGCAGCCACAACTGTCAGTCAGAGTGTCCATGATTGAGTCTTTGAATGAAGAGACTAAGATAAAACTGTTTGATAATGTACTGTACTTTTTATCCCTAAATATAAAATAATAGGTTATGGGAAATAGTGAGGAGAAGTACACCTTCCAAATGTGTTCCGATTAGTCTACATAAAAAAAACAGATTTTCTCCAAAAATTACTTACGCGTTTGTGCAGAGAATCTTGGGCTCATAACCCAGGGAGCACAATCATCCGGCTCGGAGGACTCTGACTTTACAGGCGACAGTGGGATAAAGTGCTTTCGGATTCCCGCGGGAGGGCTGTAGCTCTCTCTGCACAGGTACGGAGAGTTCTGCGTCTTTGAGAATGTAACCACAGAGACATTGTCGGGTTTGCTTGTAAACTCACTGTGAATCTTTCTACTCGACATTATAGCCTCCACACTGAAGGGATGATGGTGTCTTGTCACTTGAGTTTTGAGGCCATCCATCGTCCTCTCTAGCTCCGGTCGGCTGTCCTCCTCCGATGAACTGCTATCCCTCAAACTCACATGGGCAGACATTCCCCCGAAATATGTACCAATGGCACCCGACAAGACTATCAGTCTCAGCTACAGGTGGCCTTCAAAGTATGGGGACACGACCTGTCAAGTGTGGGATCGGTTAAATAATCACGTGGCGCCAGTGGAACTTTCGGCCAATCGCAGCGCTGCCAAAATGTAAGAGCGGCCCTTGTTACCAGTGATTGGTCTCTCACACAAGGGTTCAAAAATATATCCAGTAGGCTATACCACATGGTGTACTGTGACGGATTACTTCGAACCGAACCTCAAGAGATTGTGTAAACACAGGCCCCTTGTGGGTAATTTACGCCCAATTATGAAAGAGATGAACAATCTCTCTCAGGATGTGACTTTTCCTGATTGTAAAACGTTGTTGGTGCCTCAAACCAGGATACACAAATGTGGTGGGAAAGTGCTTCCTCTGCAGCCCAATTCTTTATCATGCTCTCTTAATTTAAGTGTGCCCATAGCTGCTGGAAATAGGGGTGCTGAAGGTGCTGCAGAAAAAGTAGTACACTGGGCCTTTACTAGTGCTGTAATACTGGAGCGATATAGCAGTCTGTAGCATACTGGTACTGGAGCGATATAGCCATCTGTAGAATACTGGTACTGGAGAGATATAGCCGTCTGTAGCATACTAGTAGTGGAGAGATATAGCAGTCTGTAGCATACTGGTAGTGGACCGATATCGCCGTCTGTAGCATGCTGGTAGTGGAGAGATATAGCAGTCTGTAGCATACTGGTACTGGACCGATATAGCAGTCTGTAGCATACTGGTACTGGACCGATATAGCAGTCTGTAGCATACTGGTACTGGACCGATATAGCAGTCTGTAGCATACTGGTACTGGACCGATATAGCAGTCTGTAGCATACTGGTCCTGGAGCGATATAGCAGTCTGTAGCATACTGGTAGTGGACCGATATAGCAGTCTGTAGCATACTGGTGCAGGACCGATATAGCAGTCTGTAGCATACTGGTAGTGGACCGATATAGCA
Organism: Oncorhynchus kisutch; assembly: GCF_002021735.2. Taxonomy (NCBI): domain Eukaryota; kingdom Metazoa; phylum Chordata; class Actinopteri; order Salmoniformes; family Salmonidae; genus Oncorhynchus; species Oncorhynchus kisutch. The sequence goes on from NC_034201.2 coordinate 41,546,383, forward strand.
GTCTGTAGCATACTGGTGCTGGACCGATATAGCAGTCTGTAGCATACTGGTACTGGAGCGATATAGCCGTCTGTAGCATACTGGTACTGGACCGATATAGCAGTCTGTAGCATACTGGTACTGGACCGATATAGCAGTCTGTAGCATACTGGTACTGGACCGATATAGCAGTCTGTAGCATACTGGTACTGGACCGATATAGCAGTCTGTAGCATACTGGTACTGGACCGATATAGCAGTCTGTAGCATACTGGTAGTGGACCGATATAGCAGTCTGTAGCATACTGGTAGTGGACCGATATAGCAGTCTGTAGCATACTGATCCTGGAGCGATATAGCCGTCTGTAGCATACTGGTCCTGGAGCGATATAGCAGTCTGTAGCATACTGGTACTGGAACCGATATAGCAGTCTGTAGCATACTGGTACTGGAACCGATATAGCAGTCTGTAACATACTGGTACTGGAACCGATATAGCAGTCTGTAGCATACTGGTCCTGGAGCGATATAGCAGTCTGTAACATACTGGTACTGGAGCAATATAGCAGTCTGTAGCATACTGGTACTGGAACCGATATAGCAGTCTGTAGCATACTGGTCCTGGAGCGATATAGCAGTCTGTAGCATACTGGTACAGATATTTATTCTGATTCTAATTGTGATTCAACATTTTCATGACCTTTAAAATAGTGTGAATAGCCTACTACCACATCTCATTTGTTTTGGGGCAAAGTTGTTGTGGCAGTCTCGATTCTACCTATTTTGTTATTTCAGCACATTATTGAGACTGACAAAATACTTTTTTTAATTGCAAATGCGGATTTTGTGTCTTTATTAAAAACAGACCAAATCCAGGTAGATAAATGTGGTAGTTTACTTAAACAAATGATGCAACATATTCTACCCACATCTGTTTATCCCGAGTGTTAATACATACGTGTTAATCAAACATCCATTTACTGTTATTCATCTGATTGATTTCTACAACATTCTTCTGTCAGTAGGCTGTGTTGAAATGAAGAGGACTTACATACCTACAGTTCAACAGTTGCACTTACGGTATGAGAATACTGTAGGCCTAAGACATCATTTTCTCTTTGCTAAAATATTTTTTTTCAGTCACATTTGTTATGTTTTCAAGATTCAAAGCCCAGATTCCAAATGCCAAATAAGTTACTGTGCTGCTCAAAACATTTGTTTCATGAAATACATGACTAGAAGTAACTATTAGTTCTATCATCATTCATGTAGTAATATTACATTTCCTCAATAAAACCCTTTACAAATGGTACTACTGGCACAAGAAATAAATAGCCACTATTTGATAATCACAAGGACTTGACTGGTAAGAGCTGTGTGTGTGTGTGTGTGTGTGTGTGTGTGTGTGTGTGTGTGTGTGTGTGTGTGTGTGTGTGTGTGTGTGTGTGTGTGTGTGTGTTTGTGTGTGCGTTTGTGTGTGCGTGTGGGTGCGTGTGTGTGTGTGTGTGTGTGTGTGTGTGTGTGGGTGTGTGTGTTTGTGTGTGTGTGTGTGTGCATGCGCTGGGGGCCTACAGGGCTGAGACTGAGTGAGAGCGCCATTCCCATGAGGCTGTGCGTTATTAAACGGGGTGATTTCACAGACAATCTGAGGTTTGCGAAGGCGCCAGTGAGCGGGCAGATGAAAGCCTTGCTCCTCGGGGGAGAAACTGTTGCAGTTTTGTGGCTCTACCCAGTAGTCACCTCCCCACTTGCTCTGGTCACACCCACACCCTCAGGCACCTTGTCAATCACAGTCTCAGGCCTTGCTACACACAGACTGTCACAGGGTTAAGTGGTAGTGAGACATGTAAACTGCATGTAGCCTACAGATGTAGGATCTTAATTTGATCACCCTGTTGCAGGAGAACTTTCCTGCAGTGCAGTACATTTTTACACTTATAGTATGTTTTAGGTTTAAAAAGGTTTCTGAAGTTTGAAATGTCAGACTTGATTTTCCCTTACGAAAATGTATCAACTACAATAATGTCCATTAATTATAATCCACATAATAATTCACGTTTCCTGTTGCTTCAGGATTATTTTCCTGCTGTAGAAAACTGTCTCAAATGAAGATCCTGCACCTGTATAGTCAACTCAATGCAATAGTGCTGTGGAAAGTCTTGAGACATGAGGAATGAAAGAAAGTGACTAAAGCCGCGTGCGAACCGAACGTGGACCAAGGAGATTTTCAGCAGGAGGAACCCCCTTGAGTAGAAAATTACAAACACATCCTCCTTCCTTTTTCCATAATCTCTTTGGGCTTGATAAAAAAAGAAGTGGAGGGGGAGAAAACGTCAGAAGACAGCTTCTGGTTTTGTTGGTATGTTTGGACACACCTCAAGCATTGTAATTATAGTCTGCGCTTTGAAGTGGTGGAATGTGGGACTGTGTAATAAGCTGGGTTTGTTACACGCATACTGTGTTTACACAGCCATTAGGCCCACTTTATGGACACTCTGACCCCAAAGCACACTAAATGGGCTTGTAAGTAAGCATTTCACGGTAAGGTCTACACTTGTTGTATTCGGCGTATGAGACAAAAAAGATTGATTGTATTTTAAATGAAAACTGATACTTTTAAGGATTCTCAGTAGATTAAATCATGTCTAATGTTGGAAGATTAATATAGTTTTATACATGTATAAATAGGAATTGATGATATTATTAGAAGATGGATATCTCTAGGTAGGTTTGTTGCTGTGCCAAATTATTAAATACTTCATTATACTGTCTATATTGATGCACAGACAACATACATCTAGCAACCCAAGAAGTGATGCCTTTCGATAGATAATCAGTATATACTGTAACCATAAACCGATATTTGCTAGTATGGAAAAACACTATTTTACATTAAAATACTTTACATTATAATACTTTACATTGCAATTCTTAACATTACAATTCTTAACATGACAATTCTTAACATTACAATACTTTACATTACAATTCTTAACATTACAATTCTTAACATTACAATTCTTAACATTACAATACTTTACATTACAATACTTTACATGACACTACTTTACATGACAATTCTTAACATTATAATACTTTACATTGCAATTCTTAACATTACAATGCTTTACATTACAATAACAATAAATTCAGTATAATTTTTCTTATTCTAACAATCCAAAACATATTGTTTACCTGCTATGGGGAACATAATACATGATAATTATATAATTATGCATTTCAGTCTGAAAAACAAGTCCTGTCTAGAAGCCCTCTCTCTACAGAAAGGTCAGACACGTTGTCAAACTTGCAAAGCTTGTTGAAATGAAGGGAGTTATTAAGTTAAGCCTGACAGTGGCTATCATCACATTGTTTTCATTAACACCATTAACACATTAGTGTTAGGGAGCGCCGGTCTTCCGACCAAGCTTTAGCTCTAATGAACCTAAATTACTACCTTGAATAGGTGGATGGCGCCATCTCAAATTAGCTGCTAACAGAGGAGACTGCTATTCAGCAGGAAAAGAATGATCCTGTAATGTGAAAAATTGATGCCCACTTTGCTAATGACATCTGAAGAGGCAATCTGTTGTTAGCCTCAGCTCTGTTGTTGTGATTAAGTCAGCTGCTGATTGCAGGGCAGCAAAGGGGAGGCTCTAGAGAAATGTTTTGGTTGTGGTTTCTTAACATTATTCATAGCTATAAAGGTAATACAGAAATTATGCACATTGCCAACAAAAAAAAAGAGGGAACTCTCAGTGGAAGCATGTATGTAGTATTTTACCAAACTTGTTCACTCAGGAAAATAGTCTTCTGGCCGAGTGTGAGTGCCACCTCAAATTATTTTGGAACTCTCCCTGACAATGATATACTGTAGTACTGTGTAATTCACTACCAATGAAGTTCTACATCTTTCCTCTAAACCCTCGGCTCCAAACCCAGTATTGTCAGACATTACTATAATTTCATAAATTAGATATTGCACAGGGTTAAGTGAAGTTAGTGTCTTTAAATGGAACAACTACTTAAACATTCCTGTCCAATATATATATATATAAAAGAGGTGTGCATTCTTCGCTTTATAGACTGGTCATTATCCAACACAATGACTGGTTTGAGGTCTTACAGAAAGGAGCTCAGGGAGTGTAGGCCTTACAGGCATGACCAACAGGCAACCACTACCAGAGTCGCAGAGACAATGGTCCAATGTTAAAATGAATTGGAGAGGATCAATAAGAGGGCAATGCCAGTGCCAGGAGGCCTCGACTCAACCCAAGCAGGGTTCCCCTTCCAAACAAAAACATTGCTGAGGAGTGGAGGGTAGGGGAGGGGCCCCTATCTCCACAATCAGGTCAGGATCAGAGCCCAGCCGCTGTGTCCAGACTGATGGAGCCATTTGGCTTTATGACTCATAGTGTTCATGACTCCAGTTTCCCTGCCTCTCTCTCTCTCTCTCTCTCTCTCTCTCTCTCAATTTAATTCAATTTCAATTTAAGGGCTTTATTGACATGGGAAACATATGTTTACACTTTTTTTACAGTAAACATTACACTCACAAAAGTTCCAAAAGAATAATGACATTTATAATGTAATATTATGTGCAAATAGTTTAAGGAACAGAAGGGGAAATAAATATACTGTACATAAATATGGTTTGTATTTGCAATGATGTTTGTTCTTCACTGGTTGCCCTTTTCCTGTGGCAACAGGTCACAAATCTTACTGCAGTGATGGCACACGCTGGTATTTCACCCAATAGATATGAGAGTTTATCAAAATTGGGTTTGTTTTTTAATTCTTTGTGGAATTACTTTTTACCATTGACTTGTTCCACATTATATTACATTACAACCTTATTCGAAATACCCCATGATGACAAAACAAAAACAGGTTTTTAGAAATGTCTGCACATTTATAAAAAAAAAAAAACGGAAAAATCACATTTACATGAGTATTTAGACCCTTTACTCAGTACTTTGTTGAAGCACCTTTGGCAGCGATTACAGCCTTGAGTATTCTTGGGTATGAGGCTACAAGCTTGGCACACCTGTATTTGGGGAGTTTCTCCCATTCCTCTCTGCATATTCTCTCAAGCGCTGTCAGATTGGATGGGGAGCTTGTCCCGAAGCCACTCCTGCGTTGTCTTGGATGTGTGCTTAGGGTCGTTGTCCTGTTGGAAGGTGAACCATCGCCCCAGTCTGAGGTTCTGATCTTTCTGTACTTTGCTCTTTCATCTTTCCCATGATCCTGACTAGTCTCCCAGTCCCTGCCGCTAAAAAACATCCCCACAGCATGATGCTGCCACCACAATGCTTCACCATAGGGATGGTGCCAGGTTTCCTCCAGATGTGATACTTGGCATTCAAGCCAAAGAGTTAAATCTTGGTTTCATCAGATCAGAGAATCTTGTTTCTCATGGTCTGAGAGTCTTTAGGTGCCAATCGGGCTGTCATGTGCCTTTTACTGAGGAGTGGCTTCCGTCTGTCCACTCTACGATAAAGGCCTGATTGGTGGAGTGAAGCAGAGAGGTTTGTCCTTCTGGAAGGTTCTCCCATCTCCACACAGGAACTCTGGAGCTCTGTCAAAGTGACCAAGGAACTCCCTGACCGAGGCCCTTCTCCCCCGATTGCTCAGTTTGGCCGGGCGTCCAACTCTAGGGAGGGTCTTGGTGGTTCCAAACTTCTTCCATTTAAGAATGATAATGGCCACTGTGTTCTTGGGGACCTTCAATGCTGCAGAAATGTTTTGGTACCCTTCCCAGATCTGTACCTCGACACAATCCTGCCTCTTACCTCTATGGACAATTCCTTAGATCTCATGGCTTGATTTTTGCTCTGACATGCACTGTCAATTGTGGGACCTTATATAGACAGGTGTGTGCCTTTCCAAATAATTTCCAATCAATTGAATTTACCACAGTTGGACTCCAATCATGTTGTAGAAACATCTCAAGGATCATTAATGGAAACAAGATTCCCCATGAGCTTAATTTCAAGTCTCATAGCAAAGGGTCTGAATACTTATGTAAATATGGTGTTTCTGTTTTTAGTTTTTAATACATTTGCAAAAATGTCTAAAAACTATTTTTGCTTTGTCGTTATGGGGTATTGTGTGTAGATTGCTAAGGATTAAAAAAAAAACAATCTTAGAATAAGGCTGTAACATAACAAAATGTGGAAAAAGGGAAGGGGTCTGTGTTTGTGTTTGTGAACAGAGCCCCAGGAACAGCTTGCTTAGGGGACTCTTCAACAGGTTCATTTCTCTGAAGGTGATGGCTTTGTAATGGAAGGTTTGGGACTCGCTTCCTTTTAGGTGGTTGTAGAATTTAACGTATCTTTTCTGGATTTTGATCATTAACAGGTATCGTCCTAATTCTGCTCTGCGTGCATTATTTGAGGTTTTACGTTGTACACTGAGGTGTTTGTCACATTTTGTGAATTATTGGTGGGTGAGTGGACCCCAGACCTCACAACCATAAAGGGGAATGGGTTCTATAACTGTTCAAGTATTTTTTGGGCAGATCCTAAATTCTATGTTTCTATGTTCCTTTTGATTGCATAGAAGGCCATTCTTGCCATGTCTCTCAGATCGTTCACAGCTTTGTGGAAGTTACCTGTGGCGCTGATGTTTAGGCCGAGATTTTTGTTTTGTTTTTTGTGTGCTCTAGGGCAACGGTGTCTAGATTATTATATTTGTCTTACTGAAATTTACTGTCAGGACCCAGGTCTGACATAATCTGTGCAGAAGAAGATCTAGGTGCTGCTGTAGGACCTCCTTGGTTGGGGACAGAAGCACCAGATCATCAGCAAACAGTAGACATTTGACTTCAGATTCTAATACGGTGAAGCCGTGTGCTGCAGACTGTTCTAGTGCCCTCGTCAATTCATTGATGTATATGTTGAAGTTGGTGGGGCTTAAGCTGCATCCCTGTCTCACCCCAGAAAAGTATCTGTGTTTTTTTTGCACATTTTCCCCAATTATAACCGCACACTTGTTTGTGTATATGTATTTTATAATGTTTTATGTTTTTCCCCCAATATTACTTTCCATCAATTTGTATAGCAGACCCTTTTTTAAATCAACAAACTATGAGAAGACTTTGCCTTTGTTTTGGTTTGTTTGTTTGTCAAGTAGGGTGTGTAGGGTGGATTTCCCCAAGGTTGCTGTTGACGCATATCCCGCGGTAGTTATTGGGGTCAAATTTGTCTCCACTTTTGTGGATTGGGGTGATCAGTCCTTGGTTTTCTCTCTCTCTCTCTCTCTCTCTCTCTCTCTCTCTCTCTCTCTCTCTCTCTCTCGATTCAGTTCTATTAAATTCAAAGGGCCATTTTGGGAAACATATGTTTACACTGACAAAGAAAGTTTAATAGATAAGAAACAAAAGTGAAATCAACAAGATAAATCAACAAGGGAAATAAACAATCAAAAATGAATAGTACACATTAGACATTTCAATTGTTATATTATTGGCTATGTACAGTTTTGTAACAAAACAAATAGTGCAATTACTATAGTTGAAGTATGAAATGAAAAATGAATGTGGTGCTGTGTCACACTGTGGTATTTCACCTAGTAAATATGGGAGTTTATCAAGATTGGATCTGTTATAAAATTCTTTGTGGGTATGTGTAATCTGAGGAAAATATGTGTCTCTAATATGGTCATACCGTGCAGTTGGCACAATGTTAGGAAGTGCAGCTCAGTTCCCACCTCATTGTGTGGGTAGCACATAGCCTGTCTTCTCTTGGGAGCCAGGTCTGCTAAATCTCTCTGTCTCGCTAACTCTCTCTCTCTCTCTCTATCTCTGCGGAGCACAGGTGCTTGCATATTGCACAAGAGAAAGAGGCTATAAATTAGACGCTTATTATGCATAACCATCATTAATTAGCTAAATATAAGTCTAATACTGCGTTTAATGTATTACCTGAAAGAGGAAGGCTCTAGGACATCTATATATATGGCTATATATCAAATAGAACAGGATTATTTATTTTGGATGCAATTTGAATGGAGTTTATGGAGAGAGAGAAAGACTGTGAGAGAGTGCTCGTGTTGAAATGGAGTTGATGGAGAGAGAGAAAGACTGTGAGAGAGTGCTCGTGTTGAAATGGAGTTTATGGAGAGAGAGAAAGACTGTGAGAGAGTGCTCGTGTTGAAATGGAGTTGATGGAGAGAGAGAAAGACTGTGAGAGAGTGCTCATGTTGAAATGGAGTTGATGGAGAGAGAGAAAGACTGTGAGAGAGTGCTCGTGTTGAAATGGAGTTTATGGAGAGAGAGAAAGACTGTGAGAGAGTGCTCGTGTTGAAATGGAGTTGATGGAGAGAGAGAAAGACTGTGAGAGAGTGCTCGTGCATGCACTGATTTAAATCAACAATAATTATAGGCTGTTTTAAAACTGCAATTAAGGTTTGTTATTTTCTAGAGGTATTGAGATGGTGTAATTGTTTTTAAATGAGCGGAATGAGCGTTGTTGAGGCAGTTTCCATATTTCAGGGAAATGTAAATCTAAACAAAAAAACCTCTAAAAGAGCAATCATAGTCTCGTTAAAAAGTGAATGGAGTCTGGTTTGAAAGGCCGCAACTTTCCCAGCAGACTACTCTTAAGTGTTTACCATCCCACTCCTTGACGGCTCAGAAGATGTCACCTCAACATTAGTGTCCTAGTCTGCTAAAATCTGCAGAGCTCTCCATTAGTCCAGAAGTAGTGATTTGGCATGTGCTGAGTGGTTCCGAACCATAAAGAAAGCTCTTAAGAGAATAAACAAATGACTCCAGAAAACATCAAAGTTATCTTCATAATGGTTTGGGCACTAATCATAAAAGAGACTGCAGGGACGCAAAATGAGGTGCAAAACAATGTCACCTGACACCCGGGACAGAGAGCGTCACTGTATTAATACGATCCTTCCTGCCCCCTGGCCAGTGCAGACGTGCACCTCTGACTCGCCCCTGTTTAATGAGAGAGAGACGCCAGGCATAGTGGGACCAGCCCCAGTTGACTGAACGCCCCTATGCCAAACCCCCCTGTCCCCAACCCTCTCTCGTCTCCACCTGGCCCCCATGGAGAGAATATTGCCACTGGGGCCTGGCCGAGACCCTCCGCCTACAAGTTCAAATGTCAGGGCCCCGATGCGCGCCTTTGAAACAGGGGAGACAGGGGCCATGTCTCTAATTGATTGGCAGCTCTGCAATTACCAATGCCCTGCTTTTACAGCCACATAGGACCCCAAAACAGAGAGAGCTAAGATTTCACCGCTGTGGGAATGTAGATGTTCCTTAAGATGAATTATATTTTCTCTCCAAAAAGTTGCATAATTCATCTCATTATGTCAGCTTGGCCTACTTGTCGAGGTTCTAAACTGGTCCTCAATGCCCCAGAGCATTAAAGGGGTTATCGGTCTGAAGTTTCATGTTAGTTCAGTCTCATCCGTTTCTTTGTGGCTGCTTGCAAGGTTGTTTGTTTGCGTTGGTGGTGAATGTGGCTATTACCGTTGTTGTCTGTGGTAAAGCTGAGTGGTGCCAATGTGTTAGTCCTCTAAAGGACAGTCAGGTAGATTTCAGTAATGTGGTAGGACACATATTCCCCCTTTTCATTTACTTCATTATCAGGCCTTTTAAGTCCTGCTGTCTCCTGATCTGAAGATAATTGTTCACTGTAACACTACCCAGGAAATGGGCTGATCAACTCCAGATGCACAGACAAGGAGAGAGAGAGAGAGAGAGAGAAACACAAAGAGAAACACAGAGAGGCTAACCTCAGCAATTAAAGGTTTCGACCAGATGATTCATAGTCATAAAAGGATTACCTGTGAATGAGAACAGCATTTTCTCATGTCACATGTCCCGGCATTTACTTGTAGTCGTCGATGCCAAGGTCAATATTTTCTTTGATAAAATTGATAGACCTAACATGTATTTGATTGTTCTCAATAATAAGTGTTTGTGTTGCACTTACACAGTATTTGCTTGTAATTACCTAGCTTGTACATGTTGAAGTGAAATTGCATGGTCTACACAAACTGACACGAAGAGGCTTAAAGATGCACTATGTAGAATGCACTATCCGCCATTTCCTAGTTTCTAAAATTCAAATAGTAAGCCTAATTTCAATGTATAGTGTATAGTGAGTCATTGTACAATCTAAACCTCTGTGAAATATATTTTCCATAACCAAAAATGTTGTATTTTCAGCTGTTTGAAGCTGGTGTACAAAACCGAAAGTAAAAGTTAAGAACGGGAAGCATAGAAATAGTGTATATAGAACAGATCTACCGCTTCTTAAATGAAATCACATTTTATTGGTTGCATCCATATTTTCAGCAGATGTTATTACCGGTGTAGTGAAATGCTTGTGTTGCTAGATCCAACAGCGCAGTAATGTCTAACACTACACAACAATACATACAAATCTAAAAGTTAAAGAATGGAATTAAGAAATATAGAAATATTAAGATGAGCAATGTCGGAGTCCGGAGTATAAATACAGTACCAGTCAAAAGTTTTAGAACACCTACTCATTCAAAGGTTTTTCTTGATATTTACTGTTTTCTACATTGTAGAATTAATAGTGAAGACATCAAAACTATGAAATAACACGTATGGGATCATATACAGTAGTCTCCAAAAAATGTTAATCAAATCAACATATATTTTATGTTTGAGATTCTTCAAAGTAGCCACCCTTTGCCTTGACAGCTTTGCACACTCTTAACCAGCTTCATGAGGTAATCACCTGGAATGCATTTCAATTAACAGGTGTGCCTTGTTAGAAGTTAATTTGTGGAATTTCTTTCCTTAATGCATTTGAGCCATTCAATTGTGTTGTGACAAGGTAGGGGTGGTATACAGAAGATAGCCCTATTTGGTAAAAGACCAAGTCCATTTTATGGCAAGAACAGCTCAAATAAGCAAAGAGAAATACAGTCCATCATAACTTTAAGACATGAAGGTCAGTCAATCTGGAAAATATCAAGAAATGTTCAAGTTTCTTCAAATGCAGTCGCAAATTCCATCAAGTCCTGTGATGAAACTGGCTCTCATGAGAACCGCCACCGGAATGGAAGACCCAGAGTTGCCTCTGCTGCAGAGGATAAGTTCAGTAGAGTTACCAGCCCCAGAAATTGCAGCCCAAATTGCAGCCCACTGATACGCTCGTCATCGGAAGGTGACCAAGGTGCAGCGTGGTTGGCGTACATATTGCTTTTATTTTCAATAAAAACAAAATGCAAAATGAACATATAGCTCCATGCAGCGCAGAAAGCAACTACACACAAAACAAGATCCCACAACTGAAGGTGGGAAAAAGGACTGCCTAAGTATGATCCCCAATCAGAGACAACGATAAACAGCTGCCTCTGATTGGGAACCATACTAGGCCAACAAAGAAATAGACAAACTAGAATGCCCACCCAAATCACACACACAAATCACACACAGGGCGTGACACCCACAGAGTTCAAGTAACAGACACATCAACTCAACATCAACTGCTCAGAGGTGTGACTCAGACCTTTATGGTCGAACTGCTGCAAAGAAACCACTACTAAAGGACACCAATAAGAAGAAGATACTTGTTTGGGCCAAGAAAAACAAGCAATGGACATTAGACCGGTGGAAATGTGTCCTTTGGTCTGGAGTCCAAATTGGAAATTTTTGGTTCCAACCGCTGTGTCTTTGTGGGATGGGTGAATGGATGATCTCCACATGTGTATTTCCTACTGTAAAGCATGGAGGAGAAGGTGTTATGGTGTGGGGGTGCTTTGCTGGTGACACTGTATGTGATTTATTTAGAATTCAAGGCACACTTAACAAGCATGGCTACCACAGCATTCTGCATCCCATCTGGTTTTGGCTTAGAGGGACTATCATTTGTTTTTCAATGGGAAAATGACCCAACACACCTCCAGGCTGTGTAAGGGTTATTTAACCAAGAAGGAGAGTGATGGAGTGCTGTATCAGATGACCTGGCCTCCACAATCCCCCGACCTCAAACAAATTGAGATGGTTTAGGATGAGTCGGACCGCAGAGGTAAGGAAAAGCAGCTAACATGTGCTCAGCATATGTGGGAACTCCTTCAAGACTGTTGTAAAAGCATTCCAGGTGAATCTGGTTGAGAGAATTCCAAGAGTGTGCAAAGCTGTCATCAAGGCAAAAGGTGGCTATTTGAAGAATCTCAAATATAAAATATATTTTGATTTGTTTAACACTTTTTTGGTTATTACATGATTTCATATGTGTTATTTCATAGTTTTGATGGCTTCACTATTATTCTACAATGTAGAAAATACTAAAATTGAAGACAAAATGAGTAGGGGTTCTAAAACTTTTGACTGGTAGTGTATATATGTGATCTTCATCTAAGTCACAACAATAGACAAACATAGTGTGCTTAAACTAATAACACACACATTACTCTATTGTTCTTGTCTATATTAAATAAATAATTTTAACATTCACAGTGTAGGTTGGAAAGAGTATGTGAACCCCTAGGCTAATGACGTCTCCAAAAGCTAATTATAGTCAGGAGTCAGCTAACCTGGAGTCCAACGAATGAGACAAGATTGGAGATGTTGGTTAGTGCTGCCTTGCCCTATAGAAAATTTGAGTTTTCTATTCACAAGAAGCATTGCCTGATGTGAACCATGCCTCAATCAAAAGAGATCTCAGATGACCTAAGATGAAGAATTGTTGACTTGCATAAAGCTGGAAAGGGTTACAAAAGTATCTCTAAAAGCCTTTATGTTCATCCATCCACAGTAAGAAAATGTGTCTACAAATGGAGAAAATTCTGAGCTGTTTCTACTCTTCCTTGGAGTTGCTGTCCAGCAAAGATGACTGCAAGAGCACAGCGCAGAATGCTCAATGAGGTTAAAGAAGAATCCTAGAGTGTCAGCTAAAGACTTACAGAAATCTCTGGAACATGCTAACATCTCTGTTGACGAGTCTACGATACGTAAAACACTAAACAAGAATGGTGTTCATAGGAGGACTCCACGGAAGAAGCCACTGCTGTCCAATAAAAATATTGCTGGACATCTGAAGTTCGCAAAAGTGCACCTGGTTGTTCCACAACGCTACTGGCAAAATATTATGTGGACAGATGAAACTACAGTTGAGTTGTTTGGAAGGAACACACAACACTGTGTGTGGAAAAGAAATGCACAGCACACCAACATCAAAAACTCCTCCCAACTGTAAAGTATGGTGGCAGGAGCATAATGGTTTGGGGATGCTTTGCTGCCTCAGGGCCTGGACAGCTTGCTATCATCGACAGAAAAATGAAAATTTGCAGGAGAATGTTAGGCTATCTGTCCTCCAATTGAAGCTCAACAGAAGTTGAGTGATGCAACAGGAAAACGACCCGAAACACAGAAGTAAATCAACAACAGAACGGCTTCAACAGAAGAAAATTCACCTTCTGGAGTGGCCCAGTCAGAGTCCTGACCTCAACCAGATTGAGATGCTGTGGCATGCCCTCAAGAGAGCAGTTCACACCAGACATCTCAAAGAATATTGTTGAACTGAAACAGTTTTGTAAAGAGGAATGGTCCAAAATTCCTCCTGACTGTTGTGCAGGTCTGATCCGCAACTACAGAAAACGTTTGGTTGACGTTATTGCTGCATATGGAGGGTCAACCAGTTATTAAATCCAAGGGTTAACATACTTTTTCCAACCTGCACTGTGAATGATAACACCGTGTGTTCAATAAAGACATGAAAACGTATAATTGTTTGTGTGTTATTAGTTTAAGCAGTGTTTGTCTATTGTTGTGACATAGATGAAGTTCAGATCAAATCTTATGACCAATTTATGCAGAAATCCAGGTATTTCCAATGGGTTCACATACTTTTTGTTGCCACTGTACATATGAAGTGGGTAAAACCAAGATGGCGTAGCATTTGGATGTGTGTTGTGTTTGTCTTTGTCTTATCACGTGTAAATAGCCAGCTTTTTTTCTGTATATATTTTAATCTCAGTTTCTATCTACGAACCAAATATACTTTCCTGCAACCCGCTTCACCCAATGTGGCATGGATCTGCTATTTTTATTCCAGCTAACTACCTAATAGTCTTTGTTAGCCACGGCTAGCGGTCTTCACCTTTAGCTCGGACACCGCCAGCTTTATGTCAAACAATACCTGCCAGTCTGCACAGCGCGAGATCAGACTGCTTCTCTCTACCACATCACTGGATTCCTGCCGCTCTGGATCATTACACCGGATCATCGAAACTAGCTAGGTGTTACCGAGTGGCTACTGTTAGCTAACGCCTCTGTCCAGAAGCAAGCACCAGTTAGCCTTGAGCTAGCCTCGAGCTAGGCCCATCTACCAGCGAATTCTAGGGCTACAATACCTATTTTCCCAATTGGCCTAGACCCTTTAGTGTCGACACAGAGCCCCGCCGATCCATCACGACTGGTCTGCCGACGTAATCACCCGACAACAGGCTTTTCCGTTGTGATGTATCCGAAGAACCATCTGCTTGCACCGGCCCACTAGTTTTCTGAACGCCGTGTCTCACGCTCGCCTAGCGTAGTAGTGACTGATTGGCTCCCTGACTCACCTATTGCTGCTCATTGGACCCTATGATCACTCAGCTACACAGCTGATGCCCCCTGGACTGTTTCAATAACACTGTATCTCATTTTGTTTATCTGTCGGCCCCAGCCTCAAACTCAGGTCCTGTATGTACATAACTGACCCGCTCTGCCCATTCATCGCCATTTACCCGTTGTTGTATTAGCTGTCCCGATCAACACCTGTGATTGCTTTATGCCTCTCTCTAATGTCAATATGCCTTGTCTACAGCTGTCTCAGCTAGTTCTTATTGTTTTATTTCACTGTAGAGCCCTCAGTCCTACTCAACATGCCGTAGATAGCTATTTTGTCCCACCTCCCACACATGCAGAGACGTCACCTGGCTTAACTGGTGCCACCAGAGACGAAACCTCTCTTATCATCACCAAATACCTAGGTTTACCTCCACTGTACTCACATCCTACCATACCCTTGTCTGTACATTATGCCCTGAATCTATTCTACCACGCCATGAAAACTGCTCCTTTAATTCTCTGTTCCCAACGCACTATATGACCAGTTCTTATAGCCTTTAGCCATACCCTTATCCTACTCTTCCTCTGTTCCTCTGGTGATGTAGAGGTTAAGCCAGTCCCTGTTGATCCCAGTACACACCTATTCCCCAGGTGCTATCATTTGTTGACCTCTGTAACCGTAAAAGCCTCGGTTTCATGCATGTTAACATCAGAAGCCTAACTGCTTTAGCACACTCCACCAATCCTGATGTCCTAGCCGTGTCTGAATCCTGGCTTAAGAAGGCCACCAAAAATTCGGACATTTCCATCCTCAATGTGTACAACATTTTCAGCCAAGATAGAACTGCCAAAGGGGGCGGAGTCGCAATCTTACTGCAGAGATAGTCTGCAGAGTTCTGTCATGCTATTCAGGTCTGTGCCCAAACAGTTCGAGTTTCTACTTTAAAAAATCCACCTTTCCAGAAATAAGTCTCTCACTGTTGCCACTTGTTATAGACCCCCCTCAGCACCCAGCTGTGCCCTGGACACCATATGTGAATTGATTGCCCCTCATTTATCTTCAGAGTTCGTACTGTTATGTGACCTACTCTGGGATATGCTTAACACCCCGGCCGCCCTACAATCTAAAGTAGATGCCCTCAATCTCACAGAAATGATCAAGGAACCTACCAGGTACAACCCTAAATCCGTAAACACGGGCACCCTCTTAGATATCATCCTGACCAATCTGCCCTCTAAATACACCTCTGCTGTATTCAACCAGGATCTCAGCGATCACTGCCTCATTGCCTACGCCCATAATGGGTCCGCGGTCAAACAACCACCCCCATCACTATCAAACGTTCCCTAAAACACTTCAGCGAGCAGGCCTTTCTAATCGACCTGGCTCGTGTATCCTGGAAGGATATTTACCTCATCCCATCAGCAGAGGATGCCTGGTTACTCTTTAAAAGTGCTTTCCTCACCATCTTAAATAAGCATGCCCCATTCAAAAAAAATGTAGAACTAAGAACCCTTGGTTCACTCCAGACTTGACTGCCCTTGACGAGCACAAAAACATCCTGTGGCATAATGCATTAGCATTGAATA
The DNA here is from genome assembly GCF_002021735.2 of Oncorhynchus kisutch. Taxonomy (NCBI): domain Eukaryota; kingdom Metazoa; phylum Chordata; class Actinopteri; order Salmoniformes; family Salmonidae; genus Oncorhynchus; species Oncorhynchus kisutch. The sequence goes on from NC_034201.2 coordinate 41,562,506, forward strand.
GCCCCCGCGATATGAAATTTTTCAGGGAAGTTAGGAACCAATAGACACAGTCAGTTAGGAAAGCAAAGGCTAGCTTTTTCAAACAAAAATGGTCATCCTGTGACACAAAATCCCCAAAGTTCTGGGACACTGTAAAGTCCATTGAGAATAAGAGCATCTCCTCCCAGCTGCCCACTGCACTGAGACTAGGAAACACTGTCACCACCGATAAATCCACTATAATCAATAAGCACTTTTCTACGGCTGGACATGCTTTCCACCCCGGCCAACAATCCTGCAGCCCCCACAGAAACTTGCCCAAGCCTCCCCCCGCTTCTCCTTCACCCAAATACAGATCACTGATGTTCTGAAAGAGCTGAAAAATCTGGACCCCTACAAATCAGCTGGGCTAGACAATCTGGACCCTCTCTTTCTAAAATTATCCACCGCAATTGTTGCAACCCCTATTACTAGCCTGTTCAACCTCTCTTTCGTATCATCTGAGATCCCTAAAGATTGGAAAGCTCTTTAAAGGGGGAGAGACTCTAGACCCAAACTGTTACAGATCTATATCTATCCTGCCCTGCCTTTCTAAAGTCTTCGAAAGCCAAGTTAACAAACAGATCACCGACCATTTCAAATTCCACCGTACCTTCTCCGCTATGCAATCTGGTTTCCGAGCTGGTCATGGGTGCACCTCAGCCACGCTCAAGGTCCTAAACGATATCATAACCGCAATCGATAAAAGACGGTTCTGTGCAGCCGTCTTCATAGACCTGGTCAAGGCTTTCAACTCTGTCAATCAGCACATTCTTATCAGCAGACTCAACAGCCTTGGTTTCTCAAATGACTGCCTCGCCTGGTTCATCAATTACTTATCAGATTGAGTTCAGTGTGTCAAATCAGAGGGCCTGTTGTCCGGACCTCTGGCAGCCTCTATGGGGGTGCCACAGGGTTCAATTCTTGGGCTGAATTTTTTCTCTGTATATATCAATGATGTCGCTCTTGCTGCGGGTGATTCTCTGATTCACCTTTACGCAGACGACACGTTTCCGTATACTTCTGGCCCTTATTTGGACACTGTGTTAACAAACCTCCAGACGAGCTTCAACCGATCGCTTCCCGCACCCGCCCGCCTGACTAGCATCACTACTCTGGACGCTTCTGACTTAGAATATGTGGACCACTACAAATACCTAGGTGTCTGGCTAGACTGTAAACTCTCCTTCCAGACTCACTTTAAGCATCTCCAATCCAAAAATAAATTTCGCAACAAAGCTGCTAAACATACCCTCGTAAAACTGACAATCCTACCGATCATTGACTTCGGCGATGTCATTTACAAAATAGCCTCCAACTCGCTACTCAGAAAATTGGATGTAGTCTATACTAGTGCAATCCATTTTGTCACCAAAGGCCCATATACTACCCACCACTGCGCCCTGTATGCTCTCGTTGGCTGACCCTCGCTTCATTTTCATCGCCAAACCCGCTGGCTCCAGGTCATCTATAAGTCTTTGCTAGGTAATGCCCCGCCTTATCTCAACTTACTGGTCACCATAGCAACACCCACCCGTAGCCCGCGCTGCAGCAGGTATATTTCTCCAAAGCCAACTCCTCCTTTGGCCGCCTTTCCTTCCAGTTCTCTGCTGCCAATGACTGGAACGAATTGCAAAAATCACTGAAGCTGGAGACTTATTTCTCCCTCACTAACTGTAAGCATCAGCTGTCAGAGCAGCTTACCGATCACTGCTCCTGTACACACAGCTCATCTGTAAATAGCCCACCCAACTACCTCATCCCCATATTCTTATTTATTTTTGCTCTTTTGTATCTCTACTTGTACATCATCATCTGCACATCTACCACTCCCTTGTTAATGCTAAATTGTAATTATTTCACCACTATGGCCTATTTATTGCCTTACCTCCCTAATCTTACAACATTTGCACACACGGTATATAGATTTTTGTATTGTGTTTTTGACTGAACGTTTGTTTATGCCATGTGTAACTTTGTCTTGTTGTTTTTGTCACCCTGCTTTGCTTTGTCTTGGCCTAGGTCTCAGTTGTAAATGAGAACCTGTTCTCAACTGGCCTACCTGGTTAAATAAAGTTGAAAAAAATAAATAATAATAACAGTATTGAAGTATTATTAAAGTAACCAGTGTTCCATTATTAAAGTAACCAGTTTTCCATTATTAAAGTGACCAGTGTTCCATTATTAAAGCAACCAGTGTTCCATTATTAAAGCAACCAGTGTTCCATTATTAAAGTAACCAGTGTTCCATTATTAAAGTAACCAGTGTTCCATTATTAAAGTAACCAGTGTTCCATTATTAAAGCAACCAGTGTTCCATTATTAAAGCAACCAGTGTTCCATTATTAAAGTAACCAGTGTTCCATTATTAAAGTAACCAGTGTTCCATTATTAAAGTGACCAGTGTTCCATTATTAAAGTGACCAGTGCTTTCAATGAGAAAGACAGATCTATAACTAATGTCTTGCTGCTTTTTGTCCTATGTTGCTCTGTCTGTATGCTACGTCTTGCTAGTCCTATGTTGCTCTGTCTGTATGCTACGTCTTGCTTGTCCTATGTTGCTCTGTCTGTATGCTATGTCTTGCTTGTCCTATGTTGCTCTGCGAGTGCTCACTGCTCAATGATTGTCTATATTGTAATTATTTTTAATAACCTGCCCAGGGACTGCGGTTGAAAATTAGCCAGCTGGCTAAAACCGGCACTTTTACTGAAACGTTGATTCATGTGCACTGTCCCTGTAAAAATAAAATAAACTCAAACCAAAACTCAATATTTTTATGTGAATTTGTTCGGGTCTCCCCAAAAGTTACATAATGCAGCCTTAAGTGAGTGACACTGTTTGGTTGGCTTTGGAGTAATGGATGTCATTAACTGAATTATAGCCCTGCTTAAACACATCTGATTCCCAAAGCCTCTTCTCCACAGAAAAACAATATGCCCCTGGTGCATTATTACAATCAATTAGGTTGATTACAAGCACTATCTATGAAAGCCATTACAGGAGGTCAGACCCACTGTCTCTCTTAATGAGACTGGAGCTGTTAAAATCCTGTTGTTTCTCTACTTCAAGAATGATTCTCTATGGTTTGTTTGAGCAGACTTATATGTAGTCCTTCTAAATGAAGTATGTGGAAGTCACTGTATTGCTTGGTTAGCTGATTTCAGCATTGTGCCAGCTATGTGTTCATGCTTCTCAGCACATAAACATGTGTTCTGTAGATGTTGATATACAACAGACATCTGACTGTTACCAAGAGCCCTTTATCTTCTCTCATGTTCCAGTTTTATGGTCACATGCACAAGTACAGTGAACTGCTTAACTTGCAAGCTCTTTCTTCGAGACAAAAACTAAGATAATGCGATGCATACTCATTTTTGGTGAATTTTCTTTACTCTCATTTTGGTTTAAGTTTGAAATGCTTTTCAGTTGTTTTCAGGGCCTAAAAATAAAATAGAGAGAGAAGATAGAGGGAGAGAGAGAGAAATTGAGAGAGACACCAAGTCTAGACCCTGTATTTAGGGCCCCTCCCTGATTGCTTTGTTCTGTGCCATGTCTGTGCAGGTAATTACCTCCACACACACACACTGCATCCTGGGAGCTTTGCTTAATCTGTAAAAGAGAGCTACGGAGAGAGAGGGAACGAGAGAAAGAGAGAGAGAGAGAGAGCGATAAAGAAAGAAAGAGAGAACGAGAGAGAGAGAGAGCGATAAAGAAAGAAAGAGAGAGAGAGAGAGAGAGAGAGAGAGAGAGAGAGAGAAAGAGAGAGAGAGAGAGAGAGCGATAAAGAAAGAAAGAGAGAACGAGAGAGAGAGAGAGCGATAAAGAAAGAAAGAGAGAACGAGAGAGAGAGAGAGCGATAAAGAAAGAAAGAGAGAACGAGAGAGAGAGAGCGATAAAGAAAGAAAGAGAGAACGAAAGAGAGAGAGAGAGAGAGAGAGAGAAAGCTCCTCAAAATAGTCCGGCACGGTGCCGCCGTGACAACAAACGGATATTGCCAATAAATGTAATGACATCACAATGTTTTAATGAGGTGTGGGCCTTCTCTGATGCCCTATGTGATAAACACACCAGTGTATTGATGCTGGTGTTGGCAGTGGGGAAACACCATGCAAATAGTAGCCATATCCAGCTACACCATTAAATAACACATCATCCTGATACCGAGGCAGATCGGACATCACAGAGATGCTAGTTGTGATGAGCGCTGAGGAAACTGTACTTTAATAAACTGTTACGCTCCACCTGCACTTTATCTTAATGATATGGAAAGCACTGTGGCCTGCTACTTGAAAAAGATAGATCAGGGTGATATGGAATATAACTGAGGGTTATAGAACAGGTGACACCTCGTTGGACTCTCTTTGTTAGAGCAGACTTATCTGTAGTCCTTCTTACAAATTAAATATGTGGAAGTCACTGTATTGCTTGGTTAGCTGATTTCAGCATTATGCCAGCTATGTGTTCATGCTTCTCAGCACATAAACATATGTTTACACACCCACATATGTTTACACACTCACAAAACAATGAATCTATAAATGTACCTAATGTAAGGGGAATGCAAGAGGAATGTACTGATTCATGATACATAATCATAGCACAAAATGCAGACAAATCAACTTGAGGTGAAATGTCACTGTACTGTATGTATCTGTCTTGTGATTCCATTTGCTAAAGATCCCAAGTCATCCCACCAATAGCCTTATGAAGTACTACAGCAGTTTGCCTCTGTGAGTTGATCATGGATCAGGAGAGTTATCCTCTCTGCTACAGCGGCTTCAGCACTTCAGAAGAAATCCATGAAAAAAAGGCCTGTATTTCAGGAAAGGTGAGTTGAAAGAGCTTTGCTTTTCAACATATTGTGCATACATGTTTTGGATGGGTTATCGTTAACTGTACCTTTGCAATACCTCCAGTTCACCTCCAAATCACTAAATAATTAGTGTCACTATATGAAGGATGGTTTCACGTGGCTTTTAATCCTTACACTGTGAATTACAGCTCAATGGCGCCAAGTGTCCTGTCTCCCTCGCAGGTTGGCATTTATTGTCATGCATCTTGCCCTGGAGGCAGCTCTGCAGATTGGTTACTAGTGCAACAGACCTGCCCCGACTCCTATATTATCCCTTATTAGAATGTCAGAATTATAGAGTTCACTTCAAGTATTATTCAACCTTTTTATATTCCCAGAAACTGTGTAATTAGCTTGTAATTTATTCAATGTCTATTAATAACTCATCTGACGTTCATTAATATAATCCAGGGGTCTTTTGTGCAGAGAGACACCTTTTCAGTCTTGTGGCCAAAAAACACGAGTTCACCACATAGGGAGTCTGACATTATTCTGAACTCTTACAAAGCTGTCAGAAGTACCTCTCCTGCTTTAATAGCTCTCTCTCTCCATCTTGCTTTTCTCATCCCTTCATTTTGACGGTAGTGCTTTGTCACCCTGTGTTTAGAAGATGCACCTCGACGTTGCCGAAGGGCATCCCCCTCACCTGTGGCTCTCTCCGCCGCCGAGCCCAGCAAACGCTTGCGCAATGAGTGGCGCCTGAGCAGATTCCCGGGAGTATTAGAGGGTTGAGCGGTGGCCCAAAGGCCTGCAATTATTCCATCGCTCAGGTGATTTAGAGCCGGGAACGCTCTGACCCACGCAGAGCACCTCCAATCAGCAACAGTGGCGAGTCACCGCAGCGCAGAGCCGTGGCTCTGTGTTTCTCCCAGACAGGCCGGTGAAAAGGGAATTTAAAAAGGTCAAGGCCACTGTTGGTTAATAAAAGGGGGGATGGTTCTGTGCCCTGCTCAGAGTACACAGCTTTATAACTTCTCTCTTTAAGCCGGCTGTGCCTCTGAAAGCTGTGCCTCTGAAAGCTGTGCCTCTGAAAGCTGTGCCTCTGAAAGCCCGCTCCACTGGAATTTACTGCAGTTTAGCTCCTTATAAGTGAGTGCCTGGGAAAACACTACATGTTAATGTTACTCAAAACAAACCTACATCTATTTATTTCTATTTTATCTGATATTATTCTCACATTTTTTTTATTAAGTGCTGGCTTATTTGATGAAGTCATTCAAATCCATTGGTAACTATGTCTAAGAGTTAGTTGTTGAAAGCACAGTAGTATGTTTCATTACTGGGCTCCGATAGAGGTGTGAGCTAAATAATAATGAATTGGTTACTTAGAAGCTAAGAGCATAGCGAGCATTTCTACCACGTTTCTCAGAATGGGTAATTGATGTTTTTATTTTTCTTCTTACCCCTAATGTCATGTTAGTGATGGCATTGAGCAAAGACTGTGTGGCTTTACGGTCACAATCCCTGCAATTAACAGTAGGTGTGGCCCTATTAGGTGTGGCCCTATTAGGTGTGCATCCTTCAACACAGAAGTTAGTAATGATCCAGGCAAAAATAATTGCTGCTTAATTTGAAGTTGTCAACCGTATCAAATAGCTCTGGCTGGAGGCACTGTGGTCGTAAGAATGTATAACAGTTACAGTACCAACACCTCTTAATCATGTCTCTGTGTGGAGACGCGTGTTTTAATAGTGTGTCAAATTAGTAGCTCCCAGGTCAAGATGAAAGTGACCTGGGAAACAAAGGAAGAAAACAAATGTCATAAGACAGGGTGTTGAAATAATTACAGGTTGAGAGGTTGGAACGATTCATTGGTTTAGGAACTTGCTAAATCCTGACACGGCATTCTGGACTCAAGAGGTGTTTTCACCATGTTTTTATTTGGCTGCCATGTATTGAGTTGAATTAAACATATGACTGCAGTGCTGGTGCAATGTGTCCACTCGGGCATTCCTAGCAACAGACTAGGGAAGTTTCAATTTAGTCAGCACGATTAATTTAATCTCAACGCAGTTTAGAGAGGACTTAACTGTATCAAACCATATATAGTGGTCTTCCTGTAGTGCAATACGAATAATGTTATTCAGTCCGGAAGCATCATAAAACAATCGCCCACCAGCATGTATTTAACAACTTCCTCAACTTATCCCTGGATATCAGAGTTGGGCAAAAAGATCTCATGAAATATTCAACAGGTTATTAAAATGTCAGTCCGTGCATTCTGCTAGCACCAGCCGCTTCAAAATGACAGAATGATGCCAACTTAGCTACTGTAGCCTAGCTACTGTAGCCTAGCTACTGTAACCTAGCTACTGTAGCCTAGCTTAATTCAGTTTATTGGGCTGGAAAGGGTGGCATAGAGTACAGCAGTACTCTGTAGTGATTGACAGCAAGTTGAAATATTTACACCACTCCTGCCTTAGTGGACTGGTACTGATTCATTGTAACTTGAAGGATGCTTTAAATTGTTTAGTTTAACTAGAAAAGTCAGTTAACAAATTCTTATTTACAATGACGGCCTACCCCGGCCAAACCTAGACGAAGTTGGGCCAATTGTGCATCGCCCTATGGGACTCCCAATCGCAGCCGGATGTGATTCAGCCTGGATTCAAACCTGGGACTGTAGGGACACTTCTTGCACTGAGATGCAGTGCCTTAGACCGCTGCGCCACTCGGGAGACCTTGTCCAGAGAAGACAAACCTTTAAAGGCCCAGTGCAGTTAAGTGATTTTCTTCATTATATATGTAAACACTGAGGTTGGAATAATAATGTGAAATGATGATAATTCCATTTTAGTGTAAGAGCTGTTTGACTACATCGCTTGAAATTTCCGCCTGTTTTGGTGGGATGGAGTTTTGGCCTGCCTAGTGACATCACCAGGAGTTAAATGAGTTACTAGACCAATAAGAAAGTGTTCCAAACCTGCTAATAGCACCACATTTTCAGTTTTCCCTTCCCCACTCAGACCACTCCCAGACAGTCCTAGCTAAATTCTTGCTTGAGAAATTGCCCTTGGCTAAGAATATATTTGTTTCTTTTTCACCATTTTAATAGAAAACAGTCACAGTAAGGTACTTATGTCACGGCCGTTAAAAGAGGACCAAGGTGCAGGGTGGTGAGCGTACATATTCTATTTATTAGAAAAGACATCAAACGAAACAATAAACACTACCAAACAAGCAGTGATGCTAAAGGCTATGTGCCATAAACAAAGTCAACTTCCCACAAAGACTTCCCACAAACTATGGTTCTCAATCAGAGACCACGATAGACAGCTGTCCCTGATTGAGAATTCTATCTGGGCCAAAACATAGAAATACAAATAATAGAACATAGAATACCAACCCCAAATCACACCCTGACCAAACCAAATAGAGACCTAAAAAGGATCTCTAAGGTCAGGGCGTGACAACTTAATTGTTACCAAGACATTATTTGATATTGTGATAAAAACCGCTGCATTGGACCTTTAATTGAATTCCGTTTTCTTCCATGCCACGCTAATAGTCAATTATGTTTTGGGGTATTTTTGGTGTTTTATTAGGATCCCCATTAACTGTTGCTAAAGCAACAGCTACTCTTCCTGGGGTCCACACAAAACATGAAACATGACATAATACAGAACATCAATATTGTACATTTATTTAATTAGGCAAGTCAGTTAAGAACAAATTCTTACTTTCAATGATGGCCTAGGAACAGTGGGTTAACTGCCTGTTCGACAGATTTTTACCTTGTCAGCTCACAGATTCAATCTTGCAACCTTTTGGTTACTAGTCCAATGCTCTAACCACTAGGCTACCTGCCGCCCCGATAGACAAGAACAGCTCAAGGACTGAACTACATACAGTACATTTAAACATGTCAGCATTGGAATGAGCTGATCTGACAATGTCATGGAAAAGTTGTATTGATTCTCTCTGTGAGAGGCTCCTCATGTCAAAATCCCTATAGAAAGCCTGTCATTGTCAGTCTCATGTTTCAGTCTCTGGGAGTGACAGGACTACCCACAAAACATTCAGGCAGTGCCCTCGAGCCCCCAACTGAATCCAACAGCCAAACGGTTCAGAACATTGCGTCAGGTCATGTGATCTATTGTCAGTGTAAGAATCTGGCACCAGAGTTCTGTGAGATGAGCCGCAACATGAAGTCAATTACACAAACAATGAAATACACACTTCATGCCAGCTTAAAATTGTCACCTGTCAATGGTGAGGGATTCCAGAGAGCATGACGTGAAGCCTATCTGACTAACGGGATCAATGCAATACTACCATATGGGAAATGCAACCAATTGAAAGGAAAATGGTGACCTGCTTATTTGTGTTGACAACAGATAATTAGGACATAACAGAGATGAAGAGCCTCTTATAGGTGTTTTTATTAGATCCGTTATGATTGGCTGTTCACTGTCAAGGAGTGTCTCCCACAAAATGTTTTGAAGTCAGTCTTATCCTGTTAAGATTTAAACATTGTTGAATTGCTCCTATCAGAGAGCCCTCTAATAAAACAAAGAAACATTTATTATCTTTCTGAGATAACTATCAGATAGAGACGATTGAAGAGCAATTTTTTATTAAATAACTTTGGACCTAAAGATTTGATTACACTGAGATTTCTCTACTTGAATATTTCAGATTGACAAGTTACTAATTCTCCACAAATGATCATTCTGCTTCTACAGAACATGCTGTGTCAGCATGATGGAGAGGCCTGACATTGAGTAACAGACAGACATGAGGAGAGAGAAGAACAAGACAGAAAGTCTGTGAAGGCAACGTTCCCCCGCTCTGTTTAATTAAATTAGGTGCCCTGGCTAGCTAAACCTTGTGGGCAATCAAATGCTGGAATGTCATTGTTCAATCTCCCAGAGCTGGTTTGATTAATGAAGGTGATCCCTAGTCCCCATGTGCTCTGCCATGTGCTCTTATGGGCTTAGCCAGTCCCTAGAAGGCCACTGACAGGCCCCTGGTATCCCTTGGTAGCAGCTTGCCAGCATGCTGAAGTCGTTTGAACACTAATTTAAGGAGTTGGTAGGAATCTAACACCATACCAAATTTCACCAGGGAGGAATGGAGGTGGTGGTGGGTGGGGGGGGGGGTAGATTAATATTCAAAGCTCACAGCTTGATGTTTTTATGTTTAACATGTAATATTTAAAGTCGACATGACGGTTTGGTCATACATAAAGGTGAAGTGTCAGTGTTGTACAGAACACTGTATAAATACACAACTGTACCTACAGTCGTTTAGAAAAGAATTGCTTTACTGCAGATTATTGTGGTAAAATGCTTTGGGTTTGCCTAATCTTAAAGTATTGTTGACAGGAATTTGGCAAGGGTTGAATGATTTAATAAAATGTCATCGTTTTATTTATTTAGTACGTTGAGTCCAGCAAGGAAATAACTCTGTTCAGTCATGGCACCTGTCCAGTTCCCATTCTTACAGTGGGATATATTTGAGTTCTGATTAGAGGTAAACATGGTCGCCCTGTTAGCACCGGATCCTGTGGCCTTTTCTCTTACTACTTCATCACAATACTGTCTTTCCCTGTAACATACAGTCAGTGATGTTATCCGGTAGAAGAGTTATGTACTGTAGGACCTGGAATAATCCCTGTTAAAATATTACATTCAATAGTTTATTTTACCACCGAGTTCCTCTCTCCTGCAGTATGGGAGGTCATTGCCAAAAGCAGTAGAGAGCTGTATTGGGGTGTACTGTACATAAAGTAACCTTGCTATGCTCTGTGAGAAGTGCAAACATGTCCTCAATCACTTTCCAAATTGAGCACACTAATAGACTACAACAGGGGATTAGAAACGTCTCTTAGTTGTTCATCTAAACACTCAAGCAAGGTTATGTCCTCTTGATGTGATGCTTTAAACAACATTTAGTAGGTAATTATGGATGTACCATCGCGAGGAACATATTGTACATTGTTAATGTATCATTCTTATGTCATCAGTGAACAAAGCTGTTCAAAAACATCACAACTCTCTCCGGGAAACATTTGGTTCTGTACAGTAGGGGCCTAGGTCTATGTGCAAATGGTCTCCATTATATTATACACAGCATGTGCTTCTGCATATATTATTATAACACTACACTACACACACACACACACACACACACACAATAGTTATACACATATAGTGAAAAATAGTTAATTGAAGATTCCCCCTCTAGTGTCTGACTCAGTGTCAAAGTAATAAACATATCATGTGAGCCGTATTTATTGCACCTCATTAAAATATAATACACTGGCGTGTTACATTAAGGTCATTTGTATACATGTTGTTGAGTATCTGCAACCGGATGAACTAAGCGTACTGTAGAGGCTTTTCAGTTAACCAAAGTGCCCACCAGGGCCCCAGACAGTCCTGTTCTGCCTGCATAAATATGGCTTCATGTAAACAGTGAGAAAGCCACAGAGCTCTGAGAGACTCAACGACATTATGGGAGGCGGAGAGCTGGCGATGGAGAAGGCCCTTTACACCAGTCTATTTCAGACCACAAGTGTGATTAAAAAGCCCTTTTATAGTTGTAATCACATCTACTAAATATGTGTTTCTACTTGCAGCTTAAATTGTAAATTGGTTATTTATTTAGTTAGAAAGTCATTATGCTACAAAGCTTGAAAAATAAAGATAAATCAATATGATTAATGTCGAACCCCATCAGTGAACTGTAATTAACTCAATCAAACATGAAAGTACTGAACACAAAATATATTTTTGAGAGTGGTGTGTTTATTGTTAGAAAATGTGTTGCATCAGTTGTGAGTGCCTCGTCGTTTTCTACTTCCTTTTAACGTGAAGTCAAACCTTTCCACAATAGTCAACTGTTCTTTATATGATCACAGTCTATGGGCACAACTTACCTAATTTCATCGGTATTGTCCTATCTATCAACATAAGGCATTAGCCGAGGAGCCTAACGCATCCATGTAACCACTGGCATCAAGTTGCTGAGAGATGGAACCTGAAGTAGAGAGATCATCAACACAGATACGTCTAAATAAATGTTTCATTGACTGAAAAATATCCAAACTGTGTCCCATTATTATAGGTTAGTCATGACGATGCCGTCTCAGTTTCAAACAGATCAGTTTTGTCCCTTTGTGTGGCTGTCACTGGACCTTCTGTTTTCTCCCATTAGTAATCTCTCAGGAGCCAGATGGGGGACTTTAAAATAAAACAGCCTTATATTTCCTTTGTTTGTTGTTCAAGCCCCAAACATAAAAGCTGACTATCTGAGAAATATATGACATATACATCATCACTGTCTGATGAACTTGCCAGTCACTAATCGTCACTTTCACCAGCTCTTCAGGAACAGAGAACAGCTTTGAATGGAGAGAGTGATTGATGTTTAAAGAATCCATAGAATCAATTCACTTCTGGGGAAATTGGAACACACTAAACAAACAACAACACAAAGGGCTATCTATCAAAAATGGAGATAAACCACTTCTCCAACCTTTTCGACCATATAACAAAGAACCAAGGGCAATCACATATACACGATCATTTGCAAAACTGTGAATCAGTTGTTAAAGATGACCAGAACCCACTGGATTCTCCAATTACATTGAATGAGCTACAGAACAAAATATCAACCTTCCAACCCAAAAAGGCCTGTGGTGTTGATGGTATACTAAACAAAATTAACAAATATACAGAGCGCAAATTCAAATGAGCTATTCTTAAACTTTTCAACGTTACGGATAATCTGAATGAATTGTGAATAATGATGAGTGAGACAGTTACAGACGCACAAATATCGTACCCCCCCCCCCCCCCCCGAAAAATGCTAACCTCCCCTGTTATTGTAATGGTGAGAGGTTAGCATGTCTGGGGGTATATTATTTGTGCGTCTGTAACTTTCTCTCATAATTATTCACGGTTTATTCAAGATTATCCGTAGTCATGGTAGCATCCACATTAATGTAGATATGTTTAGAAACATATTCTATTCTTATTTACAATAAAAGTGATTCCAGCAAATTATATAATACAATTTCTATTGGGCACAAAATAAGTTGAAACACAACCAAAACAAACAGCAAATGCATTTAGCAAATTTGTAGTCGCAAGCTTGTGTACTATGAATATGGCTTAACTTTTTACTACTTTAATACAAATGAAAGTGAATCTGTCCCAATACTTTTGGTCGCCTAAATTTATGAAGGCTTTTCCATGCGAGATATTGCCAAGAAACTGAAGATCTCGTACAACGCTGTGTACTACTCCCTTCACAGTCTCTAACGCAAACTGGCTCTAACCAGAATAGAAAGAGGAGTGGGAGGCCCCGGTGCACAACTGAGCAAGATGACAAGTACATTAGAGTGTCTATTTTGAGAAACAGATGCCTCACAAGTCCTCAACTGGCAGCATCATTAAATAGTACCCACAAAACACCAGTCTGAATGTCAACAGTGAAGAGTTGACTCTGGGATGCTGGCCTTCTAGGCAGAGTTGCAAAGAAAAAGCCATATCTCAGACTGGCCAATGAAAAAAAAAGATTAAGATGGGCAAAAGAACACAGACATTGGACAGAGGAACTCTGCCTAGAAGGCCAGCATCCCGGAGTCACCTTTTCACTGTTGACGTTCAGACTGGTGTTTTGCGGGTACTACTTAATGATTCTGCCAGTTGAGGACTTGTGAGATGTCTGTTTCTCAAAATAGACACTCTAATGTACTTGTCCTCTTGCTCAGTTGTGCACCAGGGCCTCCCACTCCTCTTTCTATTCTGGTTAGGGCCAGTTTGCACTGTTCTGTGAAGGGAGTAGTACACAGCGTTGTACGAGATCTTCAGTTTCTTTGCAATTTCTCGCATTGGAATAGCCTTCAATTCTCAGAACAAGAATATTTGGTGTTTGGTGTTATGTTGATGGTTGTGAAAAAACGCTGTAGTGAAAAAACGCTGTAGTGAAAAAACGCTGAGGTGGTGAAGAAACGCTGTCCCAGGCAGCACTCCAGAATCTCCCATACGTGCTCAATTGGGTTAAGATCTGGTGACTGAGACAGCCATGGCATATAGTTTACATATGGTTTACAATGTTTTCATTCTCATCAAACCATTCAGTGACCACTCATGTCCTGTGGATGGGTGCATTGTTATCCTATGGGGCATAGCCATGGTAGCCAAAATAATGGCTTGCCCTGAATTTTTATACATGATCCTAAGCATGATGGGATGTTAATTGCTTAATTAACTCAGGATCCACACCTGTGTGGAAGCACCTGCTTTCAATGTACTATGTATCCCTCATTTACTCAAGTGTTTCCATTATTTCGACAGTTACCTGTATTTGATATGAAAGTCAAAAGCATGATTTATAATAGGCTATATCTCCCTCTTGTGACCATAACGTTGATGTGCAATGACAGGCATATCTCTAGTTTTACCTCTGAGGGGCACTGCGTACTTTCTGTGGTTTGGTGATTTCATTCTGAAACCTTGTTATGATGGAAAATGTAAAACATTGGAATTGTGTGAATGTATATGTCAAATAATCTAAGATTGTGTAGACCTTGTATCTCTCAGTCATCACTATTTCACTGTAAATGCTATTCCATATCACCAGGCAATACAGTTCTACACATTTTCTTGGCAGAAACTCAGTGGAGATGCTAAAACACCAATCAGCCCTGGTCTAACTATAAACCTGGCAAATTCTGTCAACATCTTTTTTTTTGTGGTTGTACTTTTACCCCTGTTTCTCCCCAATTGGTAGTTACAGTCTTGTCCCGTTGCTGCAACTCCCCTACGGACTCGGGAGAGATCAAGCTCAAAAGCCATCCATCCTCCGAAACACAACCCTGCCAAGCCACACTGCTCTATTAACCCAGGAGACAGCTGCACCAATGTGTTGGAGGAAACACCGTGCAGCTGGCAATAGGAGTCAGCTTGCAGGCGCCCGGACCGCCACAAGAGCATGATGGGACTAGTAAATCCTGGACAGCCAAACCCTCCCCCAACCCGGACTACGCTGACCCAATTGTGCGCCACCTCATGGGTCTCACAGTCACAGCCGACACAGCCTGGGATCGAACCCAGGTCTATAGTGACACCTCAAGCACTGCGATGCAGTGCCTTAGACCGCTGCACCACTCGGGAGGCTCTATAATTTCTTTCTGAGATTAAATTACAAACACTCCTAGATACAGTAGGACTATGTTTTTTGTAACATACATTTTCACCCCTGACAGCCTGTTTCAGAAACATACACCCTTTATTCTCTGCTCTGTCCTTCTCAGCACCAGTAGGTGTCAGTCCATTCCTGACGATATAAACCAGAGGACGTGTAGTTCACTCAGCCAGTCACATCCAAGTCATCCAGTCCACATCATACTAGCCAACAAATAGGCTCCTCTGCTTATTTCTTGATTTCTTGATGCATTTTTAGCTAAAGTGTAATTTGCTCATTGCTAGATCCCTCATTACGGTATCAGGTGGTATACTGTTGTACACCACAGTATACAGTGTTACAACAGTGATGACTGACTCTCTCTGACATGTCTGAAAGGCAGGCAGCAGATGGATGTTCAGTATTCATATCAGGGATCAATCTGGCCTCCAGACTCGATGAGACAGACTCTCTCCGATGATCCCGTCTCCCTTGACGACAGTGCCCTGGCTTTAAGTCTCCACTTCACTAAATATTGCAGAAAATCCCATGTGTTGCAAGCTGCACATTGCCGTGCCACAGTGACTTGTTTGTAGTTCGACTCCCTCGCCATCTCAGCTGAAGTGCATCCTCTAATGGTAATTACTGCGGACACAGACGCGCGCATACACACCCATACACACGCACGCACCACCCTCCCACGCACACATACATGCACACAGAAGATGTGACCACACCAACCCAGTCATTCATCATCGACTTCCATTCCCTCTCCTCCACTGCCAGCGTCTCTCTACCAACAGACTGTGGTATCAGAGTGAGGGTGGCAGCTAAAGCTCACTGTTGATTTCTCCTTCCTTGTGGCTGTGCTGATTGCCTTACCAAGTATTAAGTGCTATTCAACGAAGACAGCTTATAAATAAGGACACAATTAGGTTGAGAAACATATGCAGAACTGGAATGCAGCTTTAAGATTATATATCTAGCGCCCTGCCTTCAACCCTCTCAATGAGAAGCATCATCAAGCTCTCTGTAATGTCCGCCTCCCTTCCCCTTTCCTTTCATAACTGTGATTTGAAAAGCAGCCACGTTGTGTTGGCGGTTTGTCTGGCCACATAATTAAACAAGGACATACTGTATTTGCATTTTAAATTGAACAATTTTCCATTCTCAGACTGAATTAATAACCAAGATGAATTGAATGAAATTAGCACAGCAGTGCCACACTAGTCATTACAATGGTTGGCTGCCTTCACATAGCACTGCAAATGGACTAGATCGATACAAAAGATGATTGCCAAAACATTTTTTTTATTACTTTGGTTCATGTGTTGCTACCTGGATACTGAAATCACTGTGCTGCTAATACATCTGCTGTGTCTCTAAAATGTCCGATGGTAGCAGGGCAGGGGATTGTTAAAGATTTATCCATCTCAGCCCTTGCCATCCAAAATGAAGGGGGCATGTGTAATATTTCTCACCATTTTATCAAGCAGGAATCAATAGCTGCTGGAGCTAGAGAGCAGTGTGCTAAATAAGTTGTCAACAGAGAGGAACACTGTATGGTGGGCTGACAGTGGGTTTAAGTACTGTATGTAAGTCGCTGACCCAGTCTAATACAGTAAACTGTGTTCTAGGGTAGTGTTTCCCAATCCTAGTCCTCCAGTACACCCAACAGTACACAGTTTAGTTGTAGCCCCTGACAAACACACCTGCTTCAACTCATTAAGGGTTTGATGATTAGTTGACAAGTTGAATCAGGAGTTCTTGTCCAGGGTTATAATATAAATGTGAACTGTTGGTGGGTACTCAAGGACCAGGGTTGGGAAACACTGCTCTAGGGGTAATTGTGCACGTCTAAAACTAAATGTGACTTTAAAGGTATTTCTTAGTGCCCAGATGCCAATTGAAAGTTATCGTGGATGAAAGCTAACCTACTCTACAAGCACATCTGTATGTAACCTTCCACTAATTCATTTCAACTAAATCAAATTGGAATAATGGTGTTCAGTCCCTCCTGACAAGAACTGGTGTAGTGATGTTATTGTCGCAGTGTAGCCTGATAACTACTCTCACCAGAGATACAGCAGGAGATTCAGTCTACTGTGCGCTGCCTACCAGGCGTGAATGAAATGTGTGTGTGTTTGTGTGTTATCTGTGTAAAGGGCCTGTCTAACCTTAAACTACTCCCCGGTGAGACGGTTTTAATAACTTCTCTCTCTATCTGTCTGTTTGGGCTGGACGGCGGCGGGCAGTCAGTCAGCTATGTAGATTATGTTGATGCTCAGCACAGACGTCAAAGAGCAGGCTTTTCATGTGTGCTCTGTCGTCGCTCAACGGGTGGAGGTGTCGAACTGCTTTGCTTTATCTCGGGCCAGGTCGCAGTTGTAAATGGGAACTTGTTCTCAACCAGCTTCCCTGGTTTAAAATAAAGGTGAAATAAATCAATAATAATAATGAAGAAGGTGGCAGCTCAGGGCGTACACTTCAGCACTCAGCATACACCTCAACACTCAGCATACACCTCAACACTCAGCATACACTTCAACACTCAGCATACACCTCAACACTCAGCATACACCTCAACACTCAGCATACACTTCAGCACTCAGCATACACCTCAACACTCAGCATACACTTCAGCACTCAGCATACACCTCAACACTCAGCATACACTTCAGCACTCAGCATACACCTCAACACTCAGCATACACTTCAGCACTCAGCATACACCTCAACACTCAGCGTACACTTCAGCACTCAGCATACACCTCAACACTCAGCATACACTTCAGCACTCAGCATACACCTCAACACTCAGCATACACTTCAGCACTCAGCATACACCTCAACACTCAGCATACACCTCAACACTCAGCATACACCTCAACACTCAGCATACACCTCAACACTCAGCATACACCTCAACACTCAGCATACACCTCAACACTCAGCATACACCTCAACACTCAGCATACACCTCAGCACTCAGCATACACCTTAGCACTCAGCGTACACCTCAGCACTCAGCATACACCTCAACACTCAGCGTACACTTCAGCACTCAGCATACACCTCAACACTCAGCATACACTTCAGCACTCAGCATACACCTCAACACTCAGCATACACCTCAACACTCAGCATACACCTCAACCCTCAGCATACACCTCAGCACTCAGCATACACCTTAGCACTCAGTGTACACCTCAGCACTCAGCATACACCTCAACACTCAGCATACACCTCAACCCTCAGCATACACCTCAGCACTCAGCATACACCTTAGCACTCAGCGTACACCTCAGCACTCAGCATACACCTCAGCACTCAGCATACACCTCAGCACTCAGCATACACCTCAGCACTCAGCGGACACTTCACCACTCAGCCTACACTTCAACACTCAGCCTACACTTCAGCACTCAGCGTACTCTTCAGCACTCAGTGTACACTTCAGCACTCAGCGTACACTTCAACACTCAGCCTACACTTCAACACTCATCCTACACTTCAACACTCAGCGTACACTTCAACACTCAGCGTACACTTCAACACTCAGCGTACACTTCAACACTCAGCCTACACTTCAACACTCAGCCTACACTTCAACACTCAGCCTACACTTCAACACTCAGCGTACACTTCAACACTCAGCCTACACTTCAACACTCAGCGTACACTTCAACACTCAGCGTACACTTCAACACTCAGCCTACACTTCAACACTTAGCCTACACTTCAACACTCAGCGTACATGGAAATAAAGGTGTGGGGATGATAGTACTGACAGGACTGCAATAAGCAGCAAACAGAGGAGTCATTGAAAGCGCACATTTTTTTCAGTAGGTACACAAGGCAGAGCTAACAGCAGTCCATCATTAACCTGTGACAGAGACTTGCAGACACTAACAGACAAGATGTGCTGCAGTTTTTTTGCATCATCTTTTATTCGCCCAGTGAAACTCTGCCACTCAGAGTCGCAATGTTTCCATTCTAAACAACTGCCCTGGCAACAGCAGTTTATAGACTGTAGACATCTGAAATAAACATATCATTTTTTTAAAGCCTATCATTCAAATAACATGAAATTGTTGAAATGACTAGAGAAAAAAGAACTCACTTGGGAGATGGCATGAGAATAGGTAAACCGTCTCTATGGCAACAGCGAGCCAAATACTGCTTGTTGAGTTGCGGGATTGCAGTGGATGAAGGATAGTTAGCTACCTGACTAGGGCACAGATACAGCACATTGATGGGAAGAGGATGCTATATCTTATTTATTTGATAGTTTATTGGGACAGATACAATCTCAACAGGGTTCTCAACATACACATTGCACCATAATGCTTTTGGCTTGCGTTAGTGTCCAGCCCAGTGACTGGAGCTTGTGCTGGAAATTTGGCAGTGATGGACATAAGTGTAGCTCCTCTACAGAATAGCTGGAGCTGTCATTCTTGTCAATCAGCATTCATCAATAGGAATGCAAGGCATGTCCGATAGCTGCTTCACTGGGACTGACCCAGATACTCCTAGTCTCTCCTGACAGACTGACACACAACATTTGATTCTGGGTTCCAACATTAACATCCTCTGTGAAACTGAAGCAGAACTTTTAGTAACACATCTCATTGAAAAGCATAGTGCTCCCTGGCCGTACAACAATGTATCACATATTGTAGTGTATCCCTCAAGATTGCTGCTGTAAATGAGAATGTGTTCTCAGTTGCCTTTAGATCCAACTGAAATTACACCAGGAAATCAATTGCATGCAATGTTTTGTCAAATGAGGGCTTGGTAATAGAGCAGCAGAATAGAGAGAGCAAGATAAGCGCTAAGTCCCGCCCCAGAGTCCGACACCTCGGACAAGCTCACTTTAAATCGCATGAGGGCTATGGCAAAATCTGAGAGTTTTCTTCAAAACAATTATGTTTAAATGGCTAAATAATTGAACAATTCAACAGGAGTACTTGCTACTGTGATTTCTATAATGCAGAGCCTGTTGATGGAGGATTTTTTTCGAATCAAAATTATACTTTTGTTACATTATTTTCTAGAGTGTTAGTGTTGAACCAGTAACCGAAAGGATGCTAGATCGAATCCCCGAGCTGACAAGGTAAAAATCTGTCATTCTTGCCCTGAACAAGGCAGTTAACCCAATGTTCCTAGGCTGTCATTGTGAATAAGAATTTGTTCTTAACTGACTTGCCTAGTTAAATAAAATTGAAAACTCTAAAGCTTCATGCCACAATGACTACCATCCTGTAGCACTCACATCTGTAATCATTAAGTGCTTTGAGAGGCTGGTTTATGGCACACATTAACACCACCATCCTAGACCCACTCCAATTTGCATACCGCCCCAATAGATCCCTTGATGACATACCTCAATTGCTTGTCACACTGCCCTCACCCACCTAGATAAGAGGAATACCTATGAGAGAATGCTGTTCATTGACTACAGCTCAGTGTTCAACACAATTGTCCCCTCCAAGCTTGTCACCAAGCTTAGGACTCTGGGTCTGAACACTTCCCTTGCAACTGGATCCTGGACCTCTAACGGTCCGTCTCCATGTGGTGAGGGTAGGCAACATCACCTCCGCCACGCTGACCCTCAACCCTGGGGCCCCACAGGGGATGTGTGCTTAGTCCCCTCCTGTACTCCCTGTTCACCCACGACTACGTGGCCACGCATGACTCTAACACCATCATCAAGTTTGCTGATGTCAGTGGTAGGCCTGATCACCGGCAATGATGAGACAGCCATTAGGGAGGAGATCATTAAAACTTGTTTTTCAACCACTCCACAAGTTTTGGTAAGTCGGTTAGGACATCTACTTTCTGCGTGACACAAGTCATTTTTCAGACAGATTATTTCACTTATAATTCACTGTATCACAATTCCAGTGGGTCAGAAGTTTACATACACTAAGTTGACTGTGCCTTAAACAGCTTGTAAAAATACAGAAAATAATGTAATGGATTTAGAAGATTCTGGCTAATTGACTTAATTTGAGTCAATTGGAGGTGTACCTGTGGAGGTATTTCAAGTCCTACCTTCAAACTCAGTGCCTCTTTGCTTGACATCATGGGAAAATCTAAAGACATCAGCCAAGACCTCAGAAAAATAATTGTAGACCTCCACAAGTCTGGTTCATCCTTGGGAGCAATTTCCAAATGCCTGAAGGTACCACGTTCATCTGTACAAACAATAGTACGCAAGTATAAACACCATGGGACCATGCAGCTGTCATACGGCTCAAGAAGGAGACGCTTTCTGTACACTAGAGATGAACGTACTTTGGTGCGAAAAGTGCAAAACAATCCCAGAACAACAACAAAGGACCTTGTGAAGATGCTGGAGGAAACAAGTACAAAAGTATCTATATCCACAGTAAAACGAGTCCTATATCGACATAACCTGAAAGGCCGCTCAGCAAGGAAGAAGCCACTTCTCCAAAACTGCCATAAAAAAGCCAGACTACGGTTTGCAACTGCACATGGGGACAAAGATCGTACTTTTTGGAGAAATGTCCTCTGGTCTGATGAAACAAAAATTGAACTGTTTGGCCATAATGACCATCGTTATGTTTAGAGGAAAAAGGGGGAGGCTTGCAAGCTGAAGAACACCACCCCAACCGTGAAGCACGGAGGTGGCAGCATCATGTTGTGGGGGTGCTTTGCTGCAGGAGGGACTGGTGCACTTCACAAAATAGATGGCATCATGAGGAAAGAAAATTATGATGATTATGATGATGATTCCTCTGTTTCTGTAACCCATGAATTGTCAGACATACAAATTGCATACGATAATGACACCAACGTGGCTAACATCCGGGTTGCCTGACATTTCATATTCTTAAAATAAAGTGGTGATCCTAACTGACCTAAGACAGCGAATTTTACAAGGATTAAATGTCAGGAATTGTGAAAAACTGAGTTTAAATGTACTTGGCTAAGGTGTATGTAAACTTCTGACTTCAATTGTATATCAGGTGGTGTGGTCGGACGGTCCGGAAAATCATTAGACTCCAACAACCCAAACCATAGACTATCCTCCCTGCTTCACGGCAAGCGGTACCAGGGCATCAAGTCTGGCACCAACAGGGTCTTGAACAGCTTCTATCCCCAAGTAATAAGACCGATAAATAGCTAACAAAATGCACTAGATGGTCAAAAGTACATGGACAAATTAGTGGATTTAGCTAATTCAGCCACAATCTCCATAGACAAACATTGTCTGTAGAATGGCCCATACTGAAAAGCTCAGTGACATTCATCGTTCACTGTCGTAGATTGCCATCTTTCCAACAAGTCAGTTCATCAAATTTCTGTCAAGCAAGAGCTGCCCCGGTCAGTTGTAAGTGCTGTTATTGTGAAGTGGAAACGTATAAAGGCAACTCTTCTGGGAACACTTTCCACTAGGTTTTGGAACATTGCTGCAGGGACTTGTTCCATTCAGCCACAAGAGCGTTAGTGAGGTTGGGCACTGACGTTGGGCGATTAGTCTTGCAGTCGGCGTTCCAATTCAACCCAAATGTGTTCGATGGAGTACAGGGTTCATGAACTGTCATTTCTCTTTGTTTATTTGAGCTGCTCTTGCTGTAATATGGACTTGGTCTTACATTGTTTCTATTTAGCCTTTATCTAACTAGACAAGTCAGTTAAGAACAAATTCTTATTTACAATGACGGCCTACTTGTAAAGCCCCCCCTCCCAAACCCTCCCCTAACCCGGAATAAGAATAACATTTCACCCATGAGGCCACTAGAGGCCGATTTTGTAGTTTTACTGCAGGACGTGTATGTCAGCTAGCTAAATTAGCTCCAGATTGGTTATATCTTTGACTGCATGCTGACAGTGAATTCAGAGCCATTCAGTGGCTATACCAACGTTACAAACACATTTTCACCACGTTCCCGTTAATAATTGCAATGACAGTCCACCACAACATACCCAACATTTTCCTGATTAGCAAGGGGTCGTCTGTATTTAATTTATTATTTATTAGAAACCCAGTTTGAGATCATTGTGAAGGGATTTCGCCAGTGAATTGGGCTTCCCAGTAAATTGTTGTCCGAGGTTGCAAAAGTAACCAAGAGGGGCGGGGCTAATCAAGGGGTGAATTAAAATGTCAAGTTTCTAAAAGAAACCCCTCATATCTTACAGCAGGACACAAATTGCTTAGTGGGGAAAACTGTAAACCTGATTCAAAAAGCACAAGAGGACTACAGAGTGGACCTGCAGTTGTTTTTTCAGTTGCCTAGCAGCACTCTTTTATGCAACGAAATGTCTTTAAGTGACTGAATTCCCATTGCTGAGAGGTGTAAAATAGCTTCAATGCAAGTAGAAAGGATTTAAAAAATGGAATTACCCTCTGCACATAACAGGAGTAGCGTGGATAAGAAGCATGCACTGACAAGCTGGAGAGAAATATGCCATCCTGGCAATATAATTGCACAATATATCCCTATAGTATAGCAATATGATTGTGATCTGCTTTCTGTGATGGCTGAGAGGCTGAAAACAGATGTTTGGTTCTGTCTGTATGGGAGGTAATTTCCTGTAAGTAGTCACCATGGTGATCACTTGGTGGTTGGGCTTTGCAATTCACTCTTCTTCTCACCCAAATCAGAATGAAAAGCAATGGCTTCCTTTGGAGAAGGTCACTTGCAGATAGAAGCAGACTGTGAGATTACCTCAGAGACATTAATCACACATTCATAAGCCATGTATAATTTTCAGCTTACAGTGACCGTTTCATTGTGCCAGGCAGTCACTTCTAAACCTCAAAAAGGACAACTTCTAAATGTTGTGCAGTGAAAACAGACAAATATATCCAAATCAGACTTTAGTAACCACGTTGAGGGCCTGTAACAAAACATAAATCATGACAGATTTGACAATATCCACTTTGTTAGATGAGATTTGTTGAATGTGCGCCAACCCTGCACCCTTGTTCTTTCTATCCCCCACCGTCTGCATTGACCTCTTTATGCCATATATACTGGAAGATCATTCTAGAATATTCTAGGATTATGATAATGTATGCTAACCAAGATAAAGATGGTGACAATGCATAATTTGATGATGATGCTGATGATGATTCCTCTGTTTCTGTAACCCATGGATTGTCAGACATACAAATTGCATACGATAATGACACCAACGTGGCTAACATCCGGGTTGCCATTGTTTTGGCCTCTTTTGTTGACCTGAAGACAGTGGTTGGAGGATTATGGGAGCCAGCTGATGTGAGGGAGGAAATTAGCTTCATTATTACTGCTGCTCTCTTCCACACCACAATAAATTGTTCTTAATAACTGACTTGCCTAAGTAAAAAAAAGGTCAAATATTTATTTTTAAAGGTCAAAAAAAAAACACAGCCCCATTAAGTGTTGCAGCCTGGACCAGTGTAAATTATAACACATTAGCCGCTAACACTGAACACACACCCGGAACTGCAATTAGTCTCCATTTTACTGGCCACAACAATAAAAGGACACATTTATCAACACTGTGTGAAAAGCATCACGTAGTTATCAAGCACTGCCTAGGGAGTGTTATCTCTTCCCAAGCCAAAGTTTATACATTGTTTGGACTCGATAATGCTGAAATGGAGAAAAACTACAGAATGACATTTCATTGCACATTCATCTTGAGCCATGTGAAGGTTTGGTTGGACGTTTTGTGCATTCAGATGTAAAAGTGTCAAATAAACTGTACTAAAGGGAGTGTGTACTTTATTGTATTGTACCTTTGCAAAAATTAGTGTATTTTATGCAGTATTACGGATAGTTAGACCTGCTACTGTAGCTAATAGCTATCTACCATCATTTTACACTATACCCTCAAACACCACTCCATTGTGTTTCAAATCAAATCAAATCCAATTGTATTGGTCACATACACATGGTTAGCAGATGTTAATGTTAGTGTAGTGAAATGCTTGTGCTTCTAGTTCCGACCATGCAGTAATATCTAACAAGCAATCTAACAAATTCACAGTGTCTACCTTATACACACAAATGTAAAGGGATGAATAAGAATATGTACATATAAATATATGGATGAGCGATGGCCAAACGGCATAGGCAAGATGCAGTAGATGGTATAGAGTACAGTATATACATATAAGATGAGTAATATCAGATATGTAAACATGATTAAAAGTGCCGTTATTTAAAGTGACTAGTGATACCTTTATTAAATCCTCTTATTAAATGTAGAAAAGTGGCAAGAGATTTGAGTCTGTATGTTGGCAGCAGCCACTCTATGTTAGTGATGGCTGTTTAACAGTCTGATGGCCTTGAGATAGAAGCTGTTTTTCAGTCTCTCGGTCCCAGCTTTGCACCTGTACTGACCTCGTCTTCTGGATAATAGCGGGGTGAACGGGCAGTGGCTCGGATGGTTGTTGTCCTTGATGATCTTTTTGGCCTTCCTGTGACATCGGATAGTGTAGGTGTCCTGGAGGTAGTTTGCCCCCAGTGATGCGTTGTGCAGACCGCACTACCCTCTGGAGAACGTTGCGGTGATACAGCCCGACAGGATGCTCTTGATTGTGCATCTGTAGAAGTTTGTGAGTGTTTTAGGTGACACGCCAAATTTCTTCAGGCTCCTTCTTCACCACACTGTCTGTGTGGGTAGACCATTTCAGATTGTCCGTGATGTGTACGCCGAGGAACTTACAACTTTCCACCTTCTCCACTACTGTCCCGTCAATGTGGATGGTGGGATGCTCCCTCTGCTGTTTCCTGAAGTCCACGATCATCTCCTTTGTTTTGTTGACGTTGAGTGAGTGTTTTTTTCCTGACACCACTCTCCGAGGGCCCTCACCTCCTTCCTGTAGGCCGCCTCGTCGTTGTTGGAAATCATGCCTACCACTGTAGTGTCGTCTGCAAACTTGATGACTGAATTGGAGGCGTGCATGGCCACGCAGTCGTGGATGAACAGGGACTACAGGAGAGGGCTGAGAACGCACCCTTGTGGGGCCCCAGTGTTGAGGATCAGCGGGGTGGAGATGTTGTTTCCTACCCTCACCACCTGGGGGCAGCCCGTCAGGAAGTCCAGTACCCAGTTGCACAGGGCGGGGTCGAGAACCAGGGTCTCGAGCTTA
The DNA here is from genome assembly GCF_002021735.2 of Oncorhynchus kisutch. NCBI lineage: Eukaryota > Metazoa > Chordata > Actinopteri > Salmoniformes > Salmonidae > Oncorhynchus > Oncorhynchus kisutch. The sequence continues at coordinate 41,588,630 of NC_034201.2, forward strand.
ATGACGAGTTTGGAGGATACTATGGTGTTAAATCCTGAGCTGTAGTCGATGAACAGCATTCTTACATAGGTATTACTCTTGTCCAGGTTGGATAGGGCAGTGTGCAGTGTGATGACGATTGCATCGTCTGTGGATCTATTGGGGCGGTAAGCAAATTGGAGTGGGTCTAGGGTATCCGGTAGGGTGGAGGTGATATGATCCTTGACTAGTCTCTCAAAGCACTTCATGATGACAGAAGTGAGTGCTAAGGGGCGATAGTCATTTAGTTCAGTTACCTTGGCTTTCTTCGGAACAGGAACAATGGTAGCCATCTTGAAGCATGTGGGCACAACAGACTGGAATGCATGGTTTCCAAACAGTAGGTTTCTTTACCTCTTGTTCCCTGTTTTTCCTTTCTTTATCCCATAGTATTGTACAAAGAGCTCCTTAATCCAGCCTGAGGAAACATATAATAGATATTGCTCCTGTATGACCCAACGAGACAATTTCAAGTGATAGAGCACTCTAAACAAAAACAACTTATACCCAGACTTGTAGACCTGCAGTATACTGCACTTGATCCTACAGTACTTATTAAACGAGATGACCTCACCTAACCTTTGTTCGAGAGGGCGTGAGTGTGTTTACCCAACCAGTAGTGATGATGGGATCCAACTTATCCAAGACTTTAGGTTTATTTTTATCCTGAGCTCAGTCTGTGCTGTTTCCTGTTTACACATTGTCATGTGATGCCTCCTCTTACACAAACCAGCAGCATGTCCTCTCACCACCCCCATCCCTTTCTCTCTCTCACTCTCTCACACTCACTCACGCTCTCTCTTTGTCTCTCTCGCTCTCTCTCTCACCATTCTGTTTCTCTCAGCATGGTGCCAAGCCAGTATATCAGGCCCATTGAGTATGCCACAAGGTAAAAAAAACACAAATTCGTAATGGATTCAACATTTCAAATACAGGTATCAAAATGGTGTTCTCCAGTTGAACTAATTCTGTGAATGCAGGGTCTTGAATGGGTGGATTGATAAGGTGAGGAGTGAGGCATGCATTTTCACCTTCGAGGCAGTGTAAACTGTATGAACATATAATGAACCAATAGAATGGGCACCCTGCTATTTGACAGTCACTCCGGGCAGGGTTTTGATGTGATGTATAGAACATTTGATCTGAAGCCAGTGACATTGAGTAGTACAGTGTAATGGTCTCCGACTACAGTCCCTCTGGCGTTTCCCGGATACGGTGATGCTAAAACAAAAGGGAACCGTTGCCAGAAGTGAAACAATGACGTTACCTCTGTACGTCCATAGATGGCACTGTCACATCTGGAAGTGGATCCGGTCTTCTCATACAGTTTATGTATTCCATGCAGGCAACACATATTAAATATTTTATCAAACATCATGACTTTATAGATTTTTCATTGCTCAGAGGCACGACATTTGCTCCCATTACCAAGATGGGAATCAAAAGGAAACCAGGTAGATCTGTATCTTCCTGTGCCCAATGGTCAGTATTGGCTATACAAGGCCTATCCATCTTATGCTTCTTCCAAACCTCAGCAATCTCTGCCAAGACCACCTGCATGGAAGACGTCTTTATTAATAATCATAGCAGCTCCATGTGATTATGATGAGGATTTCTCATCTGGACATTATCTCAGCTCTTTGCCTTATCTGTATATATCACAGCGCTGTGCCTGGTGCCTCATTGAACCGCTGTTGTTTGAAAAGTGACGGATTTGGCAGATACTGTAGGCAGAGGGTATCTGGCAACCCGTGCTGTAGTTGGCTTCATTCTCTATTCCCTACACGAGTTCCTTTAATTATAGAAATCAATAATGCTCTCTGTTGCATGACCGTTCTTGAATGTATTCATTATTTCCCTTAGCCATTTGTATTAATTATCTTACTGTCTCACAAATGGATACAATTAAGTATAGCCATGTAAGTAATCGACTCCATGCCCCCCCTCCCTACAATCAAAACCAGAACTGTACCCAGAGAGGATATATTTACATGACCATGGAACTCAAGGTGCTTCCATTGGTCTCACAGGCCTTGGCTTTATTCACCTTTATTTAACCAGGTAGGCTAGTTGAGAACAAGTTCTCATTTACAACTGCGACCTGGCCAAGATAAAGCATAGCAGTGTGAACAGACAACACAGAGTTACACATGGAGTAAACAATTAACAAGTCAATAACACAGTAGAAAAAAAAAGAAAAAAAAGAAAAAAGGAGTCCATATACATTGTGTGCAAAATGCATGAGGAGGTAAGCGAATAATAACATTTTTAACAGATTAACACTGGAGTGATAAATGATCAGATGGTCATGTGCAGGTAGAGATACTGGTGTGCAAAAGAGCAGAAAAGTAAATAAATAAAAACAGTATGGGGATGAGGTAGGTAAATTGGGTGGGCTATTTACCGATGGACTATGTACAGCTGCAGCGATCGGTTAGCTGCTCAGATAGCAGATGTTTAAAGTTGGTGAGGGAGATAAAAGTCTCCAACTTCAACGATTTTTGCAATTCGTTTCAGTCACAGGCAGCGGAGAACTGGAAGGAAAGGCGGCCAAATGAGGTGTTGGCTTTAGGGATGATCAGTGAGATACACCTGCTGGAGCGCGTGCTACGGGTGGGTGTTGCCATCTTGACCAGTGAACTGAGATAAGGCGGAGCTTTACCTAGCATGGACTTGTAGATGACCTGGAGCCAGTGGGTCTGGCGACGAATATGTAGCGAGGGCCAGCCGACTAAAGCATACAGGTCGCAGTGGTGGGTGGTATAAGGTGCTTTAGTAACAAAGCGGATGGCACTGTGATAAACTGCATCCAGTTTGCTGAGTAGAGTATTGGAAGCCGTTTTGTAGATGACATCGCCGAAGTCGAGGATCGGTAGGATAGTCCGTTTTACTAGTGTAAGTTTGGCAGCGTGAGTGAAGGAGGCTTTGTTGCGAAATAGAAAGCCGATTCTGGATTTGATTTTGGATTGGAGATGTTTGATATGAGTCTGGAAGGAGAGTTTACAGTCTAGCCAGACACCTACGGACTTATAGATGTCCACATATTCTAGGTCGGAACCATCCAGGGTGGTGATGCTAGTCGGGCGTGCGGGTGCGGGCAGCGAACGGTTGAAAAGCATGCATTTGGTTTTACTAGCGTTTAAGAGCAGTTGGAGGCCACGGAAGGAGTGTTGTATGGCGTTGAAGCTCGTTTGGAGGTTAGATAGCATAGTGTCCAAGGAAGGGCCAGAAGTATACAGAATGGTGTCGTCTGCGTAGAGGTGGATCAGGGAATCGCCCGCAGCAAGAGCAACATCATTGATATATACAGAGAAAAGAGTCGGCCCGAGAATTGAACCTGGTGGCACCCCCATAGAGACTGCCAGAGGACTGGACTACATGCCCTCCGATTTGACACACTGAACTCTGTCTGCAAAGTAGTTGGTGAACCAGGCAAGGCAGTCATTAGAAAAACCGAGGCTACTGAGTCTGCCGATAAGAATATGGTGATTGATAGAGTCGAAAACCTTGGCCAACCTTGAACTTTGCGACCGTTTGCCACATTTCAGGCTTCAAACATAAAGATATAAAACTGTATTTTTTTGTGAAGAATCAACAACAAGTGAGACACAATCATGAAGTGGAACGACATTTACTGGATATTTCAAACTTTTTTAACAAATCAAAAACTGAAAAATTGGGCGTGCAAAATTATTCAGCCCCTTTACTTTCAGTGCAGCAAACTCTCTCCAGAAGTTCAGTGAGGATCTCTGAATGATCCAATGTTGACCTAAATGACTAATGATGATAAATACAATCCACCTGTGTGTAATCAAGTCTCCGTATAAATGCACCTGCACTATGATAGTCTCAGAGGTCCGTTAAAAGCGCAGAGAGCATCATGAAGAACAAGGAAAACACCAGGCAGGTCCGAGATACTGTTATGAAGAAGTTTAAAGCTGGATTTGGATACAAAAAGATTTCCCAAGCTTTAAACATCCCAAGGAGCACGGTGCAAGCGATAATATTGAAATGGAAGGAGTATCAGACCACTGCAAATCTACCAAGACCTGGCCGTCCCTCTAAACTTTCAGCTCATACAAGGAGAAGACTGATCAGAGATGCAGCCAAGAGGCCCATGATCACTCTGGATGAACTGCAGAGATCTACAGCTGAGGTGGGAGACTATGTCCATAGGACAACAATCAGTCGTATATTTCACAAATCTGGCCTTTATGGAAGAGTGGCAAGAAGAAAGCCATTTCTTAAAGATATCCATAAAAAGTGTTGTTTAAAGTTTGCCACAAGCCACCTGGGAGACACACCAAACATGTGGAAGAAGGTGCTCTGGTCAGATGAAACCAAAATTGAACTTTTTGGCAACAATGCAAAACGTTATGTTTGGCGTAAAGCAACACAGCTCATCACCCTGAACATACCATCCCCACTGTCAAACATGGTGGTGGCAGCATCATGGTTTGGGCCTGCTTTTCTTCAGCAGGGACAGGGAAGATGGTTAAAATTGATGGGAAGATGGATGGAGCCAAATACAGGACCATTCTGGAAGAAAACCTGTCTGCAAAAGACCTGAGACTGGGACAGAGATTTGTCTTCCAACAAGACAATGATCCAAAACATAAAGCAAAATCTACAATGGAATGGTTCAAAAATAAACATATCCAGGTGTTAGAATGGCTAAGTCAAAGTCCAGACCTGAATCCAATCGAGAATCTGTGGAAAGAACTGAAAACTGCTGTTCACAAATGCTCTCCATCCAACCTCACTGAGCTTGAGCTGTTTTGCAAGGAGGAATGGGAAAGAATTTAAGTCTCTCGATGTGCAAAACTGATAGAGACATACCCCAAGCGACTTACAGCTGTAATCGCAGCAAAAGGTGGCGCTACAAAGTATTAACTTAAGGGGGCTGAATAATTTTGCACGCCCAATTTTTCAGTTTTTGATTAGTTAAAAAAGTTTGACGTCCAATAAATGTCGTTCCACTTCATGATTGTGTCCCGCTTGTTGTTGATTCTTCACAAAAAAATACAGTTTTATATCTTTATGTTTGAAGCCTGAAATGTGGCAAAAGGTCGCAAAGTTCAAGGGGGCCGAATACTTTCGCAAGGCACTGTAGGTCTGTAACAGTTTGGGTCCAGGGTGTCTCCACATTTGAAGAGGGGGATGACCGCGGCAGCTTTCCAGTCCTTGGGGATCTCAGACAATTTGAAAGAGAGGTTGAATAGGCTGGCAATGGGGGTTGCGACAATGGCGGTTTCAGAAATAGAGGGTCCAGATTGTCAAGCCCAGCAGATTTGTGCGCGTCGAGGTTTTGCAGCTCTTTCAGAACATCTGCTATCTGGATCTGAGTAAAGGAGAAGCTGGGGATGCTAGGGCGAGTAGCTGCGGGGGGGGGGGGGGGGTTGTTGGCCGAGGTTGGAGTAGCCAGGAGGAAGGCATGGCCAGCCGTTAAGAAATGCTTGTTGAAGTTACCGATTATCATGGGTTTATCGGTGGTGACCGTGTTACCTAGCCTCAGTGCAGTGGGCAGCTGGGAGGAGGTGCTCTTGTTCTCCATGGACTTTACAGTGTCCCAGAACTTTTTGGAGTTAGAGCTACAGGATGCAAATTTCTGCTTGAAAAAGCTGGCCTTTGCTTTCCTGACTGACTGCGTGTATTGGTTCCTGACTTCCCTGAACAGTTGTATATTGCGGGGACTATTCGATGCTATTGCAGTCCGCCACAGAATGTTTTTGTGCTGGTCGAGGGCAGTCAGGTCTGGAGTGAACCAGGGGCGATGTCTGTTCTTAGTTCTGCATTTTTTTTGAAAGGAGCATGCTTATCTAAGATGGTGAGGAAGTTACTTTTAAAGAATGACCAGGCATATTAATGGACAGTCCAGCAGGCATCAGCTATGTAGCCAAGTGATCATAGGGGGCAGCAGTAGATGGAACAGTGGAGCCGCCACTACGCTAGCGATTCTAAATGGAAATGATCAAGGAAAGATCTAGCTTTCATCTGTGGAATGTTGAACACGGTTAGCATGAATGTGTGCAGCGCTAACTTAATCATATCTACGGTACCCTAAGGGAAAATCTATGTGCATCTTGATACAAAATTTTTCACGGATTCAAGCACCATTCCCTGCATGCATACACAGCCCATGGCCTGTGATGAAGAAGTTAGTTCATGTTAAATGCAATACGAGCTTTCTCAGCATCATTGTCAATCCAATATTAACATGTTAAACATGAATAGTGATCTGTATTCTGTCTGACTAAAGCGGGATTCGACCACTGCCTTAGCCTAAGTATGGACGCTCGTCAATGTCTTTTCCTTTGAATAACTGCAACACAATGAGTGACTGGACTCTGTATGTCTTTGGAGAGATGGAAATTCATCCGGATCTAGATATGACAGGCAGGCATGAGGGTCAGATGGGAAAATGAAAGTGACAGAGGGGATGACACCTGTGAAATGGGGGTCATTGGTCCATCTGATGGGATCGGTAGCACAGGCTCCATCGCTCCTTCAGTGATAACCACTTAAATTATTTGAGATGGAAATCTGCCACTCTCTCTCAAATCGTGTGTGATGTTTTTTTGTGTGTGATTTGGTTACTGTGCTTGCTGGGAATCATCATGTGGGTGTAATCCTCTCTAAATGCATTCCACTCAACTGGTGACGTATCGGCTGGCCGAAAGAGAAACAGGTAACACTTGCACTGAGATTCATTGTATTTCAGCATAGTGATGTGCATGCTAAACCTAAGCATTGGTTGTTCACATTTCTTTCCATTTTAGAAAAGAGGATATAGAGGACGCTGTCATAACCATAGTTTATTTCCTCATTTATAGCCTAAGACATAATGTAAACATAGATGACCTTGAATGAATAATGAAAAACATGGGACCAAGTTGAGCAGAGTGAGAATACGTTTTGCCACCGTTCCAGAGACCAAAACAGATTCCACATTAATAATTGTGACTTCACGCACGGCTGGTTTTGTTTTGCTACCATGCTTCGCTCCCCACTGTTTACACAAACCTAATTGAATTATGATAAAAGAGTTGAACTGAAGAACTGTGTTTCCTACCCTGAAGGATTCACATTAATCCAAGGCACAACTTTCTTCAAAGTCATGATAGAGGTACCATATTATTCACAGAAAACCATTAGCTATGGCTAGGGGCCTGCGTTTTGCCTGATCATGTGATGGCCTGACTAGGCAAAACTCTGGGACCTAGATAAGAGGAGAACTCTGGCTCAGTTGTTAGAGCATGGTGCCAGAGTTGTGGGTTTAATTCCCACTGGGGACCAGTATGAGAAAGTATCAAAATGTTTGAACTCACTCTGGGCTCATAAGTCGCTCTGGCATCTGCTAAATTACTAAGTGTTAAATTGTAATTATTCACTACTATTGCCTTACGCCATTTGCACACACTGTATATAGACTTGTATTTATTTATTATTCTTTCTATTGTGTTATTAACTGTACGTTTGTTTATTTCATGTGTAACTCTGGTTAAATAAAGGGGAAATAAAAATGTATATAACTAAGATGTAACCCCCCCCCCCCCCCCAACCGGTTTCTAGTATTATGTATATCAGACACTATCAATAGTATCAATATAACAATAGTTGATTCAAAGGGGGTGTGGCACATTTCAAAACTTCGACGAAAGACTTTTCAAAAGGAGGCTATCAAGGAGGGGAGGACCATCTACCATTTGCCTACTAACGAATGTACACACTCCTTGACCCCTCCACCACTTTCGGGTCACGGAGGAGAGAAGACGGACTTTTGCCCAAATGAAAAATATCCATAGTGAGAGCGAGAGGGAGAGAGAGGAGTGCGAGGTTGAAAAGGACTCATTAGTACCCCCTCTACAAGCAGCAGTAGAGCAGCAGTAGAGCAGCAGTAGAGCAGCAGTAGAGCAGCAGTAGAGCAGTATCAGTAGAGCAGTAGAGCAGTATCAGTAGAGCAGTATCAGTAGAGCAGTAGAGCAGTATCAGTAGAGCAGTATCAGTAGAGCAGTATCAGTAGAGCAGTATCAGTAGAGCAGTAGAGCAGTATCAGTAGAGCAGTATCAGTAGAGCAGTAGAGCAGTATCAGTAGAGCAGTATCAGTAGAGCAGTATCAGTAGAACAGTATCAATAGAGCAGTAGAACAGTATCAGTAGAGCAGTATCAGTAGAGCAGTATCAGTAGAGCAGTATCAGTAGAGCAGTATCAGTAGAGCAGTAGAGCAGTATCAGTAGAGCAGTATCAGTAGAGCAGTAGAGCACTAGTAGAGAAGCAGTAGATCAGCAGCAGTATAGCAGTATCAGGAGATCAATAGAGCAGCATCAGTACAGCAGTATCAGTAGAGCAGCATCCGTATAGCAGTAGAGCAGTATCAGTCGAGCAGTATCAGTAGATCAGTATCAGTAGAGCAGTAGAGCAGTATCAGTAGAGCAGTATCAGTAGATCGGTATCAGTAGAGCAGCATCAGTAGAGCAGTATCAGTAGAGCAGTATCAGTAGATCAGTAGAGCAGTAGAGCAGTATCAGTAGAGCAGTATCAGTAGATCAGTATCAGTAGAGCTGTAGAGCAGTATCAGTAGAGCAGTAGAGCAGTGTCAGTAGAGCAGTATCAGTAGATGAGTATCAGTAGAGCAGCATCAGTAGAGCAGTATCAGTAGAGCAGTAGAGCAGTATCAGTAGATCAGTAGAGCAGTATCAGTAGAGCAGTATCAGTAGAGCAGTATCAGTAGAGCAGTATCAGTAGATCAGTATCAGTAGAGCAGTATCAGTAGAGCAGTATCAGTAGATCAGTAGAGCAGTATCAGTAGAGCAGCATCAGTAGAGCAGTATCAGTAGAGCAGTATCAGTAGATCAGTATCAGTAGAGCAGTATCAGTAGAGCAGTATCAGTAGAGCAGTATCAGTAGATCAGTATAAGTAGGGCAGTATCAGTAGAGCAGTAGAGCAGTATCAGTAGAGCAGTATCAGTAGAGCAGTAGAGCAGCATCAGTACAGCAGTATCAGTAGAGCAGCATCAGTATAGCAGTAGAGCAGTATCAGTCGAGCAGTATCAGTAGATCAGTATCAGTAGAGCAGTAGAGCAGTATCAGTAGAGCAGTATCAGTAGATCGGTATCAGTAGAGCAGCATCAGTAGAGCAGTATCAGTAGAGCAGTATCAGTAGAGCAGTAGAGCAGTAGAGCAGTATCAGTAGAGCAGTATCAGTAGATCAGTATCAGTAGAGCTGTAGAGCAGTATCAGTAGAGCAGTATCAGTAGAGCAGTAGAGCAGTGTCAGTAGAGCAGTATCAGTAGATGAGTATCAGTAGAGCAGCATCAGTAGAGCAGTATCAGTAGAGCAGTAGAGCAGTATCAGTAGATCAGTAGAGCAGTATCAGTAGAGCAGCATCAGTAGAGCAGTAGAGCAGTATCAGTAGATCAGTATCAGTAGAGCAGTATCAGTGGAGCAGTATCAGTAGATCAGTATCAGTAGAGCAGCATCAGTAGAGCAGTATCAGTAGAGCAGTAGAGCAGTATTAGTAGAGCAGCATCAGTAGAGCAGTATCAGTAGATCAGTATCAGTAGAGCAGTATCAGTAGAGCAGTATCAGTAGAGCAGTATCAGTAGATCAGTATAAGTAGGGCAGTAGAGCAGTAGAGCAGTATCAGTAGAGCAGTATCAGTAGAGCAGTAGAGCAGTATCAGTAGAGCAGTATCAGTAGAGCAGTATCAGTAGATCAGTATCAGTAGAGCAGTAGAGCAGTATCAGTAGAGCAGTATCAGTAGAGCAGTAGAGCAGTATCAGTAGAGCAGTATCCGTAGATCAGTAGAGCAGTATCAGTAGATCAGTATCAGTAGAGCAGTAGAGCAGTATCAGTAGAGCAGTATCAGTAGAGCAGTATCAGTAGAGGAGTATCAGTAGAGCAGTTTCAATAGAGCAGCATCAGTAGAGCAGTAGAACAGTATCAGTAGAGCAGTATCAGTAGAGCAGTATCAGTAGATCAGTAGAGCAGTATCAGTAGAGCAGCATCAGTAGAGCAGTAGAGCAGTAGAGCAGTATCAGTAGAGCAGTTTCAGTAGAGCAGTATCAGTAGAGCAGCATCGGTAGAGCAGTAGAGCAGTAGAGCAGTATCAGTAGAGCAGTATCAGTAGAGCAGTAGAGGAGTATCGGTAGAGCAGTTTCAATAGAGCAGCATCAGTAGAGCAGTAGAACAGTATCAGTAGAGCAGGAGAGCAGTATCAGTAGAGCAGTATCAGTAGAGCATCATCAGTAGAGCAGTATCAGTAGAGCAGTAGAGGAGTATCATTAGAGCAGTTTCAATAGAGCAGTATCAGTAGAGCAGTAGAACAGTATCAGTAGAGCAGTATCAGTAGATCAGTAGAGCAGTATCAGTAGAGCAGCATCAGTAGAGCAGTAGAGCAGTAGAGCAGTATCAGTAGAGCAGTTTCAGTAGAGCAGTATCAGTAGAGCAGCATCAGTAGAGCAGTAGAGCAGTAGAGCAGTATCAGTAGAGCAGTATCAGTAGAGCAGTAGAGGAGTATCAGTAGAGCAGTTTCAATAGAGCAGCATCAGTAGAGCAGTAGAACAGTATCAGTAGAGCAGTAGAGCAGTATCAGTAGAGCAGTATCAGTAGAGCATCATCAGTAGAGCAGTATCAGTAGAGCAGTAGAGGAGTATCAGTAGAGCAGTTTCAATAGAGCAGTATCAGTAGAGCAGTAGAACAGTATCAGTAGAGCAGTAGAACAGTATCAGTAGAGCAGTATCAGTAGATCAGTAGAGCAGTATCAGTAGAGCATCATGAGTAGAGCAGCATCAGTAGAGCAGTATCACTAGAGCAGTAGAGCAGTATCAGTAGAGCAGTATCAGTAGAGCAGTAGAGCAGTAGAGCAGTATCAGTAGAGCAGTATCAGTAGAGCAGTAGAGCAGTATCAGTAGATGAGTATCAGTAGAGCAGCATCAGTAGAGCAGTATCAGTAGAGCAGTAGAGCAGTATCAGTAGATCAGTAGAGCAGTATCAGTAGAGCAGCATCAGTAGAGCAGTAGAGCAGTATCAGTAGAGCAGTATCAGTAGATCAGTATCAGTAGAGCAGCATCAGTAGAGCAGTATCAGTAGAGCAGTAGAGCAGTATCAGTAGAGCAGCATCAGTAGAGCAGTATCAGTAGAGCAGTATCAGTAGATCAGTATCAGTAGAGCAGTATCAGTAGAGCAGTATCAGTAGAGCAGTATCAGTAGATCAGTATAAGTAGGGCAGTAGAGCAGTAGAGCAGTATCAGTAGAGCAGTATCAGTAGAGCAGTAGAGCAGTATCAGTAGAGCAGTATCAGTAGAGCAGTATCAGTAGAGCAGTATCAGTAGATCAGTATCAGTAGAGCAGTAGAGCAGTATCAGTAGAGCAGTATCAGTAGAGCAGTAGAGCAGTATCAGTAGAGCAGTATCCGTAGATCAGTAGAGCAGTATCAGTAGATCAGTATCAGTAGAGCAGTAGAGCAGTATCAGTAGAGCAGTATCAGTAGAGGAGTATCAGTAGAGCAGTTTCAATAGAGCAGCATCAGTAGAGCAGTAGAACAGTATCAGTAGAGCAGTATCAGTAGAGCAGTATCAGTAGATCAGTAGAGCAGTATCAGTAGAGCAGCATCAGTAGAGCAGTAGAGCAGTAGAGCAGTATCAGTAGAGCAGTTTCAGTAGAGCAGTATCAGTAGAGCAGCATCAGTAGAGCAGTAGAGCAGTAGAGCAGTATCAGTAGAGCAGTATCAGTAGAGCAGTAGAGGAGTATCAGTAGAGCAGTTTCAATAGAGCAGCATCAGTAGAGCAGTAGAACAGTATCAGTAGAGCAGTAGAGCAGTATCAGTAGAGCAGTATCAGTAGAGCATCATCAGTAGAGCAGTATCAGTAGAGCAGTAGAGGAGTATCAGTAGAGCAGTTTCAATAGAGCAGTATCAGTAGAGCAGTAGAACAGTATCAGTAGAGCAGTATCAGTAGATCAGTAGAGCAGTATCAGTAGAGCAGCATCAGTAGAGCAGTAGAGCAGTAGAGCAGTATCAGTAGAGCAGTTTCAGTAGAGCAGTATCAGTAGAGCAGCATCAGTAGAGCAGTAGAGCAGTAGAGCAGTATCAGTAGAGCAGTATCAGTAGAGCAGTAGAGGAGTATCAGTAGAGCAGTTTCAATAGAGCAGCATCAGTAGAGCAGTAGAACAGTATCAGTAGAGCAGTAGAGCAGTATCAGTAGAGCAGTATCAGTAGAGCATCATCAGTAGAGCAGTATCAGTAGAGCAGTAGAGGAGTATCAGTAGAGCAGTTTCAATAGAGCAGTATCAGTAGAGCAGTAGAACAGTATCAGTAGAGCAGTAGAACAGTATCAGTAGAGCAGTATCAGTAGATCAGTAGAGCAGTATCAGTAGAGCATCATCAGTAGAGCAGCATCAGTAAAGCAGTATCACTAGAGCAGTAGAGCAGTATCAGTAGAGCAGTATCAGTAGAGCAGTATCAGTAGAGCAGTAGAGCAGTATCAGTAGATGAGTATCAGTAGAGCAGCATCAGTAGAGCAGTATCAGTAGATCAGTAGAGCAGTATCAGTAGATCAGTAGAGCAGTATCAGTAGAGCAGCATCAGTAGAGCAGTAGAGCAGTATCAGTAGAGCAGTATCAGTAGAGTAGTATCAGTAGAGCAGTATCAGTAGATCAGTAGAGGAGTATCAGTAGAGCAGTAGAACAGTATCAGTAGATGAGTATCAGTAGAGCAGCATCAGTAGAGCAGTATCAGTAGATCAGTAGAGCAGTATCAGTAGATCAGTAGAGCAGTATCAGTAGAGCAGCATCAGTAGAGCAGTAGAGCAGTATCAGTAGAGCAGTATCAGTAGAGTAGTATCAGTAGAGCAGTATCAGTAGATCAGTAGAGGAGTATCAGTAGAGCAGTTTCAGTAGAGCAGTATCAGTAGAGCAGTATCAGTAGAGCAGTATCAGTAGAACAGTATCAGTAGAGCATCATCAGTAGAGCAGTATCACTAGAGCAGTAGAGCAGTATCAGTAGAGCATCATCAGTAGAGCAGTATCAGTAGATCAGTAGAGCAGTATCAGTAGAGCATCATCGGTAGAGCAGTATCACTAGAGCAGTAGAGCAGTATCAGTAGAACAGTATCAGTAGAGCAGTAGAGCAGTATCAGTAGAGCAGTAGAGCAGTATCAGTAGAGCAGTAGAGTAGTATCAGTAGATCAGTAGAGTAATATCAAATAGAACAGTATCAGTAGAGCAGTATCACTAGAGCAGTAGAGCAGTATCAGTAGAACAGTATCAGTAGAGCAGTAGAGTAGTATCAGTAGATCAGTAGAGTAGTATCAGTAGATCAGTATCAGTAGAGCAGTATTAGTAGAGCAGTATCATTAGAGCAGTATCAGTAGAGGAGTATCAGTAGAGCAGTAGAGCAGTATCAGTAGAGCAGTAGAGCAGTATCAGTAGAGCAGTAGAGCAGTATCAGTAGAGCAGTAGAGCAGTATCAGTAGAGCAGCATCAGTAGATCAGTAGAGCAGTAGAGCAGTATCAGTAGAGCAGTAGAGCAGTATCAGTAGAGCAGTATCAGTAGAGCAGTATCAGTAGATCAGTAGAGCAGTATCAGTAGAGCAGCATCAGTAGAGCAGTAGAGCAGTAGAGCAGTATCAGTAGAGCAGTATCAGTAGAGCAGCATCAGTAGAGCAGTAGAGCAGTAGAGCAGTATCAGTAGAGCAGTATCAGTAGAGCAGTAGAGGAGTATCGGTAGAGCAGTTTCAATAGAGCAGCATCAGTAGAGCAGTAGAACAGTATCAGTAGAGCAGGAGAGCAGTATCAGTAGAGCAGTATCAGTAGAGCATCATCAGTAGAGCAGTATCAGTAGAGCAGTAGGGGAGTATCATTAGAGCAGTTTCAATAGAGCAGTATCAGTAGAGCAGTAGAACAGTATCAGTAGAGCAGTATCAGTAGATCAGTAGAGCAGTATCAGTAGAGCAGCATCAGTAGAGCAGTAGAGCAGTAGAGCAGTATCAGTAGAGCAGTTTCAGTAGAGCAGTATCAGTAGAGCAGCATCAGTAGAGCAGTAGAGCAGTAGAGCAGTATCAGTAGAGCAGTAGAGGAGTATCAGTAGAGCAGTTTCAATAGAGCAGCATCAGTAGAGCAGTAGAACAGTATCAGTAGAGCAGTAGAGCAGTATCAGTAGAGCAGTATCAGTAGAGCATCATCAGTAGAGCAGTATCAGTAGAGCAGTAGAGGAGTATCAGTAGAGCAGTTTCAATAGAGCAGTATCAGTAGAGCAGTAGAACAGTATCAGTAGAGCAGTATCAGTAGATCAGTAGAGCAGTATCAGTAGAGCATCATGAGTAGAGCAGCATCAGTAGAGCAGTATCACTAGAGCAGTAGAGCAGTATCAGTAGAGCAGTATCAGTAGAGCAGTAGAGCAGTAGAGCAGTATCAGTAGAGCAGTATCAGTAGAGCAGTAGAGCAGTATCAGTAGATGAGTATCAGTAGAGCAGCATCAGTAGAGCAGTATCAGTAGAGCAGTAGAGCAGTATCAGTAGATCAGTAGAGCAGTATCAGTAGAGCAGCATCAGTAGAGCAGTAGAGCAGTATCAGTAGAGCAGTATCAGTAGATCAGTATCAGTAGAGCAGCATCAGTAGAGCAGTATCAGTAGAGCAGTAGAGCAGTATCAGTAGAGCAGCATCAGTAGAGCAGTATCAGTAGAGCAGTATCAGTAGATCAGTATCAGTAGAGCAGTATCAGTAGAGCAGTATCAGTAGAGCAGTATCAGTAGATCAGTATAAGTAGGGCAGTAGTAGAGCAGTAGAGCAGTATCAGTAGAGCAGTATCAGTAGAGCAGTAGAGCAGTATCAGTAGAGCAGTATCAGTAGAGCAGTATCAGTAGATCAGTATCAGTAGAGCAGTAGAGCAGTATCAGTAGAGCAGTATCAGTAGAGCAGTAGAGCAGTATCAGTAGAGCAGTATCCGTAGATCAGTAGAGCAGTATCAGTAGATCAGTATCAGTAGAGCAGTAGAGCAGTATCAGTAGAGCAGTATCAGTAGAGGAGTATCAGTAGAGCAGTTTCAATAGAGCAGCATCAGTAGAGCAGTAGAACAGTATCAGTAGAGCAGTATCAGTAGAGCAGTATCAGTAGATCAGTAGAGCAGTATCAGTAGAGCAGCATCAGTAGAGCAGTAGAGCAGTAGAGCAGTATCAGTAGAGCAGTTTCAGTAGAGCAGTATCAGTAGAGCAGCATCAGTAGAGCAGTAGAGCAGTAGAGCAGTATCAGTAGAGCAGTATCAGTAGAGCAGTAGAGGAGTATCAGTAGAGCAGTTTCAATAGAGCAGCATCAGTAGAGCAGTAGAACAGTATCAGTAGAGCAGTAGAGCAGTATCAGTAGAGCAGTATCAGTAGAGCATCATCAGTAGAGCAGTATCAGTAGAGCAGTAGAGGAGTATCAGTAGAGCAGTTTCAATAGAGCAGTATCAGTAGAGCAGTAGAACAGTATCAGTAGAGCAGTATCAGTAGATCAGTAGAGCAGTATCAGTAGAGCAGCATCAGTAGAGCAGTAGAGCAGTAGAGCAGTATCAGTAGAGCAGTTTCAGTAGAGCAGTATCAGTAGAGCAGCATCAGTAGAGCAGTAGAGCAGTAGAGCAGTATCAGTAGAGCAGTATCAGTAGAGCAGTAGAGGAGTATCAGTAGAGCAGTTTCAATAGAGCAGCATCAGTAGAGCAGTAGAACAGTATCAGTAGAGCAGTAGAGCAGTATCAGTAGAGCAGTATCAGTAGAGCATCATCAGTAGAGCAGTATCAGTAG
Source organism: Oncorhynchus kisutch (assembly GCF_002021735.2). Lineage (NCBI taxonomy): Eukaryota > Metazoa > Chordata > Actinopteri > Salmoniformes > Salmonidae > Oncorhynchus > Oncorhynchus kisutch. Next base: position 41,604,421 of record NC_034201.2, read on the forward strand.
AGCAGTAGAGGAGTATCAGTAGAGCAGTTTCAATAGAGCAGTATCAGTAGAGCAGTAGAACAGTATCAGTAGAGCAGTAGAACAGTATCAGTAGAGCAGTATCAGTAGATCAGTAGAGCAGTATCAGTAGAGCATCATCAGTAGAGCAGCATCAGTAAAGCAGTATCACTAGAGCAGTAGAGCAGTATCAGTAGAGCAGTATCAGTAGAGCAGTATCAGTAGAGCAGTAGAGCAGTATCAGTAGATGAGTATCAGTAGAGCAGCATCAGTAGAGCAGTATCAGTAGATCAGTAGAGCAGTATCAGTAGATCAGTAGAGCAGTATCAGTAGAGCAGCATCAGTAGAGCAGTAGAGCAGTATCAGTAGAGCAGTATCAGTAGAGTAGTATCAGTAGAGCAGTATCAGTAGATCAGTAGAGGAGTATCAGTAGAGCAGTAGAACAGTATCAGTAGATGAGTATCAGTAGAGCAGCATCAGTAGAGCAGTATCAGTAGATCAGTAGAGCAGTATCAGTAGATCAGTAGAGCAGTATCAGTAGAGCAGCATCAGTAGAGCAGTAGAGCAGTATCAGTAGAGCAGTATCAGTAGAGTAGTATCAGTAGAGCAGTATCAGTAGATCAGTAGAGGAGTATCAGTAGAGCAGTTTCAGTAGAGCAGTATCAGTAGAGCAGTATCAGTAGAGCAGTATCAGTAGAACAGTATCAGTAGAGCATCATCAGTAGAGCAGTATCACTAGAGCAGTAGAGCAGTATCAGTAGAGCATCATCAGTAGAGCAGTATCAGTAGATCAGTAGAGCAGTATCAGTAGAGCATCATCGGTAGAGCAGTATCACTAGAGCAGTAGAGCAGTATCAGTAGAACAGTATCAGTAGAGCAGTAGAGCAGTATCAGTAGAGCAGTAGAGCAGTATCAGTAGAGCAGTAGAGTAGTATCAGTAGATCAGTAGAGTAATATCAAATAGAACAGTATCAGTAGAGCAGTATCACTAGAGCAGTAGAGCAGTATCAGTAGAACAGTATCAGTAGAGCAGTAGAGTAGTATCAGTAGATCAGTAGAGTAGTATCAGTAGATCAGTATCAGTAGAGCAGTATTAGTAGAGCAGTATCATTAGAGCAGTATCAGTAGAGGAGTATCAGTAGAGCAGTAGAGCAGTATCAGTAGAGCAGTAGAGCAGTATCAGTAGAGCAGTAGAGCAGTATCAGTAGAGCAGTAGAGCAGTATCAGTAGAGCAGTAGAGTAGTATCAGTAGAGCAGTAGAGCAGTATCAGTAGAGCAGTAGAGCAGTATCAGTAGAGCAGTATCAGTAGAGCAGTATCAGTAGAGCAGTATAAGTAGATCAGTAGAGCAGTATCAGTAGTGCAGTATCAGTAGATCAGTAGAGCAGTATCAGTAGGGCAGTATCAGTAGAGCAGTAGAGCAGTATCAGTAGAGCAGTATCAGTAGAGCAGCATCAGTAGATGAGTAGAGCAGTATCAGTAGAGCAGTATCAGAAGAGCAGTATCAGTAAAGCAGTATCAGTAGAGCAGCATCAGTAGATCAGTAGAGCAGTATCAGTTGAGCAGCATCAGTAGGTCAGTAGAGCATTATCAGTAGAGCAGTATCAGTAGAGCAGTATAGCAGCATCAGTAAAGCAGCATCAGTAGAGCAGCATCAGTAGAGCAGTAGAGCAGCATCAGAAGAGCAGCATCAGTAGAGCAGCATCAGTAGAGCAGTATCAGTAGAACAGTATCAGTAGAGCATCATCAGTAGAGCAGTATCACTAGAGCAGTAGAACAGTATCAGTAGAGCATCATCAGTAGAGCAGTATCAGTAGATCAGTAGAGCAGTATCAGTAGAGCATCATCAGTAGAGCAGTATCACTAGAGCAGTAGAGCAGTATCAGTAGAACAGTATCAGTAGAGCAGTAGAGCAGTATCAGTAGAGCAGTAGAGCAGTATCAGTAGAGCAGTAGAGTAGTATCAGTAGATCAGTAGAGTAGTATCAGTAGAACAGTATCAGTAGAGCAGTATCACTAGAGCAGTAGAGCAGTATCAGTAGAACAGTATCAGTAGAGCAGTAGAGTAGTATCAGTAGATCAGTAGAGTAGTATCAGTAGATCAGTATCAGTAGAGCAGTATTAGTAGAGCAGTATCATTAGAGCAGTATCAGTAGAGCAGTAGAGCAGTATCAGTAGAGCAGTAGAGCAGTATCAGTAGAGCAGTAGAGTAGTATCAGTAGAACAGTATCAGTAGAGCAGTATCAGTAGAGCAGTAGAGCAGTATCAGTAGAGCAGTAGAGCAGTATCAGTAGAGCAGTATCAGTAGAGCAGTATTAGTAGAGCAGTATCATTAGAGCAGTATCAGTAGAGCAGTAGAGCAGTATCATTAGAGCAGTATCAGTAGAGCAGTAGAGCAGTATCAGTAGAGCAGTAGAGCAGTATCAGTAGAGCAGTAGAGCAGCATCAGTAGAGAAGTAGAGCAGTATCAGTAGATCAGTATCAGTAGAGCAGTATCAGTAGAGCAGTATCAGTAGAGCAGTATAAGTAGATCAGTCGAGCAGTATCAGTAGTGCAGTATCAGTAGATCAGTAGAGCAGTATCAGTAGGGCAGTATCAGTAGAGCAGTAGAGCATTATCAGTAGAGCAGTATCAGTAGAGCAGTATCAGTAGAGCAGCATCAGTAGATGAGTAGAGCAGTATCAGTAGAGCAGTATCAGAAGAGCAGTATCAGTAGAGCAGTATCAGTAGAGCAGCATCAGTAGATCAGTAGAGCAGTATCAGTTGAGCAGCATCAGTAGGTCAGTAGAGCATTATCAGTAGAGCAGTATCAGTAGAGCAGTATAGCAGCATCAGTAAAGCAGCATCAGTAGAGCAGCATCAGTAGAGCAGTAGAGCAGCATCAGAAGAGCAGCATCAGTAGAGCAGCATCAGTAGAGCAGTAGAGCAGTATCAGTAGAACAGTATCAGTAGAGCAGTAGAGTAGTATCAGTAGATCAGTAGAGTAGTATCAGTAGATCAGTATCAGTAGAGCAGTATTAGTAGAGCAGTATCATTAGAGCAGTATCAGTAGAGCAGTATCAGTAGAGCAGTAGAGCAGTATCAGTAGAGCAGTAGAGCAGTATCAGTAGAGCAGTAGAGCAGTATCAGTAGAGCAGTAGAGCAGTATCAGTAGAGCAGTAGAGTAGTATCAGTAGAGCAGTAGAGCAGTATCAGTAGAGCAGTAGAGCAGTATCAGTAGAGCAGTATCAGTAGAGCAGTATCAGTAGAGCAGTATCAGTAGAGCAGTAGAGCAGTATCAGTAGAGCAGTATCAGTAGAGCAGTATCAGTAGAGCAGTATCAGTAGAGCAGTAGAGCAGTATCAGTAGAGCAGTAGAGCAGTATCAGTAGAGCAGTAGAGCAGTATCAGTAGATCAGTAGAGCAGTATCAGTAGGGCAGTATCAGTAGAGCAGTAGAGCAGTATCAGTAGAGCAGTATCAGTAGAGCAGCATCAGTAGATGAGTAGAGCAGTATCAGTAGAGCAGTATCAGAAGAGCAGTATCAGTAAAGCAGTATCAGTAGAGCAGCATCAGTAGATCAGTAGAGCAGTATCAGTTGAGCAGCATCAGTAGGTCAGTAGAGCATTATCAGTAGAGCAGTATCAGTAGAGCAGTATTAGTAGAGCAGTATCATTAGAGCAGTATCAGTAGAGCAGTATCAGTAGAGCAGTAGAGCAGTATCAGTAGAGCAGTAGAGCAGTATCAGTAGAGCAGTAGAGCAGTATCAGTAGAGCAGTAGAGCAGTATCACTAGAGCAGTAGAGCAGTATCAGTAGAACAGTATCAGTAGAGCAGTAGAGTAGTATCAGTAGATCAGTAGAGTAGTATCAGTAGATCAGTATCAGTAGAGCAGTATTAGTAGAGCAGTATCATTAGAGCAGTATCAGTAGAGCAGTATCAGTAGAGCAGTAGAGCAGTATCAGTAGAGCAGTAGAGCAGTATCAGTAGAGCAGTAGAGCAGTATCAGTAGAGCAGTAGAGCAGTATCAGTAGAGCAGTAGAGTAGTATCAGTAGAGCAGTAGAGCAGTATCAGTAGAGCAGTAGAGCAGTATCAGTAGAGCAGTATCAGTAGAGCAGTATCAGTAGAGCAGTATCAGTAGAGCAGTAGAGCAGTATCAGTAGAGCAGTATCAGTAGAGCAGTATCAGTAGAGCAGTATAAGTAGATCAGTAGAGCAGTATCAGTAGTGCAGTATCAGTAGATCAGTAGAGCAGTATCAGTAGGGCAGTATCAGTAGAGCAGTAGAGCAGTATCAGTAGAGCAGTATCAGTAGAGCAGCATCAGTAGATGAGTAGAGCAGTATCAGTAGAGCAGTATCAGAAGAGCAGTATCAGTAAAGCAGTATCAGTAGAGCAGCATCAGTAGATCAGTAGAGCAGTATCAGTTGAGCAGCATCAGTAGGTCAGTAGAGCATTATCAGTAGAGCAGTATCAGTAGAGCAGTATAGCAGCATCAGTAAAGCAGCATCAGTAGAGCAGCATCAGTAGAGCAGTAGAGCAGCATCAGAAGAGCAGCATCAGTAGAGCAGCATCAGTAGAGCAGTATCAGTAGAACAGTATCAGTAGAGCATCATCAGTAGAGCAGTATCACTAGAGCAGTAGAACAGTATCAGTAGAGCATCATCAGTAGAGCAGTATCACTAGAGCAGTAGAGCAGTATCAGTAGAACAGTATCAGTAGCGCAGTAGAGCAGTATCAGTAGAGCAGTAGAGCAGTATCAGTAGAGCAGTATCAGAAGAGCAGTATCAGTAGAGCAGTATCAGTAGAGCAGCATCAGTAGATCAGTAGAGCAGTATCAGTTGAGCAGCATCAGTAGGTCAGTAGAGCAGTATCAGTAGAGCAGTATAGCAGCATCAGTAAAGCAGCATCAGTAGAGCAGCATCAGTAGAGCAGTAGAGCAGCATCAGAAGAGCAGCATCAGTAGAGCAGCATCAGTAGAGCAGTATCAGTAGAGAAGTATCAGTAGAGCAGTAGAGCAGTATCAGTAGAGCAGCATCAGTAGAGCAGCATCAGTAGAGCATCATCAGTAGAGCGGCATCAGTAGAGCAGTATAAGTAGGGCAGTATCAGTAGAGCAGTAGAGCAGTATCAGTAGAGCAGTATCAGTATCATTAAAAAAAAGAGGAGACAAGCTGAAGACTGTTTGCATTCCATTTGAACTCCACTCCAGGATGCGATGATAGCCTTCAATTAAATTCATTTCAAGGATTCACAATGCAGTGAGCAGAAGCCTTCCGCTTCCTCTTAATTGGAAAAAAATGGTATGGGACTCTGATGTGCTGAGAGCTTAAACATATGCTTGGCAGAACGGAGAAAAAGTCATAATTGACCAGCAAATAAGTCTTAAACTTTGTTCTGCTGCGAGAGATATGGGAGAGGAGAAAGGGATAATCCAACAGATCAGTGTCAGCTAATAAACTAGAATGTCAGCATGGTGCCACATGGAGGCCATTTGCTGTACTTTGCTTTCTGTTCACATCAAAACTAGGGCGTCTTGATCTTGACCATGTGACCCGACCAGAGCAAACTCTGGGCTTTAGTTATAGACTGTGAAGCATCTAACCTACTTCCCCACCACAATAATCAAGTCTTTTAAAACAAACTCTTCACTCATCACATTAAAATGGATACAGCACCGAAACAATAACAAAACACTGGGTGTCAAATCAATAACCATATACAACTGTAAAATAGTGCTGAGCGTTCAAAAACATCCAAGTTATAATCCTATACTAACTCTGCCTCTCGCTAGGTAAATCTGTTGAGCTGCCACTCCTGTATCTTGGTTGTGAAGCTGGAGAAAGTCGTAGGCCCTCCGGAGAGCTTAATAACATATAAAGCATCAAATAGGAATGAGACATATCATCTATTAATGTGAGGCTCGCTGACTAGCTGGCTGTCTGTGAGGCTGGCTGGCTACGAGGCTGGCTGTGAGGCTGTCTGGCTGTGAGGCTGTCTGGCTGGCTATGAGGCTGTCTGTCTGGCTATGAGGCTGTCTGGCTGGCTACGGTGCTGGCTGTGAGGCTGGCTGTCTGGCTGGCTACGGTGCTGGCTGTGAGGCTTGCTGTCTGGCTACGGCGCTGGCTGTGAGGCTAGCTGGCTGTGAGGCTGTCTGGCTGGCTGTGAGGCTGTCTGGCTGGCTATGAGGCTGTCTGGCTGGCTACGGCGCTGGCTGTGAGGCTGGCTGTCTGGCTGGCTACGGCGCTGGCTGTGAGGCTGGCTGTCTGGCTGGCTACGGCGCTGGCTGTGAGGCTAGCTGGCTGTGAGGCTGGCTGTGAGGCTGTCTGGCTGGCTATGAGGCTGTCTGGCTGGCTACGGCGCTGGCTGTGAGGCTGGCTGTCTGGCTGCCGCAGTATAAGCCTCTGCATGGGGGAGTATGAGGCAGGAGAGCTTCTCTTTATCTCCACGACGACTGTTGACACTTCCTTTTCCGTCGGCGGACTAAGAGCCATGGCAACAGGAGGCGTGATAATGGATTGACAGACAGACAGGCTGTGCACTCTGTGGACTAGACCCAATACAAACCCCACACTTTCTGTTCAGGGGCTGCCAGTCTTGTTCCCAGCCATGTGTCTTTGATGTGAGGCTACAGATAAACAGATAGGCTATATAATTTAAAAAATGTATTTATGTCTTCAGTATGTAAGGTAGTATGTACATTTAATACTATAAAAGTAACGATGCACCAGTTCAGTTATTGGGCAAATGGTCTTGTAAGAAGTACTGACATTCTGTATGAGTTATTTGACTCTATAAGACTACAATTAGAACAATAGTCATACATTGCTTTAATCTGGTTTAAATTATTTGACAATCAATTGTAGTTCTTTACAAGAGTAAAACACAATTGATTTATACAATCAACATTTAATAACACTCATCCAAATATTTGCAAACGAAATGAGAATGATCATGAAATACGACATACAATGAAAGATAAGAAGTGAAGACCTGGGGCCTCATTTATACATTTTTGCACAAACTACGCACCAAAACATCTGTGTGCCAGTTTTCACACAAAAGTTGGAATTGATTCAAACTGAACTTGATATGAGAATGTGCTTATCCTCCTACAAACTTTAGACCATGAATACGCACAGTTTTTAGTGGTTGAAGTATTGTATTGCTAGAAGACAGAAGTAGCCTAATAGTAACGTAACCTTGTGTAAATAGGAGCAGCATCACCCTTATTGATGACAAAAAAACAGGTAGCGAAATATAATAACAAGATGCAATTATTTACTGTTAGTGAGAAGAGCAAAAATCTATTTATTTTTATCTTTGCATTCTAAAAGTATTTGAACTAGGTTTCTATTTCCCATTATTTGTTTCATTTCAAATGATAATCAGAATGAATTCATCACCTTTTCTGACTGTGATGGTTTCATATTTGTGAAATAGCCTATAGGCCTACAAAAAGTAAGGATAGGCTACAGTGCCTTCAGAAAGTATTCAGACCCATTGACTTTATCCACATTTTCCCCTTATCAATCTACACACAATACCCCATAATGACAAAGCAAAAACAGGTTTTTAGAAATGTTTGCAAATTTATAAAATAAGAAAATACATTTACATGAGGATTCAGACTGTCAGCTCTGTCAAGTTGGATGGGGAGTGTTGCTGCACAGCTATTTTCAGGTCTCTCCAGAGATCCGGGCTCTGGCTGGGCCACTCAACGTCATTCAGTGACGTGTCCCGAAACCGCTCCTGCGTTGTCTTAGCTGTGTGCTTAGGGTCGTTGTCATGTTGGAAAGTGAACCTTCACCCTAATCTGAGGACCTGAGCACTCTAGAGCAGGTTTTCATCAAGGATCTCTCTGTACTTTGCTCCGTTCAGCTTTGCCTTGATCCTAACTGAGGTAAGAGTAGGCAACAACACGTCTGCCAACTGATCCTTAACACTGGGATCCCTCAGGGGTGTGTACTTAGTCCCCTCCTGTATTCCCTGTTCACCCACGACTGCGTGGCCAAACACGACTCCAACACCAATATTAAGTTTGCTGAGTTTTGCCGACAACGATGAGACGGCCTATAGAGAGGAGATCAGAGAACTGGCAGTGTGGTGCCAGGACAACAACCTCTCCCTCAATGTGAGCAAGACAAAGGAGCTTATCGTGGACTACAAGAAAAGGCGGGCCGAACAGGTCTCCATTAACATTGACGGGGCTGTGGTGGAGCGGGTCACCAAGAAACTAGAATGGTCCAAACATAACAAGACATTGTCGTGAAGAGGGTACGACAAAACCATTTCCCCCTCAGGAGACTGAAAAGATTTGTCATGGGCCCCCACATCCTCAAAAGGTTCTACAACTGCACCATCGAGAGTATCCTGACCAGTTGCATCACCGCCTGGTTTGGCAACTGCTCAGAATCTGACCGCAAGGCACTACAGAGGGTAGTGCGAACAGCCCAATACATCACTGGGGGCAAGCTTCCTGCCATCCAGGACCTATTTTTATATTTTTTTTAACCTTTATTTAACTAGGCAAGTCAGTTAAAAACAAATTCTTATTTACAATGATGGCCTAGGAACAGTGGGTTAACTGCCTTGTTCAGAACAACAGATGTTTACCTTGTCAGCTCAGGGATTTGATCTAGCAACCTTTCAATTACTGGCCCAACACTCTAACAACTAGGCTACCTGCCACCCCAAAAAAATGGTGTCAGAGGAAAGCCCAAAAACTTGTCAGAGACTCCAGTCACCCAAGTTAAAGACTGTTTTCTCTGCTACCACATGGCAAGCGGTACCGGAGCGCCAAGTCTAGGACCAAAAGGTTCCTCAACAGTTTCTACCCCCAAGCCATTAGACTGCTGAACAATTCAGAAAAATTGCCACCAGACAATGTACATTGACACACCCGTGCCCCACGTTTATAAATCTAAATATTTTTGTACGTGCGTAGTCATTTCACAAATGACGGAAGCAGATATTTATTGTTAAATTTACACAACAGATATAGATGAGGCCCTTGGAGATCCAGAACATTAAGTTATATTATACTCAGTCTGTGATCTAAGTCTGTTATGGTTTCTAGAATGTTCAGACCGCATGGAGGAGAACAAAGGAATAAGATGGCTGTGTCGTTTCAAATCAAATCAAATATTATTGGTCACATACACATTAGCTGATGTTATTGCGAGTGTAGCGAAATACTTGTGCTTCTAGTTCTGACAGTGCAGCAATATCTAACAAGTAATCTAACAATTCCACAACAATACACACAAATCTAAGTAAAGGAATGGAATAAGAATATGTACAGTTGAAGTCGGAAGTTTACATACACCTTAGATAAATACATTTAAACTCACAATTCCTGACATTTAATCCTAGTAAAAATCCCCTGTCTTAGGTCAGTTAGGATCACCACTTAATTTTAAGAATGTGAAATAATAATAATAGTAGAGAGAATAGTAGAGAGAATAATTTATTTCAGCTTTTATTTCTTTCATCACATTCCCAGTGGGTAAGAAGGTTACATACACTTAATTAGTATTTGGAAGCATTGCCTTTAAATTGTATAATTTTGGTCAAACGTTTCGGGTAGCCTTCCACAAGCTTCCCACAATAAATTGGGTGAATTTTGGCCCTGTAGGTCCTCTTTGCTCACACATGCTTTTTCAGTCCTGCAGCAAAGCACGCCCACAACATGATGCTGCCACCCCCGTGCATCATGGTTGGGATGGTGTTCTTCGGCTTGCAGGCCTCCACCCTTTTTCTTGGAGCAGTGGCTTCTTCCTTGCTGAGCGGCATTTCAGGTTATGTCGATATAGGACTTGTTTTACTGTATAGATACATTTGTACCAGTTTCCTCCAGCATCTTCACAAGGTCCTTTGCTGTTGTTCTGGGATTGATTGGCACTTTTTGCACCAAAGTACGTTGGTCTCTAGGAGACAGAACACGTCTCTTTCCTGAGCGGTATGACGGCTGCGTGTTTATACTTGCGTACTATTGTTTGTACAGATGGACGTGGTACCTTCAGGCGTTTGGAAATTGCTCCCAAGGATGAACCAGACTTGTGGAGGTCTACAATTATTTTTCTGAGGTCTTGGCTGATTTCTTTAGATTTTTCCATGATGTTTAGGAAAGAGGCGCTGAGTTTGACGGTAGGCCTTGAAATACATCCACAGGTACACCTCCAAATGACTCAAATGATGTCAATTAGTCTATCAGAAGCTTCTAAAGCCATGACATAATTTTCTGCAATTTTCCAAGCAGTTTAAGGCGCAGTCAACTTAGTGTATGTTAACTTCTGACCCACTGGAATTGTGATACAGTGAATTATAAGTGAAATAATCTGTCTGTAAACAATTGTTGGAAAAATGACTTATGTCATGCACAAAGTAGATGTCCTAACCGACTTGCCAAAACTATAGTTTGTTAACAAGAAATTTGTGGAGTGGTTGAAAAACGAGTTTTAATGACTCCAACCTAAGTGGATGTAAACTTCCGACTTCAACTGTACATAGAAATATATGGATGAGCAATGGCAGAGCGGCATAGGCAAAATGCAGTAGATGGTATAAAATACAGTATATACATATGAGATGAGTAATGCAAGATATGTAAACATTAGTAAAGTGGCATTATTCAAGTTCCTAGTGATCCATTTATTAAAGTGGCCAATGATTTCAAGTCTGTATGTAGGCAGCAGCCTCTTTGAGTTAGTGATGGCTGTTTAACAGTCAGATGGCCTTGAGATAGAAGCTCCCAGCTTTGATGCACCTGTACTGACCTCACCTTCTGGATGGTAGCAGGGTGAACAGGCAGTGGCTCGGGTGGTTGTTGTCCTTGATGATCTTTTTGGCCTTCGTGTGACATCGGATGCTGTAGGTTTCCTGGAGGGCAGGTAGTTTGCCTTGGTGATGTGTTGTGCAGACCGCACCACCCTCTTGCAGTTGTGGGCGGTGCAGGTGTACTAGACAGTGATACAGCCCGACAGTATGCTCTCAATTGTGCATCTGTAAAAGTTTGTAAGGGTTTTAGGTGACATGACAAATTTCTTTAGCCTAATGGGGTTGAAGAGGCGAGTTGGGTGGTTCCTCCTTCAGGTTGCTCCATTTGGTATTTTGGTATTTTATTAGGATCCTCATTAGCTTTTGCAAAATCAGCAGCTACTCTTCCTGGGGTCCACACAAAACATGAAACATAATACAAAATTAAATTGGAAAGATAGGTAGGAGCAAGCCCATGTAATGCTTTGTGGGTTAGCAGTAAAACCTTGAAATCAGCCTTTGCCTTAACAGGAAGCCAGTGTAGGGAGGCTAGCACTGGAGTAATATGATGACATTTTTTTGTTCTAGTCAGGATTCTAGCAGCCGCATTTAGCACTAACTGAAGTTTATTTAGTGCTTTATCCGGGTAGCCGGAAAGTAGAGCATTGCAGTAGTCTAACCTAGAAGTAACAAAAGCATGGATAAATTTTTGGACAGAAAGTTTTAGATTTTTGCAATGTTACGTAGATGGAAAAAAGCTGTCCTTGAAACAGTCTTGATATGTTCGTCAAAAGAGAGATCAGGGTCCAGAGTAACGCCGAGGTCCTCACAGTTTAATTTGAGACGACTGTACAACAGTCAAGATTAATTGTCAGATTCAACAGAAGATCTCTTTGTTTATTGGGACCTAGAACAAGCATCTCTGTTTTGTCCGAGTTTAAAAGTAGAACGTTTGCAGCCATCTACGTCCTTATGTTTGAAACAGAGGCTTCTAGCGAGGGCAATTTTGGGGTTTCACCATGTTTCATTGAAATGTACAGCTGTCTGTCATCCGCATAGCAGTGAAATGTAACATTATGTTTTCGAATGACATCCCCAAGAGATAAAATATATAGTGAAAACAATAGTGGCCCTAAAACGGAACCTTTGGGTACACTGAAATTTAGAGTTGATTTGTCAGAGGACAAACCATTCACAGAGACAAACTGATATCTTTCCGACAGATAAGATCTAAACCAGGCCAGAACTTGTACTTGTAGACCAATTTGGGTTTCCAATCTCTCCAAAAAAATGTGGTGATCGATGGTATCAAAAGCAGCACTAAGGTCTAGGAGCACGAGGACAGATGCAGAGCCTTGGCTGACGCCATTAAAAGGTCATTTACCACCTTCACAAGTGCAGTCTCAGTGCTATGATGGGGTCTAAAACCAGACTGAAGCATTTTGTATACATTATTTGTCTTCAGGAAGGCAGTGAGTTGCTGTGAAACAGCTTTTTCCAAAATTTTAGAGAGGAATGGAAGATTCGATATAGGCCAATAGTTTTTTATATTTTCTGGGTCAAGGTTTGGCTTTTTCAAAAGGCTTTATTACTGTCACTTTTAGTGAGTTTGGATTGAGATCGTTTATTATGTTCAACATAGGAGGGCCAAGCACAAGAAGCAGCTCTTTAAGTAGTTTAGTTGGAATAGGGTCCAGTATGCAGCTTGCAGTTTTGATTATTTTCACCATTGTGTCAAGAGATATAGTACTAAAACACTTGAGTGTCTCTCTTGATCCTAGGTCCTGGCAGAGTTGTGCAGACTCAGGACAACTGAGCTTTGGAGGAATACGCAGATTTAAAGAGGAGTCCGTAATTTGCTTTCTAATGATCATGATCTTTTCCTCAAAGAAGTTCATGAATTTATTACTGCTGAAGTGAAATCCATCCTCTCTTGGGGAATGCTGCTTTTTAGTTAGCTTTGCGACAGTATCAAAAATACATTTGGGATTGTTCTTATTTTCCTCAATTAAGTTGGAAAAATAGGATGATTGAGCAGCAGTAAGGGCTCTTCGATACTGCACAGTACTGTCTTTCCAAGCTAGTTGGAAGACTTCCAGTTTGGTGTGACGCCATTTTCGGGAAGCTTGCTTCAGAGCTCGGGTATATTCTGTATTCCACGGAGCTAGTTTCTTATGACAAATGTTTTTAGTTTTTAGGAGTGCAACTGCATCTAGGGTATTTCGCAAGGTTAAATTGAGTTCCTCAGTTAGGTGGTTAACTGATTTTTGTCCTCTGACGTCCTTGGGTAGGCAGAGGGAGTCTGGAAGGGCATCAAGGAATCTTTGGGTTGTCTGAGAATTTATAGCAAGACTTTTGATGCTCCTTGGTTGGGGTCTGAGCAGATTATTTGTTGCGATTGCAAACGTAATAAAATGGTGGTGCGATAGTCCAGGATTATGCGGAAAAACATTCAGATCCACAACATTTATTCCATTGGACAAAACTAGGTCCAGAGTATGACTGTGACAGAGAGTTGGTCCAGAGACATGTTGGACAAAATCCACTGCGTGGATGATGGCTCCGAAAGCCTTTTGGAGTGGGTCTGTGGACTTTTCCATGTGAATATTAAAATCACCAAAAATGTTAATATTATCTGCTATGACTACAAGGTCCGATAGGAATTCAGGGAACTCAGTGAGGAATGCTGTATATGGCCCAGGAGGCCTGTAAACAGTAGCTATAAAAAGTGATTGAGTAGGCTGCATAGATTTCATGACTAGAAGCTCAAAAGACGAAAATATCTGGGGGTTTTTTGTAAATTGAAATTTGCTATCGTAAATGTTAGCAACACCTCCGCATTTGCGGGATGCACGGGGGATATGGTCACTAGTGTAACCAGGAGGTGAGGCCTCATTTAACACAGTAAATTCATCAGGCTTAAGCCATGTTTCAGTCAGGCCAATCACATCAAGATTATGATCAGTGATTAGTTCATTGACTATAACTGCCTTTGAAGTGAGGGATCTAACATTAAGTAGCCCTATTTTGAGATGTGAGGTACCACGATCTCTTTCAATAATGGCAGGAATGGAGGAGGTCTTTATACCAGTGAGATTGCTTGAGGCACAACCTAGGTCGAGAACATCATTAGACAAGAACATCTCAAGGACAGAAATACTATGTTGGTCAAATAAGGGAGAGGCGTTGTCCTGCGAGGTGTTGCTTTATCAGTTTTTTTAAATCAGGTTTGCTGTTTATTTGAGCAATATGAGATGGAAGGATGTTCCATGCAATAAGGGCTCTATATAATACTGTAGGTTTTCTTGAATTTGTTCTGGATTTAGGGACTATGAAAATACCCCTTGTTGCATGTCTGTTGGGATAAATGTGTGGTCAGAGCTGTGTGTAAGGTGACTATGCTAACAATTTGGGGTTTTCAACACAACGTTTCTTATAAAAAGAAGAAGTGATGCAGTCAGTCTCTCCTCAACTCTTAGCCAAGAGAAACTGGCATGCATAGCGTTTATATCAGCCTCCTGATTACAATTAAGAGCAAAACATGTCGCTCTGTTCTGGGCCAGCTGCAGCTTAACTAGGTCTTTCCTTGCAGCACTGGACCACACGACTGGACAATAATCAAGATGAGACAAAACTAGAGCCTTTTTGGAGTGTGGTGTCAAAAAAGCAGAGCATCTCTTTATTACGGCTAGACCTCTCCCCATCTTTGCAACCATTGAATCTATGTGTTTGACCATGACAATTTACAATCTAAGGTAACGCCAAGTAATTTAGTCTCCTCAACTTGCTCAACAGCCACACCATTCATTACCAGATTCAGATGAGGTATAGCACTTAAGAAATGATTTGTCCCAAATACAATGCTCTTAGTTTTAGAGATGTTCAGGACCAGTTTATTACTGGCCACCCATTCCAAAACAGACTGCAACTCTTTGTTAAGGGTTTCAATTACTTCATTAGCTGTGGTTGCTGGTGCGTATATGGTTGAATCATCAGCATACATGGACACACATGCTTTGTTTAATGCCAGTGGCAGGTCATTGGTAAAAATAGAAAATAGTATATGGCCTAGAGAGCTGCCCTGCGGTACACCACACTTTACATGTTCGACAATTAGAGACGCTTCCATTAAAGAAAACCCTTTGAATTCTATTCGATAGATAGCTCTGAATCCACGATATGGCAGAGGTTGAAAAGCCATAGCACTTAGGTTATGGTCAATAATATCAAATGCTGCACTGAAATCTAACAGTACAGCTCCCACAATCTTCTTATTATCAATTTCTTTCAAGCAATCATCAGTCAGTGCAGTACATGTTGAGTGCCCTTCTCTGTAAGCATGCTGAAAGTCTGTTGTTAATTTTACAGAGAAATTGAATTGTATTTGGTCAAACACAATTTTTTCTAACAGTTTGCTAAGAGCTGGCAGCAAGCTTATAGGTCTGCGGTTACAACCAGTGAAAGCCGCTTTACCACTCTTTGGTAGCGGAATGACTTTGGCTTCCCTCCAGGCCTGAGGACAAAGACTTTCCTCTGTGCTCAGATTTGAAATATGACAGGTAGGAGTGGCTATAGAGTCCGCTACCATCCTCAGTAGCTTTCCATCTAAGTGTTTAATGCCAAGTTTGTCATTATTGATCATTAACAATAATTTTTCCACCTCTCCCACACTAACTTTACAAAATTCAAACTTGCCCTGCTTTTCTTCCGTTATTAGTTTTTTTATCTGATGTTAGCAAGTTATTGATTTCATTAACCTTATTTCTAAGGCTACATATATTAATATGGGCTATTTTCAGTCCTTTCCTGGGTAGCTTATCAGAGATAGACATAATATTGAAAAGAGCAGACAAAGCAAGATAAAAAAAATATATACATTCAGCAGTCCATTAATCAATTGGTGTGTGTGTGCTGCGGGGTTGAGGCTATGAACCCATAGGCTTAGCTCTCTCATCCCTTCCAGGCTTCTGGGAGTGAGGGTGGACAATGAGCCTGTACTTTACGCAATGTCCCCACGTGCTCTGGCAGTTTTCATGGCTGGGATCAGTTCTTTCCTCTTCTGGTGCACAGCTTCAGGATAGTCCTCGTTGAGGAAGATATATGTTCCGCTCAAGTTCTTGGCTATTTCCAGAAAAGCTACCTTGTCCTTGAACCTCAGGAACTTGACCACTATCGGCATGGGCCACCTGGGCCGGTGGTGGGTTTTCCAGTCCTATCTGCGTGCTCCACCTCAATCTTCCTGTGGTCCATCTTCAAATTTCTCAAAGATCATTTCCCTTCTGCAATTCCATGCAATTCCATCCACAACCATGTTGTTTCACCTTGATTGTCCCTCGAGATAGTCTGATTTTTGTTTGTTTAAAAGATCCTTCACGTGTGATACACCACTGGCACTGTCCTCAACGGTACTCCCGTCGGCTTTGGTCTTTGTCATGGTAGCTAGCAATGTATGTTAGGCTGTTACTCCTCGCAGTTCCAGACAGGGCAGGTCACAGGGAAGATTGAAAACAACAAACAGCAGGGATGTAGACAGCCACAAACTTGGGACAATCTGCGGACCCAGCCACAATGGCTAACCGTGTTGCGGGCTGCGTTCAAGGACAACTCGCTGCTAGCTTGATGTCCAGCTAGCTAACAGCTAGGCTAGCTGCGACGCCAAATAGCTCCTCAGACCCGTCCTTGGTCGGCAGGATCACTGGAAAGATACAAGCAGTCCCAGCAACTGATGCAAACTGCGTTGCGGGATCCAACATAAGAAGCAAGGTCCTGAGTTGGTGTCCTTATCTTTGTTGCTCTTCTCTGTTGGCTCTTTGCTTGACTTACATAGGCTGTGCTCTAATTGTTTTCTCCTTCTGTCCTTGAAGAAGTTTATCTGAAGTGTACCATTCAGGCTATGCTACAATAGCTCTTGGTCATTGAAGAATGTTAGCTGAAGTGTACCATTCAGGCTACACTGGCTCTTTAAGGTATTTTGTCTTATTCTGAGTCTGTTTAGTGCATGGGCATTTCTGTACTGTAATTACAGGTACTATTCCCTAAAAGGTATATTTTCCCTAACTTTCCAGTTACCAGTTCTAGTCATTAAGGCAAGGGTCCAGGGCCTGTGGTCAGCCTGCTGGAGATGGAGGTTCTTCTCCCTCTTTGGGGTCCAGAGTTAAGACAACGAGGGCAGCAGTACATTTATAGTCCTGCTACGTCACATGGTATCCCCCCGAGATGTTTTTTTGTGACACATTGTCTTGGAGGTAGAGAAAGTATTTTGAGGGAGAAAACCTAAACTTGGAAAACCTAAAGGTCAATTCAACATAATGTTCAGCATTGTTCAACATGTGACATCACTAAAAGTAAGAGACCTGAATTTCTAATTGTACAATGACACATCATACCCACTGTTTAATACAAATGAGTAAAGAGTAAAATTACTGAAATTACTATGAACCGAGAGATCAAAGATTTTTGTGTATTACCTAATATATTATTCAATCTATTCCTGCCCCAGATATTTATCTCCCATTAAGAGCTCTCGGAGTAATGATAATTTTATTTTTTATTACGTTTATTTAGCTAGTCAAGTCAGTTAAGAACAAATTCTTATTTACAATGACGGCCTACTAGTGAAGGGGAGACTTTTAGAAGTTATCCAACACCTCATAACACCAAGCCTTGCTCCAAAGATGACGGGAACTGATCACCTTTATTCATAGTGATTCAATGGTGTTTCTTTTGTCTTTATGGATCAGAACATCAATCAGTTTCTGGCTCATGCATTGCTACACATCTCCTTCGCATAGAGTTGATCCGGCTGCTGATTGTGTCTTGTGGAATGTTATCCCACTCCTCTTAAATGGCTGTGCAAAGTTGCTGGATATTGGCGGGAGCTGAAACACGCTGTCATATACGTTGATCCAGAGCATCCCAAACATGCTCAATTGGTGACCTGTCTGGTGAGTATGCAGGCCATGGAATAATTTTCAGCTTCCAGGAATTGTGTAGAGATCCTTGTGACATGGGGCCGTGCATTATCATGCTGAAACATGAGGTGATGGCGGCGGATGAATGGCACAACAACGGGCCTCAGGATCTCATCACGGTATCTCTGTGCATTGAAATTGCCTTCGATAAAATGCAATTGTGTCCATTTCCAGTAGCTTATGCCTGCCCATACCATAACCTTTCAGCCACCATGGGGCACTCATCAGCAAACCACTCACGCATAAAATGCCATACATGCTGCCATCTGGCCAGTATAGTTGGAACCTGGATTCATCCGTGAAGAGCACATTTCTCCAGCATGCCAGTGGCCATTGAAGGAGAGCATTTTCCCACTAAAGTCGGTAATGACGCCGAACTGCAGGACAATAATGATGCAGATGAGCTTCCCTGAGACGGTTTCTGACAGGTTGTGCAAACCAACAGTTTCATCAGCTGTCCGGGTGGCTCGTCTCAGACGATCCCGCAGGTAAAGAAGCTGGATGTGGAGGTCCTGGGTTGGCGTGGTTACACATGGTCTGCTCCCTCAAAACATGAGACATCTGTGGCATTGTGTTGTTTAACAAAACTGCACATTTTAGAGTGGCCTTTTATTGTCCCCAGCACAAGGTGCACCTGTGTAATGATCATGCTGTTTAATCAGCTTCTTGATATGCCACACATGTCATGTGGATGGATTATCTTGGCAAAGGAGAAATGCTCACTAACAGGGATGTAAACAAATTTGTGCACAACATTTGAGAGAAATAAGATGTTTTGTGTACACAGTATGAAACATTTCTGGGATATTTTATTTCAGCTCATGAAACATGGGACCAACACTTTACATGTTGTGTTTATATTTTTGTTCAGTATATTTTATATACCAGATGTTGTCGTATTTTCATTCTAGTTGTTATTTCATGCACTGTTCTCATACCATTTTGTACTTCTTCTGCTCCAGGTTTAATGTCACAATGGTGTGATGATGTCCCTCACTCAGAGAATCCATACCCCTATGCTTATATTCTACTTGTATCTTTGTATCGACCTGTGGTTGATAATAAAAACCTATTTTGGGTAAATGCGTACCTCAGGATCCAGTGATGTTCCATTATGATGTTCCTCTATCACAGTACTTTTTGATTTAGCATGAATCACACATCCTGAATTAGCATTATGATGAGTAATGATCGTTACTGCTTGGCCCCTTTGATTGATTGCCAATTGATAGTTTATTTGATTGTGTTTTCTCGGCAGAGATAACCTTCTCTGAAGAACAGTGGCTAAATGACTGTGTCTGTGTCGGATCAGAACCCTGTATCCCCAGAATGTACTTCATTTCATAATTGGACACAACTCAAGCCATGGTCTCGTCAGTGTTAGTGAATTTAGTGTAGCTACATCGATTCTGTTATTGGCAGGCCACACAAGGCTGGTACAGATACTGAAACTCTCATCCTAACGACAACTGAAATCTTAATAGCTGCTATATGGACTCTATACAGCATTAAGGAGGAGAGTCAACCTAAGCACAGCTGGCCAGAGTTAGGTTGACTGACTTTTCAATCACTCCCTGTGCTGCTCTTTACACCAGATTGGGGGAGTTGAATCGATTGGTGGGAGCTGAATCAAATGCCTGAACCAACTTGTTCTGAGACGTATTCAGGTGATAAAACTACAGCAATAGATTTTCAGGAACGTTGATGGGTGCTCAGAGGGTGGTAGAGGACCTTCTGCTATACAAGGTCCTGCTGGTTATTATGTTGCTGTTGCCAAACATTCATTCATTCACAGCTCCGACTCCTCCCCTAGCAGCAAGGGTAGCCGAGATGATCTGAGAGGGAAAAATAAATGGACGTTTTAATAATTATAAGTCTCCTTGAATGGCCCTGCGGCCCAGTGAAACATACGTGACGGCCACAGATTCATACACTCGCAGTTGCGGTCAATAACAGTCTTTTCACGGCTCTGGCAGTAACTCTTACACCTTATATTTTTGTCAGTCTATATCTCTGTCCATGAAAGTATGTATTGAGCTGAACAACACACTAAGATTATGTTTACCAGCTATTGACTGGATTGCATTGAAATAGAAACTGGCACTGCAGTGAGAGTCAGTGTGCATCCCAAATGGTACCCAATTCCCTATATAGTGCACTACTTTTGATCAGAGCTACACCGGAATGGTGTACCATTTGAGACGTAGTAACTAGAGTCTGACACCAGATGTTAGAAAGGGCAAGGTCAACCCCAGGCATCTTCTACGGATCTTGTAGAGCATGATGAACCTGCAGGAGTGAGTCACTGCTTTGATGTTTGCAGAGAATGACAAGATGTTGTCCAGGGTTACGTCAAGGTTCTATGCACTCTGGGAGGGGGACACTGGGAAGTTGTCAACCGTGATGGTTATGCTATCTGTTGTATAAATAAACAAAATATCTGACATTGTATTCCAATTTGATTGTTGTTGTGCTTTTAAATAGTTGAATACGCAGTGATAGATAATTTGGTGACAACGAAACCAAAAATCAGAAATTGTTTTTCCATTGGAGTTGGTTGTGCTTTTATTTATACACCAGATTAATGTGTTATCACTGTCCTTCATCTAATAGCAGAACTGAGCTGGGCTTGGGTCATTGATAAGATATTGTCTCCATGCAGCCTTATGATGCTGTGAAAGGATATAGGAACACAAATGATTTGGGTGGATCCCATCCTCCTTGTAAAATGAGCTTTGTTTCCAGAAGGTATCAAAATGTTCATTAAATGTTACACCCACAGAGATGCAATAGTCTCGTAGCCAATTATGGAGGGATACAAGTCTGCTGAAATGTTCAATGCCATGATTTTGGGAGGTCACAGGGCCAGATATTATGGGGCATTTGTTGGTGTCAAGCAGAGACCCAATCAGTTCTTTAAAATCCATCTTCAGCTTTTCTGAGCTGCCCTTCATAATGTCCTTGAATCCCACATGAACTATGATAGACTACATTTCCTGATGCAGCTTTAAAATGTTTAGGAGCAGCTTATTGATGTCCTGTACTCGAATCAGATCAAATCAAATGTTATTCGTCACATGCGCCGAAAGCAACAGACCTTACAGTGAAAGACCTTACAGTGAAATGCGGTTGAAATGCTTACTTACAAGCCCTTTAAAGAAAATACCCCGTCATAAAAGTAAGAGCTAAGAATGACAAATCATTAAAGAGCAGCAGTAAATTACAATAGTGGGGCTATATACAGGGGGTACAGGTACAGAGTCAATGTGCGGGGGTACCGGTACAGAGTCAATGTGAGGGGGCACCGGTACAGAGTCACTGTGAGGGGGCACCGGTACAGAGTCACTGTGAGGGGGCACCGGTACAGAGTCTCTGTGAGGGGGCACCGGTACAGAGTCACTGTGAGGGGGCACCGGTACAGAGTCAATGTGCGGGGGCACCGGTACAGAGTCAATGTGCTGGGCACCGGTACAGAGTCAATGTGCGGGGGCACCGGTACAGAGTCACTGTGAGGGGGCACCGGTACAGAGTCACTGTGAGGGGGCACCGGTACAGAGTCACTGTGAGGGGGCACCGGTACAGAGTCACTGTGAGGGGGCACCGGTACAGAGTCACTGTGAGGGGGCACCGGTACAGAGTCACTGTGCGGGGGCACCGGTACAGAGTCAATGTGAGGGGGCACCGGTACAGAGTCACTGTGAGGGGGCACCGGTACAGAGTCACTGTGAGGGGGCACCGGTACAGAGTCACTGTGAGGGGGCACCGGTACAGAGTCACTGTGAGGGGGCACCGGTACAGAGTCACTGTGAGGGGGCACCGGTACAGAGTGGGCCAACACATCTGCCACCCTGATCCTCAACACTGGGGCCCCTCAGGGGTGCGTGCTTAGTCCCCTCCTGTACTCTCTGTTCACCCACGAATGCATGGCCAAGCACGACTCCAACACCATCATTAAGTTTGCTGACGACTCAACAGTGGTAGGCCTGATCACAGACAAAGATGAGACAGTCTGTAGGGAGGCGGTCAGAGAACTGGTAGTGTGGTGCCAGGACAACAACCTTTCCCTCAATGTGAGCAAGACAAAGGAGATGATTGTGGACTACAGGAAAAGGCAGGCCAAATAGGCCCCATTCACATCGACGGGGCTGTAGTGGAGCGGGTCGAGAGTTTCAAGTTCCTTGGTGTCCACATCACTAACAAACTATCATGGTCCAAACACACAAAGACAGTCGTGAAGAGGGCACGAAAACACCTTTTCCTCCCCAGGAGATTGAAATGATATGGCATTGGTCTCCAGAACCTCAAAAAAATCTACAGCTGCACCATCGAGAGCATCCTGATAGGTTGCATCACTGCCTGGTATGGCAACCGACTGTAAGGAGCTACAGGGAGTACTGCGTACGGCCTAGTACATCACTGGGGCCAAGCTCCATGTCTTCCAGGACCTACAGTACCAGTCGAAAGTTTGGACACACCTACTCATTTCAGGGATTTTCTATATTTTTACTATTTTCTACATTGTAGAATAATAGTGAAGACATCAAAACTATGGAATAACACATATGGGATCATGTACAGTAGTCTCCAAAAAGTGTTAAACAAATCAAAATATATTTTATGTTTCAGATTCTTCAAAGTAGCCACCCTTTGCCTTGATGACAGCTTTGCACACTCTTGGCATTCTCTCAACCAGCTTCATGAGGGAGTCACCTGTAATGCATTTCATTTAACAGGTGTGCCATGTTAGAAGTTCATTTGTGGAATTTCTTTCCTTCTTAATGCGTTTGGGCCATTCAGTTGTGTTGTGACAAGGTAGGGGTAGTATATAGAAGATAGCCCTATTTGGTAAAAAACCAAGAACAGCTCAAATAAGCAAAGAGAAATTACAATCCATCATAACTTTAAGACATGAAGGTCAGTCAATCTGGAAAATATCAAGAACTTTGCAAAAAACATCAAGCGCTATGATGAAACTGGCTCTTATGAGGAGCGCCAAATGAAAGGAAGACCCAGAGTTACCTCTGCTGCAGAGGATAAGTTCATTAGAGTTAACTGCACCTCAGAAATTGCAGCCCAAATAAATGCTTCACAAAATTCAAGTAACAGAAAACATCTCAACATCAACTGTTCAGAGGAGATTGAGTGAATCAGGCCTTCTTGGTCGAATTGCTGCAAAGAAACCTATACTAAAGGACACCAATAAGAAGAAGATACTTGTATATAGCCTCCTTATTGTTATTTTATTGGGTTACTTTTTTATTTATTTAGAATGTCGTAACTCTATTCCTTGAATAGTGTGACTGTAACGGCTTTCTTGTGGTGAAGGAGAGGCGGACCAAAATGCAGCGTGGTTTCTATTCATGTTTAATTAATAAGACAACTAAACATAATACAAAACAACAAACGTGGAAAACCAAAACAGCCCTATCTGGTGCAACAAACACAAAGACAGGAACAATCACCCACCAAAACCCAACACCAAACAGGCTACCTAAATATGGTTCCCAATCAGAGACAATGACTAACACCTGCCTCTGATTGAGAACCATATCAGGCCAAACACAGAAACAGACAAACTAGACACACAACATAGAATGCCCACTCAGATCACACCCTGACCAAACAAAACATACAAACATACAAAGCAAACTATGGTCAGGGTGTGACAGTGAGATTTTCTTAAGTTGTGTTTGGATGACAACACAACCAAATATCAACATTTAAAGGAGATGTAGCCTATTACTTGAATAGTTCCATCTGAGACACTGGCTTAATCCCATTCTTTAACTATTATTTTTGTTTGAGTTGGAGACGTGAATCCAATATACCATTTGTTAACTTGTCAACAAGTTAATAAGTTATTTATTGTATTTCAAAAGTGATATCGATTGGTTGTCACGCAACTAAATATCAACATTTGAAGAAGATGTATCTTCGGCTTGGATAGTTGCATCTGTGCCACTGACCTACTGGCTTAAATTCCAGTTTACTGGAGGTCAGTCTGTGCCACTGACCTCCTGGCTTAAATTCCAGTTTACTAGAGGTCAGCCTGTGTCACTGACTGACCTCAAGCTGCTGACTAGCTCAATAGTAATTTTCCTGCAGAGACAATGATGGAGATCAACATCCTTTGATGTAACGTGTAAAAAATATAAAAACACACATTTTACATCAAATCCATTCTTGGATATTATTTTTCCAATCTGGATTTTCATACTAACTGTGCACTAGAAAAATAGACTGTAAGAATTTGCAGAATAGAAAGCAGAATTCTAATTTTTAGGACCTAGTTACAGTACAATCCTGTCTAGCAACCGTTACATTTCTCTTTAAAAGTCAACGACAATGAAACATGCAGAGTCTTCAAATGCAAAAGCTTAAAATGAATTAATTTCAGTATCTGAGTAAACGACCAGATTTGAAGCACATTCAGCTCTGAGTAAACGATCAGATTTTAAGCACATTCAGCTCTCCGTTCAGTTGTCCAACAACTCTCACAATCACACCAATTATTATCCAGCTGCATTCAATAGAGCAATATTTTTATTCTGTATTCAGTCGTTCTCTGCATTTCTGACGTTTTGCTGCTAATCTTTTGGTGAAGGGGCATAACGCATTTCTCGAAACAGCACAGAACGCTATGTTTGTTTAAAGGTGAATATTACAGGGTGAACAAAACCATACACGTTGTCTAGGTTGGTTTTATGGGTTTCCAATGGTCAAATGTTGTGGTATTGGGACTGATGATTGGGTAGTGAAAGTGCAGGGCTTATAGATGGTGTTGCTGACAACAAGGAAATCCTCTGATTTAGTATTTCATACCTGTATGTACAGTATACCTCTCACCTGGTTCTGTTTTAAAAGCTCATTGCAAATTATAGATTAACGTTGTTATTAGGATCACATTCATAGTGCATATATTTTCAACAACCTTGTCACCTTTCAAATGTAGTCTGGCACATTACGTCCCCGGTGTGTCTGACTGTTGCAGTCTGGAGCTGTGCAGCACGCATGTCAGATTGCCCATGAAAGGCAAGTCACGGCTCCTGGAGAGTGAGGGCTAGATCCAAAATGGCTTCAGGGACAGATTCACCAGGCAATAACTCCCCCAGTTGGCGAAATCCCTACAGGAACACACAGCCCTGCCAACCGTCCTCTGCTGTCTGTTTAAATTTGAGTCATTTAGCAGACATGCTTATCCATAGTGACTTACTGGAGCAATTAGGGTTAAGTGCCTTGCTCAGGGGCACGTCAACAGATTTGTCACCTAGTCATCTCAAGGATTCAAACAAACAACCTTTCGGTTACTGGTTCAACACTCTTAACAGCTAGGATACCTGCAGTCTGTTCTGTTCTGTCTGGTATGTCTGTTCTGTTCTGTCTGGTCTGTCTGTTCTGTTCTGTTCTGTTCTGTTCTGTCTGGTCTGTTCTGTCTGGTCTGTCTGTTCTGTCTGGTCTGTCTGTTCTGTTCTGTCTGGTCTGTCTGTTCTGTCTGTTCTGTTCTTTCTGGTCTGTCTGTTCTGTCTGTTCTGTTCTGTCTGGTCTGTCTGTTCTGTTCTGTCTGGTCTGTCTGTTCTGTCTGTTCTGTTCTGTCTGGTCTGTCTGTTCTGTCTGTCCTGTTCTGTCTGTTCTGTCTGTTCTGTCTGGTATGTCTGTTCTGGTCTGTCTGTTCTGTCTGTTCTGTTCTGTCTTCTCTGTCTGTTCTGTCTGTTCTGTTCTGTCTGGTCTGTCTGTTCTGTCTGTTCTGTCTGGTATGTCTGTTCTGTTCTGTCTGGTCTGTCTGTTCTGTCTGTTCTGTCTGTTCTGTTCTGTCTGGTCTGTCTGTTCTGTCTGGTCTGTCTGTTCTGTACTGTCTGCTCTGTCTGTTCTGTTCTGTCTGTTCTGTCTGGTCTGTTCTGTCTGGTCTGTTCTGTTCTGTCTGGTCTGTCTGTTCTGTTCTGTCTGTTCTGTTCTGTCTGTTATTTTCTGTCTGGTATGTCTGTTCTGTTCTGTTCTGTTCTGTCTGTTCTGTCTGGTCTGTCTGTTCTGTTCTGTCTGTTCTGGTCTGTATGGTACGTCTGTTCTGTCTGGTCTGTCTGTTCTGTCTGTTTTGTTATGTTCTCTCAGTTTTGTCTGTTCTGTTCTGTCTGGTCAGTCTGTTCTGTTCTGTTCTGTCTGGTCTGTCTGTTCTGTTCTGTCTGTTCTTTTCTGTCTGGTCTGTCTGTTCTGTTCTGCTCTGTCTGGTATGTCTGTTCTGTTCTGTCTGGTATGTCTGTTCTGGTCTGTCTGTTCTGTTCTGTCTGGTATGTCTGTTCTGTTCTGTCTGTTCTGTTCTGTCTGTTCTGGTCTGTCTGGTACGTCTGTTCTGTCTGGTCTGTCTGTTCTGTCTGTTTTGTTATGTTCTCTCAGTTTGTCTGTTCTGTTCTGTCTGGTCTGTCTGGTACGTCTGTTCTATCTGGTATGTCTGTTATGTTCTGTCTGTTCTGTCTGGTCTGTCTGTTCTGTTCTGTCTGTTCTGTTCTGTCTGGTACGTCTGTTCTGTCTGGTCTGTCTGTTCTGTCTGTTTTGTTATGTTCTCTCAGTTTTGTCTGTTCTGTTCTGTCTGGTCAGTCTGTTTTGTTCTGTCAGTTTTGTCTGTTCTGTTCTGATTACTCTGTCGGTTCTGTTTATTATGTCTGTTATGTTCCATCTATTCTGTCTGTTCTGCTCTGTCTGTTCTGTCTGTTCTGTCTGTTCCATCTGTTTTGTTTGTTCTGTCTGTTGTGTTCTGGCTGTACTGTTCTCTCTGTTCTGTCTGTCATGCTCTGTCCATCTGTTCTGTCTCTTCTGTCTGTCCTGTCTGTTTTGTTCTGTCTCTTCTGTCTGTCCTGTCTGTTTTGTTCTGTCTGTTGTGTTCTGGCTGTACTGTTCTGTCTATTCTGTTCTGTCTGTTATGTCTGTTGTGTTCTCTCTGTTCTGTCTGTCATGCTCTGTCCATCTGTTCTGTCTCTTCTGTCTGTCCTGTCTGTTGTGTTCTGTCTCTTCTGTCTGTCCTGTCTGTTTTGTTCTGTCTGTTCTGTCTGTGCTGTCTGTTCTGTTCAGCCTTTTCGGTCTGTTCCATCTGTTCTGTCTGTTCTGTCTGTTATGCTCCGTCTGTGCTGTCTGTTCTGTTCAGCCTTTTCGGTCTGTTCCATATGTTCTGTCGGTGCTGTTCTGTCTGTTCTGTTCCGTCTGTTCTGTTCTCTCTGTTCTGCCTGCTCTGTCTGTTCTGTACTGTTCGGTCGGTTTTGTCGGTTCTGTTCTGTCTGTTCTGTTCCGTCTGTTCTGTTCTGCCTGTTCTGTCTGTTCTGTTCCGTTGGTTCTGTTCTGCCTGTTTTGTCTGTTCTGTTCTGTAAATTCTGTCAGTTCTGTTAATTCTGTTCTTTTCTGTTCTGTCTGTTCTGTTCTGTTGTGTTCTGTCTGTTTTGGTATGTCTGTTCTGTCTATTCTGTCTGTTCTGTACAAAAAACTAGTGAGACAGACAGAGAAAAAGAGGAAAACAGACACAAAGAGAAGCAGCAAGGAGGACTTCAGGAGACCAGGCGAGTCCCTCAAGTTGGATTTAATTTGATTTGATTTCATGAATTTTGCCGGCCATTTGTGTAGCCAGTAAGCCACACAAAACCCACTGAGTTTAACAATACATAGTGACTGAATTCATCCAATTTAGCAAACTATGTTTTTCCTCATTGTTAGTCTATTTAATGTGTACATTTATATATTTTTATTAATAGCAGCTAAATATCAACTAAATATGGTACATAGCTGTAGAAAGTAGTCTACACTTGCATGATAAAATAATCCCTCGTGTTTTAAGGGCGGACTGATTGTATTATTAGCCAATAATAGACTGGTTTTACCCACAACAACTTTCTATCCAAGAACAGAGCAGGATGTCTTGCTCTTCATTGTAATCAGAGGGCTGATATTAATACTATGCCAGCCAATATCTCTTGGCTAGGAATTGATGAAATACTGACTGCGTCACTTTTTGTTTTCATAAGAAACATTAATGTGTTGGAAATTCCTAATTGTTTGCATAGTCAATTTATACACAGCACTGACACACACACTTACCCTACCAGACATGCCAACAGTGGTATTTTCACAGTCCCCAGGTCCAGATCAAATTCAAGGAAACACAGTATTATACAGAGCCTTGAGTGCATGGAACTCCCTTCCATCTTATATAGCACTAGTGAACAGCACTAGTGAACAGCACTAGTGAACAGCACTAGTGAACAGCACTAGTGAACAGCACTAGTGAACAGCAAACCTGCGTTCAACACCTCAGGAAACAACGCCTCTCCCCCATGTGACCTACAGTACAAGTTGAGTGTATGTAGTGGCATGTATGTGTAACTGATTGATGCACACACACACACACACAAACACACACACACACACACACACACTACATTAACACTACATGTTAATGTTTCCAAATGTATGTACAGTACCAGTCAAACGTTTGGACACATCTACTCATTCCAGGCTTTTTCTTTATTTGTACTATTTTCTACATTGTAGAATAATAGTGAAGACATCAAAACTACGAAATAACACATATGGAATCATGTAGTTTACCCAAAAAAGTGTTACATGATAATTTGTGGAATTTCAAGGTAGGGGTAGTATACAGAAGATAGCCCTAGTTGGTAAAAGACCAAGTCCATATTATGGCAAGAATAGCTCGAATTAGTTTACTTTAAAAAACGTCAACAACTTTGAAAGTTTCTTCAAGTGCAGTCGCAAAAACCATCAAGCGCTGTGATGAAACTGGCTCTCATGAGAACCGCCACAGGAAAGGAAGACCCAGAGTTACCTCTGTTGCAGAGGATAGGTCCATTAGAGTTAACTGCACCTCAGAAATTGCAAATAAATGCTCCAAATAAATGCTTCAGAGTTCAAGTAACAGACACATCTCAACATCAACTGTTCAGAAGAGACCCAGTGAATCAGGCCTTCATGGTCAAATTGCTGCAAAGAACCCACTACTAAAGGACACCAATAAGAAGAAAAGTCTTACTTGGGCCAAGAAACACGAGCAAATCAAATCAAAATCAAATCAAATCAAATCAAATTGTATTTGTCACATACACATGGTTAGCAGATGTTAATGCGAGTGTAGCGAAATGCTTGAGCAATGGACATTAGACCGTTGGAAATCTGTAATTTGGTCTGATAAGTCCAAAAGTAAGATTTCTGGTTCCAACCGCTGTGTCTTTGTGAGATGCAGAGTAGGTGAACGGATGATCTCTGCATGTGTGGTTCCCACTGTGAAGCATGGAGGAGGAGGTGTGATGGTGTGGGGGTGCTTTCCTGGTGACACTCTCAGGGATTTATTTAACCAGCATGGCTACCACAGCATTCAGCAGCAATACGCCATCCCTTCTGGTTTGTGCTTAGTGGGACGATCATTTGTTTTTCAACAGGACAATGACCCAACACACCTCCAGGCTGTGTAAGGGCTATTTTACCAACAAGTGCTCAGCATATGTGGGAACTCCTTCAAGACTGTTGGAAAAGCATTTCAGGTGAAACTGGTTGAGAGAATGCCAAAAGTGTGCAAAGCTGTCATCAAGGCAAAGGGTGGCTACTTTGAAGAATCTCAAATGTAAAATATATTTAGATTTGTTTAACACTTTTTTTAGTTACCACATGACTCCATATGTTTTATTCAATTTTTTTTATGTCTTCACTATTATTCTACAATGTAGAAAATAGTAAAAATAAAGAAAAACCCTTGAATGAGTAGGTGTGTCCAAACTTTTGACTGGTACTGTGCGTTGTAAAGACTTTTGTCTTTAATGTATTTTTTGTTCTGTGTTGGACCCCAGTAAGACTAGCCGTCACCGTTGGCGTAGGCTAATGGGAATCCTAATAAATCGAATCAAATCCAAGCTGGGAGAGAACGCAGAGACGGGTCATGTCATGCAGGTTCAGGTAGCCCAGGACAGTGACATATTCAAAAACATTGCAACTCCGACCTCGTGAGGGGTTCTAGAGAAACTGTGTTACGCCAGTGGTGGTGCTCCTGATCTCATCTCTACAGACATCATGACTTTAAGCCGTTGGCAGATAGCCTTTCCCAATAGCCCTGTGTGATACGAATGCTACCCTAGAAGCTCACTGAAAGGAACTATTGTACAGTTATAGTCCTGATAAACATGGCACTAAGGTTTTTGAATAGCTCTAAGAAACTGTATGCAGGAAACTAACATGTTTAATGTGTAGTGGGGAGCTTAGGGGCAAACATTAAGAAGTCATGCTGCAACTGTTGTTTTTATCAGCAACTGTCCATGTGTGTCTTGCTATAGACGAGAAACACATAGAGCCGTTGTTAAATGATACTGGAAGCAACCACAGTTTACAGGCTGTAGAACATCCACCTCTAGGGCTCATGAATAAACTTTACTCTAAGTTTTCCTCATCCGACCCAAGAGCACAATCCTCCCATTAGCCTCGAACATCAAATGATCCATAGCAGATGTAACGTTATGCTGCTGAATGTGTCCTCTTTCACAAGATCAAAAGCGCCATCCGTCCCTTTCGAATATGGAACACACTAGAATAGTATTGTGTTTCAGTATGTTGCCCGTCATTCAACTCTAAAACAAACAGCTACAGTTATAAACATTGGTAGTTCTGTTGTTGTTTTGACAAACGGTGCCATTTTCCTGGGATGCCCTTTCTGGAGTTGCAAATCACATTGGCATTCTCAGACCCCTAATACAGCACCTTGACAGAGGCTAGTGATAGCACTGTGTCTGTCTCCAAGGACTACCAGCCAGTCATCCATCAGTACTGATGAATCATCCTCCTGCTGCTGCTGAGGTGAAGTCTGGTCAGTGGGCCACAGGATGTTCTTGCACTGTCAGCCTCACCACCCAGCCTCACACAGTGCTGCATTCCTAACCTAATGTCCAGGAAAATCTCAACTTGGCCCCAATTCAAAATGATAATGACCAAGAGCAGGAGAGCTGGATTCTGTACAGGCTCCATTTTGGGGATAGTTGATCAGAGCAGTGAGAGGTAAGCTGAACAGTTGCCCATAAAGGCTTTGCGGTACAAAGGGCAAAATTAAGGAAATAACATGGCTTTTGCAGAGGTTTTTCTATGCAAGAAATACATAGTCTACAGAAGGCTGTCTTTACACCAGCAGTTACAGACAGGAAACCAGGAATGTCGTACAATGCAATACTTTTAGTTTATTTTCTCGGGAATTATATCATCTGAAAATGGTTCTTATATTGCTGCACCTTCACTACTCTCTCAGTTCTATGTTCCTCAGAGTCTGTTCACATTGGTCTTTACTGTTTCCAGTGACCTTCACTACTCTCTCAGTTACAGTATATGTTCCTCAGAGTCTGTTCACATTGATATTTACTGTTTCCAATGACCTTCACTACTCTCTCAGTTACAGTATATGTTCCTCAGAGTCTGTTCACATTGGTCTTTACTGTTTCCAGTGACCTTCACTACTCTCTCAGTTACAGTATATGTTCCTCAGAGTCTGTTCACATTGATATTTACTGTTTCCAATGACCTTCACTACTCTCTCAGTTACAGTATATGTTCCTCAGAGTCTGTTCACATTGGTCTTTACTGTTTCCAATGACCTTCACTACTCTCTCAGTTACAGTATATGTTCCTCAGAGTCTGTTCACATTGGTCTTTACTGTTTCCAGTGACCTTCACTACTCTCTCAGTTACAGTATATGTTCCTCAGAGTCTGTTCACATTGGTCTTTACTGTTTCCAATGACCTTCACTACTCTCTCAGTTACAGTATATGTTCCTCAGAGTCTGTTCACATTGGTCTTTACTGTTTCCAGTGACCTTCACTACTCTCTCAGTTACAGTATATGTTCCTCAGAGTCTGTTCACATTGGTCTTTACTGTTTCCAATGACCTTCACTACTCTCTCAGTTACAGTATATGTTCCTCAGAGTCTGTTCACATTGGTCTTTACTGTTTCCAGTGACCTTCACTACTCTCTCAGTTACAGTATATGTTCCTCAGAGTCTGTTCACATTGGTCTTTACTGTTTCCAATGACCTTCACTACTCTCTCAGTTACAGTATATGTTCCTCAGAGTCTGTTCACATTGATCTTTACTGTTTCCAGTGACCTTCACTGCTCTCTCAGTTACAGTATATGTTCCTCAGAGTCTGTTCACATTGGTCTTTACTGTTTCCAATGACCTTCACTACTCTCTCAGTTACAGTATATGTTCCTCAGAGTCTGTTCACATTGGTCTTTACTGTTTCCAGTGACCTTCACTACTCTCTCAGTTACAGTATATGTTCCTCAGAGTCTGTTCACATTGATATTTACTGTTTCCAATGACCTTCACTACTCTCTCAGTTCTATGTGCCTGGGAGTCTGTTCACATTGGTCTTTACTGTTTCCAATGACCTTCACTATTCTCTCAGTTACAGTATATGTTCCTCAGAGTCTGTTCACATTGATATTTACTGTTTCCAAGGACCTTCACTACTCTCTCAGTTCTATGTGCCTGGGAGTCTGTTTACCTTGGTATTTACAGTTTCCAATGACCTTCACTACTCTCTCAGTTCTACGTGCCTGGGAGTCTGTTTACATTGGTCTTTACTGTTTCCAATGACCTTCACTACTCTCTCAGTTACAGTATATGTTCCTCAGAGTCTGTTCACATTGGTCTTTACTGTTTCCAATGACCTTCACTACTCTCTCAGTTCTATGTGCCTGGGAGTCTGTTTACCTTTCTCTTTACTGTTTCCAATGACTTTCACTACTCTCTCAGTTCTATGTGCCTGGGAGTCTGTTTACATTTGTCTTTACTGTTTCCAATGACCTTCACTACTCTCTCAGTTCTATGTGCCTGGGAGTCTGTTTACCTTGCTCTTTACTGTTTCCAATGACCTTCACTACTCTCTCAGTTCTATGTGCCTGGGAGTCTGTTTACCGTGCTCTTTACTGTTTCCAATGACCTTCACTACTCTCTCAGTTCTATGTGCCTGGGAGTCTGTTTACCTTGGTCTTTACAGTTTCCAATGACCTTCCCTACTCTCTCAGTTCTACGTGCCTGGGAGTCTGTTCACATTTGTCTTTACTGTTTCCAATGACCTTCACTACTCTCTCAGTTCTATGTGCCTGGGAGTCTGTTTACATTTGTCTTTACTGTTTCCAATGACCTTCACTACTCTCTCAGTTCTATGTGCCTGGGAGTCTGTTTACATTTGTCTTTACTGTTTCCAATGACCTTCACTACTCTCTCAGTTCTATGTGCCTGGGAGTCTGTTTACCTTGATCTTTACTATGATCTTCTCTCTATCCAGATGGCTATCAATGCCTCCCTCCAATTTGTCCTGCCTGCAGCATCTGTCCTCGTCAGTTATTGGTACAGTGTGTTGTAACATTGTTGACTACTAGGTTGACTACTAGGTTGACTACTAGGTTGCTTGTGAATTTAACAACCCTGAAGCAGCGGTCTGTCTGTTTCGGTTTTGTTTACTTCAGCAGTGGAGCTACTGTTTTATCTGTGGTGAATGCGAATGAGATAACAAGAATTCCACAGGAAGTCATTTTTAATTAATTAGTCATGAGAGCAACAGTAGTTGACACTCAAACGGTCACATACGTTTTGCTGCAGTAAGGTAGCACAACAAGCACTACTCACAATGGAGCTGATTCGGACCTGAATTAAGTGCGTGTAAATGGAACATCATTTCATTTTTTTATGCACTTTTCCCTCTATGCCTAATATGACCTTGAACTTAAGCATGAGAATAGCATGCTATTCACCTGCTATTTTCTAATGGTGGAGAACTACAAAATGAAGGTCTGGCGGAGGTGTGTGTACAGATAAACTGTATTCTGACCTTGACTTAATTCCCTCATAATTCCACCACCTTTACGCCCGAGGAAACCATGAATAAGGTCGAGCGAACCTGCTGTTTCCAAGTGGAAAAATTGTCCACTTTCTTTTTCCCGATAGAAATAACAGCATTCTCTATTCACTATATGCCAGAAGGCAGGTGCTAATGTTGTTTTTAAAACAGTTACATGTTTCTCCCTCTTTTTAAAATAGATAGTGTTCACAGTTAACCTGCTGTGGTATTCATCTCCACTTAAACACCTTGTATGTTCAAGTGAAAACACATTGCTGTCTGGTGCTAGTTCGCTTGCAGGCTATAGTAATCCCATGTGTGGTTCTAATTTAACTTGAGGTGTTTGTACTTGAAGAAAGTAAGACTTGAATGCTTGTTGGTAACAAGCATTTCCCTACACCCGCAATAACATCTGCTAAACACGTGCATGTGACCAATAAAAATGGATTTGATTTGTAATGATGACCCATGTAATGTTTGCCCGTTTGCAAAAGACAGAGTTGTCATTACAGATGGATAGCATGCAGAGAATACCTGTGTAGCTCAGTTGGTAGAGCATGGCTCAGTTGGTAGAGCATGGCTCAGTTGGTAAAGCATGGCTCAGTTGGTAGAGCATGGCTCAGTTGGTAGAGCATGGCTCAGTTGGTAGGGCATGGCTCAGTTGGTAAAGCATGGCTCAGTTGGTAGGGCATGACTCAGTTGGTAGAGCATGGCTCAGTTGGTAGAGCATGGCTCAGTTGGTAAAGCATGACTCAGTTGGTAGAGCATGGCTCAGTTGGTAAAGCATGACTCAGTTGGTAGAGCATGGCTCAGTTGGTAAAGCATGACTCAGTTGGTAAAGCATGGTTCAGTTGGTAAAGCATGGCTCAGTTGGTAGGGCATGGCTCAGTTGGTAAAGCATGACTCAGTTGGTAAAGCATGGCTCAGTTGGTAAAGCATGGCTCAGTTGGTAGGGCATGGCTCAGTTGGTAAAGCATGGCTCAGTTGGTAGGGCATGGCTCAGTTGGTAAAGCATGGCTCAGTTGGTAAAGCATGGCTCAGTTGATAAAGCATGGCTCAGTTGGTAAAGCATGGCTCAGTTGGTAAAGCATGGCTCAGTTGGTAAAGCATGGCTCAGTTGGTAGGGCATGGCTCAGTTGGTAAAGCATGGCTCAGTTGGTAGAGCATGGCTCAGTTGGTAAAGCATGGCTCAGTTGGTAGGGCATGGCTCAGTTGGTAAAGCATGGCTCAGTTGGTAGGGCATGGCTCAGTTGGTAAAGCATGGCTCAGTTGGTAAAGCATGGCTCAGTTGGTAGGGCATGGCTCAGTTGGTAAAGCATGGCTCAGTTGGTAGGGCATGGCTCAGTTGGTAAAGCATGGCTCAGTTGGTAAAGCATGGCTCAGTTGGTAGGGCATGGCTCAGTTGGTAAAGCATGACTCAGTTGGTAGGGCATGGCTCAGTTGGTAAAGCATGGCTCAGTTGGTAAAGCATGGCTCAGATGGTAGGGCATGGCTCAGTTGGTAAAGCATGACTCAGTTGGTAAAGCATGGCTCAGTTGGTAAAGCATGACTCAGTTGGTAGGGCATGGCTCAGTTGGTAAAGCATGGCTCAGTTGGTAAAGCATGGCTCAGTTGGTAGGGCATGGCTCAGTTGGTAAAGCATGACTCAGTTGGTAGGGCATGGCTCAGTTGGTAAAGCATGGCTCAGTTGGTAGGGCATGGCTCAGTTGGTAAAGCATGGCTCAGTTGGAAGGGAATGGCTCAGTTGGTAGGGCATGGCTCAGTTGGTAAAGCATGGCTCAGTTGGCTCAGTTGGTAGGGCATGGCTCAGTTGGTAAAGCATGTCTCAGTTGGTAGGGCATGGCTCAGTTGGTAGGGCATGGCTCAGTTGGTAGGGCATGGCTCAGTTGGTAAAGCATGGCTCAGTTGGTAGGGCATGGCTCAGTTGGTAGGGCATGGCTCAGTTGGTAAAGCATGGCTCACTTGGTAGGGCATGGCTCAGTTGGTAGGGCATGGCTCAGTTGGTAAAGCATGGCTCAGTTGGTAGGGCATGGCTCAGTTGGTAATGAATGGCTCAGTTGGTAGGGCATGGCTCAGTTGGAAGGGCATGGCTCAGTTGGTAAATCATGGCTCAATTGGAAGGGCATGGCTCAGTTGGAAGGGCATGGCTCAGTTGGTAAAGCATGGCTCAGTTGGAAGGGCATGGCTCAGTTGGTAAAGCATGGCTCAGTTGGTAGGGCATGGCTCAGTTGGTAGGGCATGGCTCAGTTGGAAGGGCATGGCTCAGTTGGAAGGGCATGGCTCAGTTGGTAAAGCATGGCTCAGTTGGTAGGGCATGGCTCAGTTGGAAGGGCATGGCTCAGTTGGAAGGGCATGGTGCTCACAACACCAGGGTTGTGGGTTTGGTTCCCAAGAGGGGACCAGAATAAAAAATGTACTTTTAAAAATGATGAATATTTTTGCACTTACTACTTACTGTAAGTCGCTCTGAATAAGAGTGTCTACTAAAATATAAATACCACTCATGGTGTATGGCAGCAGAACCATTGTCGGTATACAGTAGGCTTCAACTGTGCTTTGTGACATTTAAATTATATCTTACAATTCATATAGTGTTGTAAGCAGATGGCCCATGCTGTTTTTGTCCTGGGTCATATCTCTCCAGTTCTTGGGGTTTGAATGTCACAGGTTTATCTGTCTAATGGTGTTTCAATCTGACCATTACCTTTCTGATCAAACAGCCTACTTCAAGTGGAAAAAAGTTGTTAAATGATAGTTGGATATTGATTTCTTCTGGTGTAGTGGAACTTGTATCATGACCTTCCTTTAACAGTGGTCTAGTCCCACAGTCCCTTTCTGAGTGGACTGGACATGGGGTGTCGTGTTAACAGTGTGGTAACAGTGTCTGCTGACCGCTTTCCCCTTGGATGCACCTGTCCACCTCATGCTCTGTCAGTCATGGCAGCTTCCAGATGAAGCGCCAGATGCCATGGTCCCGAGTGCTCTCTGTGTGTGTGTGTGTGTGTGTCTTATCTTATCTCTATCTATCCTACATGTTTGTGGGGTGTCCGAATAAGTCCTGTGGTTGATAGAGCAGTCTGTGGGGGAACAAATGGACCAGTGATGATGAACAGGAAGAGAGCCACAAGCCCAAAAACAGCCCAGCCAGTCAGCCATGTGATGGGTCGGAACATACAGAAAGAACATGTACTGTAGAACTGCACTCTCCAACATAGATCCTGTTTACATATGCAGTTCAGCTTTATTCCTTATGCAGCAAAATAAATCATGTGTTTACAGTACACAACTTCGCTATTAATGCAGAACATTTCGCTCAAGGACACTGTTAGTGACCCCTGGGTGATTTATCCACTTCCTATACTCTACAGTAGTGTTTTTGTCCCCTTCAGGCTAGAGGCTCAGAGGAACCAGACAGTAGATGAGACCGTACGTTGAACTTCCTGGCAGAGGAATTCTTCTTTCAAATCTTTTCCTGCTATCAAATAAACCTGGAGCCTTTTTCCGCTTTTAATCTTCCTAGAATTACTGCCGTCGTCCGCTTTGGAGAGAGCTCTCCTCTCCTCTCCTCTGTGATCAAAGTATAGAGAGGTGAGAGATGGTTTCGTTAACATTGTTTTTAATTGCTTATCAACTGAGTTAATGAGGATGGGCTAGGATGACTACCATTCATCCGAGAGAGGCCAGGCCTGTGAAGATAGTGGAACAGCCAGGAGGACAAAACTATTTGCCTGGTTATTGTTGCATCTCCAGATGAGCTTTAATAGCCAGTCAGTGACGTGATCAGGCTGATAGGCCAGTGAATGAGGGCCCAATTAAAGCTTCATTAGTGTGGGGAATTGGAAGGAAGATTCCCTGATAAGGTACAGAAATCTTACGACGTTCACTAAATGCTTGAGGCTAAGCTCCATATTTTGCTTGATAGTCTCTCTGTTACTTGGTGATGAAAATTCAACGGCTGACTAATCAGAATGCACTTCTTAAATCCACTGCAACATTTTATTGGCTTAGCATAGCATTGTATGTGACTTAGCCTATGTTAGATACTCATTATTCAGAAGGCAACGCTCAGGGTATTTTGCAGTATGTGTCAAAGCTACTGAAAGTGGGCTATCTGTGACTGCAGTATGTCAGCATACTTGGAGTTATTAAATATGATTGACATATGACCAGGGGATTATCCCATGACCCAGTTTCAGTGGTAGCACTTAGCTTACTCTGTCTGTTTTGCAATGAGATACATTGACGTTGCTTTAACTGAATGTGTGCATATGCTAATTAAAATTACACTGGGGAATGAGCCATTAATTCAGTATGACCAAATAAGGAATTATCCCATAGTTACAGACTGTAAAGTAGCTAACTCAAACATTTGCTCCTTTCAATACGTTGAAAACAGAAATTAATGAGCACATAAAACTCTCTTTCAATTAATAATTCACATGGATTTAGAGGGTTGGTTTTCTTTTAGAATTAAATTACATTTAAGGTCCTGTAATGAACAGACGTGTGCAGGCATGTGCACAGACAACCCGTGCCTGAGCACCTGCCCTTTTGCCCTCCAATGAAAAAGTGCTCACACAGCTCGTGGATTTTTTACATTTGGTGAATGACTTCTTCGTTTTTATTTACATTTTTTATTTTAAATTTAGAAATTTCACATCATAGTTGCTAATTTCATAAGCTCTTGAATCTCCGAAAGATCCTATAGCACCAAGAGAGCACTAGTCAGACTTGCTTGCTTGTAGTGGCCACTGGCGACGGGGGCGCTGGGCTTGAGACTGGGAGGAGGCTATTTTTGAGTTTGATCTATCGTGTGTCTCTCACTGTCAGGGGACAAAATTGGGGCAATTTGACTGCTTGTTAGTAAGATGCAATTGTCAGCAGCAGGACAAACTCAAATCAAATTAAAAGGAGATTGTTTTGACAGCCTAACTAACTAGCTAGCAGATTTACATCATCATTCAATATGATCTTCTGATAGACACTTTTCCCGATGTCAGTAATCTCTCATCGTCTCTAGGCTGATGAGTCACTGGCACTAGCTTGCTTATAATGTGTGTTGTTGTTGCAGAAATACTATTATATTCGAGCACCTTCCCACACAAACGTCTGTGCACGGCCCTGGAGGTGTGTGTGATTAGGATTTTGTTTCGGACAGACGCAAACAATGTCGGCAAGCAAACACAAACAGTGGTAATGGATGTAATCACCATTACAGGAGAGTTTTGCACTCAGGCTCTGCACCTGGCATGTTTAAACCGTCGAGTCAGGGACTTCCAGGCCCTGGCCAGACACATTTTCTAAATAATTAAATGGTTCCCCACACTTTGAATATTGCATGTAACGAAACAAAACGGGGGTCCCCAAAGCACACCAGTGAATAACTGTAAAAACCCTGTTTTAAAAGGCACAGAGAAACTAGGCCAAACCTTGACTAAACACAACCCTTAGGCTTCCTCAGAGGACCCAGCCAGGTCTCCATGAAGAGATACCAGAACACTGAAGGAGGACTCACAGGTCACAAAACAAAAAAAAACTCTGTTATCCAATACTTTTCATTTAAACCATTCCAGTAAAATTCCTAGTAAAAAAAAAAATGGCAGTTTAAAACCAGAGTGAGGCAAAAGGGCCATGGGAATCCAATCCATACTGTTTCATATTATTTCCATTTTCCAGTCTATCTACGATGACCTCCATTACAGATTCTCCAACAATATATTCTTACAATATCCTCCAATCTATGTCAGAGAGGCCTAAAGGGCACTCTGAAGGTTTTCCTGGTGATGAGTTGAGTAGTGAGAAGAACCAGTCTGGATGTAACATGGGACTTGTAATGAGAAGAACCAGTCTGGATGTAACATGGGACTTGTAATGAGAAGAACCAGTCTGGATGTAACATGGGACTTGTAATGAGAAGAACCAGTCTGAATGTAACATGGGACTTGTAATGAGAAGAACCAGTCTGAATGTAACATGGGACTTGTAATGAGAAGAACCAGTCTGGATGTAACATGGGACTTGTAATGAGAAGAACCAGTCTGGATGTAACATGGGACTTGTAACGAGAAGAACCAGTCTGGATGTAACATGGGACTTGTAATGAGACGAACCAGTCTGGATGTAACATGGGACTTGTAATGAGAAGACCCAGTCTGGATATAACATGGGACTTAAGAACCAGTCATCTGGATGTCTCTTTAATTTTAATGGGATTCTGTATTCCCTTGGAATTAATTATATACGTGTGAACTGGTCACAAATCAGTCATAAAATAAAAGGTAATAGAATCCTCTGTGGTGAATAGATGGACTGGTTAAGCACTCAGGACATGAGCTGTGATGTCCAGCTGAGCTGCGTCCTTTCTCTGACGGGCCGACAGCAGGCGGAGCAGCATTTCTCTGACGGGCCGACAGCAGGCGGAGCAGCCTTTCTCTGACGGGCCGACAGCAGGCGGAGCAGCATTTCTCTGACGGGCCGACAGCAGGCGGAGCAGCCTTTCTCTGACAGGCCGACAGCAGGCGGAGCAGCCTTTCTCTGACGGGCCGACAGCAGGCGGAGCAGCCTTTCTCTGACGGGCCGACAGCAGGCGGAGCAGCCTTTCTCTGACGGGCCGACAGCAGGCGGAGCAGCCTTTCTCTGACGGGCCGACAGCAGGCGGAGCAGCCTTTCTTTGACGGGCCGACAGCAGGCGGAGCAGCCTTTCTCTGATGGGCCGACAGCCGGTGGAGCAGCCTTTCGATACTTTCGAAACAACCAAACAAAGCGTCAGTATTAAAAGTGGAGCTTTAAACATGGCTGAACGAGAAAATAAACGGATGTTAATTTCCACACGTCAACATGAGGGAGTCAGTCAGCGCCAAGCTGCATCGCCCCTGTTAACTCCTGTCCTACTCTCCTCATAGAAAACACTGTCCACACGGACGGTCTTTAACAGTGACTTGACTAGTGCCGTGTCTATTGGGTTTGATAAGCCTGGACATTTAAAGCTGGAATCCTCATTAGGGCAAACCGTGCTGAGAAGGGTGCTAAAAAAAATGCCGTAGATATTCTGTTATTCTATCACACGTGCAATGATATCCGAAGGGGAAAAACACTGTCCCTTGTTTGCAGTAACTTATTATTTGTAGTATTATTCTACTCCAATGTTTGTAAATGGTAAGTAAATGAGAACAAACCCTGTATAGCCTCAAAACATGGTGTTATATCATGGATGGTCAGTCCTTGCACCCATAGCTCTGTCTTTTGAATTTGAAAGTGGTTACATTTCTCCAGCACCAGCAGCTTTTAAGCCAAACAGTGGCTGGGAGAAAAAACATATTGTTTCAGCCGCTGATCGCCATTTTAAAGATTCCAGCTTCAACACAAGTTTGAGGCTATTTTCAATTATAAAAATCCCCATGTAGGAAACTATCTTTGATTCAGGTAAATCTTCAATATTAACAATCAAGCCCTTTTAAGCCCTTAATGGCTTACGACTTGCCATGCGATGATGAATGAGAATCTAAGAGCAATGCCTATTTCAGTCAGGAACGATGTACTTTATGTAAAGGAATGTACTGCATGTTGCTTGTATAGTTTATTATGCAATCATCCTGTTTGCTCACATTGTTCCATGTTAGTGCAACAAATCTCTCCTGTTTCACTTTGTCTCTGTGTTCTGTGTATATCTAATTACATGTTTCCACAGCTCCCGAAGAAACAAAAAATGTGTTGCCCCCCCCCCCCCTCTTGAAGGCAGAGAAAACATTTACGTTTTAATGTTAAGTTCCTGCAATTCTACACATTTTGCCATGTGGCGTAAAGAACATGTTGCGGTTGTATAGCAAGTTTAGTGCAGTTCTACACATTTTGCCAGGGTGCAGATTTGTTGTTGCAGTTTTAAAGCTAATTTCCTGGAACTACACATTTTGCCATAACTTATGCCATGTTAATGATATCTGAGTGATATCTAAACATTGTTAGCTGACTTGGCTAATTAACTGATTGTCAGTGACTGACAAAATGAGTGAAAAACTGCTGATGCACAACCCTGTGTATTCTACTATTCTAACTGTCAACTCTCAGGGGCCCTAGCCGCTTATATCACTTATGCCTGGAGCCTGCCCTGGATTCTATGATGAGGTAGCTTGGACTAGATCAGTATGTGTAATAAACCCTTAACCCCCCCCATCGTGTGTCATGTACCCTATGACTTGCCAACGATAGTCAGCAGAGTTGACTAATTAATGCACACTGAACACATGTGGACCAGGATAATGAGAACGGAACCAAATGGTGGAGCATTGAAAACAACAGGACAGAGGCTTTCTGATCAGGTCACAACTTGCTTTATTTTCATTTCAAACCTATGGGATGTACAGTGAGAAACTACTCCAGACGTTGCTACATATCAACTACCAAACATCACAATAGTTCAAAAAGCGTTTTTTGTTTTTTTTGACAAGATAAAAAAAAAAAAAAAAAATGGTAACAGAACAAAACTGTGCAGAGAAGCTCATCTACAAATGGTTCTAAACATTACAGGAACCAGAGTTTTGGCAAAGACAGCGATATACACAATGTTTCCCATCATCACCACGTCTTGGGTATTTATCCTTAGCAATAGACCCACATATTCATGTTGTGTACAGTGGCTGGACTGTCTGCTAAAGCGAAATGTAACTGGCAATAAAGGTCGCTCTTTTCCCACGAAAAATAGTTAAACTGTCATGAAACCTAGCTACAACCATGCACACACATGAACTAGCATGAATGCACTGGGCTTTATACAGCTTGGCTCAAGAAGGGAAGTAGGACATACAGGACAGTACATTAAAGAGTGTTCTGATATCAAACCGTCATGATAGAGAATACTTAGCTAGCATTGCTCAGATAATTCAGGACATCTAGTGTATATTGGTGTTGAAGTTTAACTTCCATAGACGTACAAATAGGTACTAATTTGGGAAAACCCTTTCTATAAGAATGTATTACAGTATGAGTATGAACCAAAATGCCATGGATATGCCTGGACTTGAATCAGAGTTTATCATAACATGACTTTGATTACACAGAGTCATGACACTACAGGGGGCCGAGCAGATGGACACATCAGATGGACACATCAAATGGACACATCAAATGGACACATCTGAAAAATGACTTTTGACTCACTCAGTTAGTAGCAGCTCAGAAAAGCATATACTCTGAATGGATTTCAACTTTGACTCAAGACTTTGTACAAACAGTTGTTTGATATCAAATACAAAATACCAATAACAAGTTAAAAAAATAATTAGTGATAATAAATAATGAATAAAGAAAGAAAGAAAACAGACAGAAGGGAGGAGAGGCAGAGATTGTGGTGCTGGGTTGATGGGCTGGGGCGGGGGCGGGCAGGTGGGCGTGACAGTACTCTGAGCCTAGCGAGACACTGGAGAACGACAGACACTCCCTGTTAAAAGCTTGTCATGGAGACGGGCAGAAGAGGTGGGGTTGGTGGGAGGGTTGGGCAGGCAGACTCAGTGCCCGTCTGTGTTGGGCGGCTTGGCGTCGTGCGGGGCAGCGCCAGCGGGGAGCCATGGAGAGACGGAGCGGGAGGTGGTCTGCTTGGCCATGCTGTAGTGGCTGATCACCGTATAGAAGCGCCCTCGGGAGTTGGCATCCTGAGCTGTGTAGTAGGCCTCCAGAGAGGCTGGGATGCATCGCTTATGCTGCAGGGGGAGAGAGAGAGAGCAAGAGAGCGAGAGAGAGCAAGAGAGCGAGAGCGAGAGAGCGAGAGAGAGAGCGAGAGAGCGAGAGAGCGAGAGAGAGTGCACGTGAGAGAGAGTGCGCGTGAGAGAGCGCGCGAGGGCGCAAGAGAGAGCGAGAGAGAGAGCGAGAGAGAGCGAGAGAGAGAGCGAAAGAGAGAGCGAGAGAGAGAGATAGAGAGAGAGAAAGAGAGAGAGCGAGAGCAAGAGAGAGAGGGTTCAAGAACATACTCTCCTCACGTACAGACTGCTGCACAACACTAAGGGCTTTTTCTGGTGAAGAGGTTATTTTTTTTCAGTGCAGCGGCTGTGTCTAAAATTAGATTTGCTTCAGCTAACATGTAGTCCACAGCAATAACCTCCAAAGGTGACTGTTCAGATGACTAGCCAGTGTAGTTTTCAAGTTTTGTCACAAATAGCACTCTATTCCCTATGCAGTACACTACTTTTGACCAGAGCCCGTTGGGAATAGGGTTCCATTTGCGACACACATATGAGCCCACATAAGACAGGGCCCACTCACCTTGTATATGAATCCATCTGGGCAGCTGTGTTCGTACGTGAATGCCTTGTACACCACCAGGAACACTATGCAGGCCAAAAAGGCCAAGGCCAGGACTATCAGAATCGTGACCTGGGAATAAAAGATGACAAATACTCCGGTCAATTTTATAGCTGCCGGCAATGTCAGGTCTCTTGTCAAAGCGAAGGTCTTGAAGCAAGGTTTGACACCATGAATTGTGTTCAAAAGAGCACTCGACAACTAACAACCAAAATAACCTCCATCACAATACATTTTTAACCATCACTTGTCTGGTGACAAGGTGAGAGAAAACAAGTGAATATGCATTAGGATTTGACGAAACCAGTATCACAAGATTGTTTCCATGACAACAATTAAAACATTCTAAACCTAACCCTTAACCTTATTCTAAACCTAACCCTTAACCTTATTCTAAAC
The DNA here is from genome assembly GCF_002021735.2 of Oncorhynchus kisutch. Taxonomy (NCBI): domain Eukaryota; kingdom Metazoa; phylum Chordata; class Actinopteri; order Salmoniformes; family Salmonidae; genus Oncorhynchus; species Oncorhynchus kisutch. The sequence goes on from NC_034201.2 coordinate 41,648,678, forward strand.
CTAAAGCTAACCCTTATTCTAAACCTAACCCTTAACCTTATTGTAAACCTAACCCTTAACCTTATTCTAAACCTAACCCTAACCCTTATTCTAAACCTAAACCTAACCCTAAGCCTTATTCTAAACCTAAACCTAAACCTAACCCTAACCCTTATTTTAAACCTAACCCTAACCCTTATTCTAAACCTAAAGCTAACCCTTATTCTAAACCTAAAGCTAACCCTTATTCTAAACCTAAAGCTAACCCTTATTCTAAACCTAAAGCTAACCCTTATTCTAAACCTAACCCTAACCCTTATTCTAAACCTAAACCTAACCCTAACCGGAAACATGACCGAATACAAACAGTGTAACTATTCCCTCCGCAAGGTAATCAAACAAGCTAAGCGTCAGTACAGAGACAAAGTAGAATCTCAATTCAACGGCTCAGACACAAGAGGTATGTGGCAGGGTCTACAGTCAATCACGGATTACAAAAAGAAAACCAGCCCCGTCGCGGACCAGGATGTCTTGCTCCCAGGCAGACTAAATAACTTTTTTGCCCGCTTTGAGGACAATACAGTGCCACTGACACGGCCCGCAACTAAAACATGCGGACTCTCCTTCACTGCAGCCGACGTGAGGAAAACATTTAAACGTGTTAACCCTCGCAAGGCTGCAGGCCCAGACGGCATCCCCAGCCGCGCCCTCAGAGCATGCGCTTTGTGTTTTGTTTCCTTGCCACAATACTAACGAGTATTGTGATACTTGTATCGTCCCGACATGTTAATAACTCATCATCATTAGCTCTAGAAGTAGTGAGGTAGAGGGAGAAAGCTCAGAGTGTGTTCATTGGCTGCCAGATTAAACTCAGTCGAGACAAACAGATTTAATAAAAAACCTTCACTAATTCAATTTTTCACAATTTAGCACCCATATTATTATTATATTGGTCACGAAATGCAGTTGATGCAGACAAAGGCTAGACAAAAATAGCTTGGTTTGGAAATGAGTGAAATGGAGAAGTGTGAAACTGTTTTGAGCAGCGCTAATTTATAATTTATCACAAACCACATCCCTAAAAAACACATAATCCAATAAATAAGAACACATTACTTTCAATAGTGATTCAAATAAGTACATCTGTACGTCTTGACGTGGAAATGTTGTGTTTAAAATGTGTATTTCCCTGGTAGACGAGACAGTTTTATAGTGAGAGATTAACATATAAAAGGACCAATGCTCTCCCTGTTCCTCCTGAATCTATGATTGGGTGCTTTGGAGCACCGGTTAATTAAAATGATGCAAATGTAGATAAAGGACAGCTGAGAGAAGTAAGAATGGTATTGTCAAGTGAAGACTCTAAAGTGAAAGGACACGTGCTCACGCCAACACTCTACATTAGGTGGTGATACAGTAAAGCTATGATTTTACCACAGTGTCAAATCAGGTGACTGAAGTGCTATCTTCATCTTCAGTTTCACAATTCATCCTATTGCGCCATAAAATAATTTCCCTGTTTCCAATGGCCTCCCTTCGTACTGGCCACCACACCATTTCGGCAGGATGCTAGGCTAGGGTAATTATAGCTGAGTGCTGATTAGCAGAGATCAGGATGATTTGTACAGAGGCTAAATGACAGTTAACTTCTGTGTTAATGTCAGGACACATGCTTGGATCTGTCTGACGTTTTGTTCAATTACATTCGCTTATCACAAACCCGAAACATGTTGAAATGGCTGCTTAAAAAGGGATTTTAGGCTCACAAATAATTAAATACACATCTACTGTAGCTATCTACTATTTTACATCTTACGTTTTGATTTTAAAGCATAATTAGTCATTCAAAACGCAATCAGTCATGCTAAATCAATGCAATAACAAAACTCATTTTTTCTCTCTCTCTGGCAGCTGTCCAAATGACAGAAACACATTATTATTAGTTATTATATGGAATATCAGTTGATAGCTTTGAACCTGACAGAAAAATGGGGTTCACGTTAATATTAATGATTAGCTTCTTTATAGTCTCAATGAATCCTAAACCTCACCAGGATGTGAAATAATCCCCAATTTCGTAGTATCCAATTAATAGTAGTTACTATCTTGTCTCATCGCTACAACTCGGGAGAGACGAAGGTCGAAAGTCATGCGTCCTCCAAAACACAACCCAACCAAGCCGCACTGCTTCTTAACACAGCGCGCATCCAACCCGGAAGCCAGCCGCACCAATGTGTCGGAGGAAACACTGTGCACCTGGCGACCTTGGTTAGCGTGCACTATGCCCAGCCCGCCACAGGAGTCGCTGGTGCACGATGAGACAAGGATATCCCTACCGGCCAAACCCTCCCTAACCCGGACGACGCTAGGCCAATTGTACGTCGCCCCACGGGCCTCAAAGTCGCGGCCGGCTGCGACAGAGCCTGGGCGCGAACCCAGAGTCTCTGGTGGCACAGCTGGCGCTGCGATGCAGTGCCCTTAACCACTGCACCACCTGGGGGGCGCATTGGACATTCTTGATCTATATCTACATATTACCTTTACTATTATTATACTACATTATTACATTAGGATATTTTCATTACTGGTGGCCAGCATTTGTTTCATCATGTTAAAGATTCAGCTCAAACCTATTTCAAATTTGAGATTAGTTAAATTTGCGATGAATTTGACTACACCGTAGTCTAGTATAGTCCAGCTCTAGGTGAGGGTACGTTTGCCAATTTCCAACACATCAAATGTCCTGACTACAGTAATACAACATACACATCTGCCATTATTGATGTGTGCTCCCCGTTGGCTTAGTTGTGAATGGAATGACCTCTATTTTCCCTTGCCTTGACGATAATGGGGACTAAACTGGGGTGCACCGGCAGATCCACCATGATCCAATTCCCATCTGACTGGTTGTTTTCATCTGTATTTTGATTTAATACAGACTGCTTCATTTTGAAAGGTTTTGCTGACTAGCTGTATTTGTCCTTGTGCCAGCTGGCATACATGTCAACCTTTCCCTAAAGCACCTGACTCAATAAGGACAGGGACGGACGTCATCAAACGAGGTCAAATCTGCCCCAAATATGGCAGCTATAGTCTTAGTGCAGACAGGCAGACAGACAGACAGACAGATAGGCAGACAGAGACAGACAGACAGATAGGCAGACAGAGACATACAGACAGATAGGCAGACAGAGACAGACAGAAAGACAGATAGGCAGACAGAGACAGACAGACAGACAGATAGGCAGACAGAGATAGACAGACAGATAGGCAGACAGAGACAGACAGAAAGACAGATAGGCAGACAGAGACAGACAGAAAGACAGATAGGCAGACAGAGACAGACAGAAAGACAGATAGGCAGACAGAGACAGACAGACAGATAGGCAGACAGAGACAGACAGAAAGACAGATAGGCAGACAGAGACAGACAGAAAGACAGATAGGCAGACAGAGACAGACAGACAGATAGGCAGACAGATAGACAGGCAGACAGAGACAGACAGACAGATAGGCAGACAGAGACAGACAGACAGACAGACAGACACAGACAGACAGACAGACAGACAGACAGACAGACAGACAGACAGACAGACAGACAGACAGACAGACAGACAGACAGACAGACAGACAGGCAAACAGGCAGAGACAAAACAGACAGTCAGACAAGGTTGATGTTTCTGCTGCTGCTGTTGTTTGTGTTGTTGTTGTTGGCGGCGTCGTAATCTGACATCACTATAATCCACATAGACGGAGGCCCATAATCCCTAGGAAGCAGCGGGATTTATTCACTGGATAAACATCCCTGGAGTGCACGGTGGGTGTGTTACTGTGCTACTGTAGCAGTACAGACAGTGTGGCTGTGGTACAGTACAGACAGAGTGGCTGTGGTACTGTACAGACAGAGTGGCTGTGGTACAGTACAGTCAGAGTGGCTGTGGTATAGTACAGACAGTGTGGCTGTGGTACAGTACAGTCAGAGTGGCTCTGGTACAGTACAGACAGAGTGGCTGTGGTACAGTACAGACAGAGTGGCTGTGGTACAGTACAGACAGAGTGGCTGTGGTACAGTACAGTCAGAGTGGCTGTGGTACAGTACAGACAGAGTGGCTGTGGTACAGTACAGACAGAGTGGCTGTGGTACAGTACAGACAGAGTGGCTGTGGTACAGTACAGACAGTGTGGCTGTGGTACAGTACAGACAGTGTGGCTGTGGTACAGTACATTCAGAGTGGCTGTGGTACAGTACAGACAGAGTGACTGTGGTACAGTACAGACAGAGTGGCTGTGGTACAGTACAGACAGAGTGGATGTGGTACAGTACAGACAGAGTGGCTGTGGTACAGTACAGACAGTGTGGCTGTGGTACAGTACAGACAGTGTGGCTGTGGTACAGTACAGACATAGTGGCTGTGGTACAGTACAGTCAGAGTGGCTGTGGTACAGTACAGACAGTGTGGCTGTGGTACAGTACAGACAGTGTGGCTGTGGTACAGTACAGTCAGAGTGGCTGTGGTATAGTACAGACAGTGTGGCTGTGGTACAGTACAGTCAGAGTGGCTGTGGTACAGTACAGACAGAGTGGCTGTGGTACAGTACAGTCAGAGTGGCTGTGGTACAGTACAGACAGAGTGGCTGTGGTACAGTACAGACAGAGTGGCTGTGGTACAGTACAGACAGAGTGGCTGTGGTACAGTACAGACAGTGTGGCTGTGGTACAGTACAGACAGTGTGGCTGTGGTACAGTACATTCAGAGTGGCTGTGGTACAGTACAGACAGAGTGACTGTGGTACAGTACAGACAGAGTGGCTGTGGTACAGTACAGACAGAGTGGATGTGGTACAGTACAGACAGAGTGGCTGTGGTACAGTACAGACAGTGTGGCTGTGGTACAGTACAGACAGTGTGGCTGTGGTACAGTACAGACATAGTGGCTGTGGTACAGTACAGTCAGAGTGGCTGTGGTACATCATCCCTTTTCTCTATCACCCCTAATCTTCTCTCCCCCACACGTTGTTCAGCTGAGTCTGTTGTGGCTCCGTGTAATAGGTTTCTGTTCAAATCTCAATTTACTGTTCTGAATATGGGGAAAATTTCAACACGTGGCTGCTATGTTTCTGCCATTTGTCTCCCTCAGACATAGGTTTTTTCTATATATGTGTCAGTTTGATCTTTTATTTTCTTCCTAACTCTTGCCCTATCTTGTAATTCCAGTCTCCTTGCCTTATGCTGTTAGAATGCAACCCTCGCCCACTCTCACAGCAAGACCACTTTTCCAGGAATACAGTATGTGAGCGCAAAAACTCTTACTGTCGCTCCAGAGGGAGAAATCGAGAGGCAGAGAGAGAGAGAGGGAAAGGGGAAGAGAGAGAGCTAAAGAGAGGCAGAGAGAGATAGTCAGAGAGAGAGCTAGAGAGGCAGAGAGAGAGCTACAGAGAGGCAGAGAGAGGCAGAGGGAGAGCTAAAGAGAGACAGAGAGAGGCAGAGAGAGAGCTAAAGAGAGGCAGAGAGATGGCTAGAGAGAGGCAGAGAGATAGCTAGAGAGAGAGCTAAAGAGAGGCAGAGAAAGAGAGCTAGAGGCAGAGAGATAGCTAGAGAGAGGCAGAGAGAGAGCTAAAGAGAGGCAGAGAGATAGCTAGAGAGAGGCAGAGAGAGAGCTAAAGAGAGGCAGAGAGAGATAGTCAGAGAGAGAGCTAAAGAGAGACAGAGAGAGAGCTAAAGAGGCAGAGAGAGGCCGAGAGAGAGCTAAAGAGAGACAGAGAGGCAGAGAGAGAGCTAAAGAGAGACAGATAGAGAGCTAAAGAGAGGCAGAGAGATAGCTAGAGAGAGGCAGAGAGAGAGCTAAAGAGACAGAGAGAGAGCTAAAGAGGCAGAGAGAGGCAGAGAGAGAGCTAAAGAGAGGCAGAGAGAGAGCTAGAGAGGCAGAGAGAGAGCTAGAGAGACAGAGAGAGGCAGAGAGAGAGAGCTAAAGAGAGGCAGAGAGAGAGCTAGAGGGGCAGAGAGAGAGCTAAAAAAAGAGACAGAGAGAGAGCTAAAGAGGCAGAGAAAGGCAGAGAGAGATAAAGAGAGGCAGAGAGAGGCAGAGAGAGACAGAGACAGATAGTCAGAGAGAGGTGGTGCTGACAGGTGCACCAGGTGGTGCTGACAGAACAATGAGATAAGTTAAAAGTACATCAGTAGATCTATGATTGAGGAATGAAAGCCTATTGTCTGTGAATCATATTGGAATGCTTAAGCTGGCATTCAATACAGAGCCAAGCACAGAATGGGAAACTCTGTTCCTCTATTGTAAGATTTTGCTCACAATATGAAGAGGAGGGGGTTCAGTTTTTCTGATAACATGAAGAAGAAAATTGGGCTTTACCTGCCATTTTCACATGACCAGTTAACTGTATCTCAGACCTCAGAGATAAGACTGAGGGAACTACAACCATCTTTTTCATTGAATGTAATGGTCTTAGATTTCCCTCTCAAGCCCTTATGAGATGGTTTTAGATGACTGAGCTACATGGCAACCTGAAGGGGGATGCCCACTAGGGTAGAGGCTAAGGAAGGAAAGGAGTGATGCACAGGAGAGGTGGTGCCATGGAGGTAACAATGTCTAGAACAGGGATGGGCAACTTTTATGGGGGCCATAAAAAAGCTGCAAGGCTGAACCCCCTCCTCCTCATAATGCCAGCCAAATATTTTTGGTGCCACCAGCTTGACATTTTTTACATTTTAGAGTTAATTTAGTGCAATTCTACACATTTTGCCATGGGGCAGAGAAGAAAATTAACTGTTTTATAGCTAATTCCCACAATTCTACAAATTCTGCCATAGGGTAGAGAGAAATGCTCTAGGCCAGCTCTAGGAAGAGTCTTGTTGGTTCCAAACTTCTTACAATGAAGAATGATGGAGGCCACTGTGTTTTTGGGGACCTTCAATGCTGCATAAATGTTTTGGTCCCCTTCCCCAGATCTGTGCCTCGACTCAATGCTGTCTCGGGGGTCTACGGACGATTCCTTTGACCTCATTGCTTGTTTTTTGATCTGACATGCACCGTCAACTGAAACAGGTATGTGCCTTTCCAAATCATGTCCAATCAATTGAATTTACCACAGGTTGTAGAAACAAAGTTGTAAAAACATCTCAAAGATGATCAAAGGAAACAGGATGATGCACCTGAGCTCAATTTCTAGTCTCATAGAAAAGGGTCTGAACACTTATGTAAATAAGGTATTTCAGTTTTTTATGTTTAATAAATTGTAGATTGAGGAAAATAATGTATTTAATACATTTTTTAATAAACGCTGTAACGTTAAAAAAAATGTGGAAAAAGTCTACCGAATGCACTGTACAGACAGACAGACAGACAGAGAGACAGACAGACAGACAGACAGACAGACAGACAGACAGACAGACAGACAGACAGACAGACAGACAGACAGACAGACAGAAGGACAGACAGACAGAACCAGTCAAAGGTTTGGACAAATCTATATTTTTACTATTTTCTACATTGTAGAATAATAGTGAAGACATCAAAACTATGAAATAACATTCTCTCAACCAGCTTCACCTGGAATGCTTTTCCAACAGTCTTGAAGGAGTTCCCACAAATGTTGCTTTTCCTTCACTCTGCAGTCAAACTCATCCCAAACCATCGCAATTGGGTTGAGGTCGGGTGATTGTGGAGGCCAGATCATCTGATGCAGCACTCCTTCACTCTCCTTCTTGGTCAAATAGCCCTTACACAGCCTGGAGGTATGTTGGGTCATTGTCCTGTTGAAAAACAAATTATAGTCCCACTAAGCGTAAACCAGATAGGATGGGGTATCACTATAGAATTCTGTGGTAGTCATGCTGGTTAAGTGTGCCTTGAATTCCATATAAATCACTGGCAGTGTCACCAGCAAAGCACCCCCACACCATCACACCTCCTCCTCCATGCTTCACGGTGGGAACCACACATGCAGAGATCATCCGTTCACCTACAGTACTCTGCGTCTCAAAGACACTGCAGTTGGATCCACAAATCTTCAATTTGGACTCATCATACCAAAGGACAGATTTCCACCATGTCCATTGCTCATGTTTCTTGGCCCAAGCAAGTCTCTTCTTCTTATTTGTGTCCTTTAGTTGTGGTTTCTTTGCAGCAATTCGACCATGAAGGCTTGATTCACTGGGTCTCTTCTGAACAGTTGATGTTGAGATGTGTCTGTTACTTGAACTCTGAAGCATTTACAGTGGGGCAAAAAAGTATTTAGTCAGCCACCAAAGTTCTCCCACTTAAAAAGATGAGAGAGGCCTGTAATTTTCATCATAGGTAGACTTCAACTATGACAGATAAAATGAGAGAGAAAAATCCAGAAAATCACATTGTAGGATTTTTAATGAATTTATTAGCAAATTATGGTGGAAAATAAGTATTTGGTCACCTACAAACAAGCAAGATTTCTGGCTCTCACAGACCTGTAACTTCTTCTTTAAGAGGCTCCTCTGTCCTCCACTCATTACCTGTATTAATGGCACCTGTTTGAACTTGTTATCAGTATAAAAGACACCTGTCCACAACCTCAAACAGTCACACTCCAAACTCCACTATGGCCAAGACCAAAGAGCTGTCAAAGGACACCAGAAACAAAATTGTAGACCTGCACCACCCACGACTGCGTGGCCAGGTACGACTCCAACACCATCATTAAGTGTGCAGACGAGACAACAGTGGTAGGCCTGATCACCGACAACGACGAGACACCCTATAGGGAGGAGGTCAGAGACCTGGCCGGTGGTGCCAGAATAACAACTTATCCCTCAACGTAACCAAGACTAAGGAGATAATTGTGGATTATATGAAAAGGAGGACCGAGCACGCCACCATTCTCATCGATGGGGCTGTAATGGAGCAGGTTGAGAGCTTCAAGTTCCTTGATGTCCACATCACCAACAAACTAGAATGGTCCAAACACACCAAGACAGTAGTAAAGAGGCCACGACAAAGCCTATTCCCCCTCAGGAAACCAAAAAGATTTAGCATGGGTCCTCAGATCCTCAAAAGGTTCTACAGTTGCAACATCGAGAGCATCACTGCCTGGTATGGCAACTGCTTGGCCTCCGACCGCAAGGCACTACAGAGGGTAGTGCGTACGGCCCAGTACATCACTGGGGCAAAGCTGCCTGCCATCCAGGACCACTACACCAGGCGGTGTCAGAGGAAGGCCCCAAAAAATTGTCAAAGATCCCACCCACCCCAGTTTTCTCTACCACCGCATGGCAAGTGGTACCGGTGCGCCAAGTCTAGGACCAAAAGGCTTCTCAACAGCTTTTACCCCCAAGCCATAAGACTCCTGAACAGGTAAACAAATGGCTACCCAGACTATTTGCATTGTCCCACCACTCCCCCAACCCCTCTTTTACGCTGCTGCTACTCTCTGTTTATTATATATACATAGTCACTTTAACTATACATTCATGTACATGCTACCTCAATTAGCGCAACTAACCGGTGCCCCTGCACATTGGCTACCTGGACTATCTGCATTGTGTCCCGCCACCCACTACCCTCTCTTTTAAGCTGCTGCTACTCTCTGTTTATCATATATGCATAGTAACTTTAACCATACCTACTGTACATGTACATACTACCTCAATTAGCCCGACTAACCCGCTTCGCTACTGTTATAGCCTCGCTACTGTATATAGCCTCACTACTGTTATAGCCTCGCTACTGTATATAGCCTCGCTACTGTTATAGCCTCGCTACTGTATATAGCCTCGCTACTGTCATAGCCTCGCTACTGTTATAGCCTCGCTACTGTTATAGCCTCGCTACTGTATATAGCCTCGCTACTGTTATAGCCTCGCTACTGTTATAGCTTCGCTACTGTTATAGCCTCGCTACTGTATATAGCCTCGCTACTGTATATAGCCTCGCTACAGTATATAGCCTCGCTACTGTTATAGCCTCGCTACTGTATATAGCCTCGCTACTGTATATAGCCTCGCTACTGTTATAGCCTCGCTACTGTATATAGCCTCGCTACTGTTATAGCCTCGCTACTGTATGTAGCCTCGCTACTGTATATAGCCTCGCTACTGTTATAGCCTTGCTACTGTATGTAGCCTCGCTACTGTATATAGCCTTGCTACTGTTATAGCCTCGCTACTGTTATAGCCTCGCTACTGTATATAGCCTTGCTACTGTTATAGCCTCGCTACTATTATAGTAGTTATTGTTATTTCTCACTGTATTTTTACTATAGTTTTTTTTATTTCCTTACGTATCTATTGTTCACCTAATACCTATTTTTTACTTTAAAAATGCACTGTTGGTTAGGGCCTGTAAGTAAGCATTTCAATGTTGTATTCGGTGCACGTGGCAAATAAAATTTGATCTGATTTGACTTATCCATTAGAGAAGGGAAGCAGCGTCATGTTCAGTATGAGTTCATTTTTCATTATGCTAATGAGCCCAATTGGGGCAGGTCTCTCAGGAGATAGCACTTCAAGGGTTTGAAAGAACACACTGGCACGTCTAATGAAGACAGGTTCACACTTAGAAACTTACACAATCTAGATTTTCATTAGGGATAACACTTGAAAGACTTATTGACGTTCTATGAATCCACGCACGCACAGAGACGAGGACCGGATCAGTGCACCGTCATTGTAAATAAGAATTTGTTCTTAACTGACAGCATGGCACTATCTCACACCGAGCGATGGCATTTGTTATACACAATCCTGTTATTGCTAACCAATATCACAGATTATTTTGAAATAAACATGAATAGCTTAATGGAAATTCATGACGGGCACATGAAAAAGTAAAAAAAAAAAATTGTGTGCAGTACACAATTTTGTATAAAGTGCATTTTAATCACAGATAAAGACAGTAGGTTACTGTAGACAGAAACGATAGGAGGGAGGTTGGTCGGATTGGTCGGTAAGATTGTATAACGCAACCGTCTAGCAACCCAAATGTTGCATGTTCAAATTATGTCACAGACAACTTTAGCATTTTAGCTATTTTAGCTTTTATCAACTTTGCAACAACTTACTACTTTTTAACTACTAAGTTAGCATGTTAGCTAACCCTAACCTTAACTACTTAGTTAGCATGTTACCTAACTCTAACCCCTAAACCGAATCTTAACCTCTAACCCTAACCTTAACCCTTAGCCTAGCTAACGTTAGTCACCTAGCTAACCTAGCTAACGTTAGCCACAACAAATTGGAATCTGTGTAATGTACATACAGTGCCTTGCGAAAGTATTCGGGCTGAATAATTTTGCACGCCCAATTTTTCAGTTTTTGATTTGTTAAAAAAGTTTGAAATATCCAATAAATGTCGTTCCACTTCATGATTGTGTCCCACTTGTTGTTGATTCTTCACAAAAAAATACAGTTTTATATCTTTATGTTTGAAGCCTGAAATGTGGCAAAAGGTCGCAAAGTTCAAGGGGGCCGAATACTTTCGCAAGGCACTGTAAATGCATTATGAAGAACGATAATTGTGTCATTTGTGTCTACTTTCACAATAGGCTGTGATAGTGTGTTGGTTATTAAATGATCCTGACTTCTACCTTCTACCTGTTCTAAGTAAACACACCACTAAAGAGGATATGCAAACAAGAATCATATAATTTTTCTAATGACCTGCATTTTGGATAAAAATGTTGAGGAGAAGAGAAGATATGATATTAATGCTGGGGTGTTGATCTCGGGCTTGGAGGAAATTTACCCAAAGACACCCCCCAGGCTTGGTAAAGAACAATTAAACACTCCTGTTTACATCCCTCAGACACGATCATGGATATCTTCCTGTCAGTCAGTCTCCAGCACCTCACAATCACACCTTATTATGTGAAGCTAGGTGCTGCTGGATGAGGAGAGTTCGGAGCAGCTTGATGAGGAGATGAAGGGGGCCCTCTATGGGCTCTGCCTGCCTGGCCGAAATATAATGATATGTGTGTGTGTGAGAGTGAGAGTGAGAGTGAAAGAGAGAGAGAGAATCATTTCCGCGGTTGGTGTTACACGGAACCCAAACCAGCTGCGTGCGTGCATGCGCCATCATGTGCCATCGTGCAAAAATAAATTTTGTTCCCCCACACCAAACATAATCACGACAAGCAGGTTAAAATATCAAAACAAACTCAACCAAATACATTAATTTGGGGACAGGTTGAAAAGCATTAGACATTTATGGCAATTTAGCTAGCTAGCTTGCCATTGCTAGCTAATTTGTCCCATTTAGATAGCTTGCTGTTGCTAGCTAATTTGTCCTGTGATATAAACATTGAGTGGTTATTTTACCTGAAATGCACAAATTCCTCTACTCCGACAATTAATCCACACAAAAAACAGTCAACCAAATATTTTCTAGTCATCTCTCCTCCTTCCAGGCTTTTTCTTCTCTGGACTTTAAATTGCAATTGGCAACTTTCATAAATTAGGTGCATCACCGCCACTGACTTCATTTGTCTTTCAGTCACCCACGTGGGTATAACCAATGAGGAGATGGCACGCGGGTACCTGCTTCCATAAACCAATGAGGAGATGGGAGAGGCGGGACTTGCAGCGCGTTCCGCGTCACAAATAGAACTGACTTCTATTTTAGCCCTTGGCAACGCAGACGCTCGTTGGCGAGCGTGAGCAGTGTGGGTACAATAATTGAATAATATAGATTTCCACATGTATGCGACGTGTGCGACACGAGCGGTGTAGTCAGCCTGTTACTCTGGAAAACTAGATTACAGAAAGTAAACCAGGTAAAATTGGCAAAGAATTGAACTTTTCCTGAAACATTAGACAGAACACATCATTATGGAGAAAGTTGAGGATTTAACATGAGCTCCGTAACCAGATGTAATAATTGTGAGCTATTGGAGGCAGCTGAGTGTTAATCCCTGTTAGAACAGAGGAAAAGCCAGCTGCTGCTATAAATGATATCCTGCATTGCTCACACAGAAATCCTTGGCCCCCGCGGCAGCTTGAATATGCTGTCCTTTTTGAAATTGCAAATCACAAAAATAAATTACTCCTTTGGCACAAACTACCGACCGTCTTTTGTTGTTCCTTTTGGTCCAATGGGACAGTGAATAGTAGTAATAAATGAACATATAGTATTTCCCATCTGTAGCCCACATAACCCATTGCGTGTATCTGTTTGTACATGTGGAGGGGTAGTGGCAATAATGGGTAAACTAATTCATTGTAACAGTATCTTCACCTGTTCAATCTTAGCTATCATGCAATGCCTCCTAACCATTCAGAGTTTCACCTCCCCATGCGATGCCATGTTGATAGATTCTCTATCTCAGAGAGGGTGGAGGAGGACCCAGCTGTAATTGGAATAACTGGAAGCGATCGATCATCGTAACACTGACAGGCAGGCAGTCAGGCAGTCAGTCTGCATCACTGGCCGCTAACTGGGCTGGGGGGTCAGGGCTGCCCATGAACAACATGGCTGATTAATCCAACCAATCAATGGCCAGCGTTCACCAGGGAGGCGGCTCTAATTCCCTAGCACTAGGACCTGGCAGTGTTTCTATGGCTCCAAGGTGAATGAGTGAGTGAGTGAGTGAGTGAGTGAGTGAGTGAGTGAGTGAGTGAGTGAGTGAGTGAGTGAGTGAGTGAGTGAGTGAGTGAGTGAGTGAGTGAGTGAGTGAGTGAGTGAGTGAGTGAGTGAGTGAGTGAGTGAGTTTGTATTGACTGGCACTTTAGAAACGCGGATGGCGCAAGTGACAGACGAGAGAGGCTGGTCATAAATTATAGTCTGGAGGAGGATTGCTGCTGGCCTCAGGCCACAACCCAGCTCCTGATTGGAGGACTAACTGTCACAGAACAGGCTGATCCATACAGGCCATTGACTTGCCTCAGTTGTGTGACAGAGCCGGGGAGAAAAGCCTCTAGGTGGAAATCGAGTCTAGAAATGATAGTTTTAACATATTTACAAATGTACAGTTCTACAGAGAAGCCATGTAAATCAATGTGATGCCTCAAACACTGGAAAAGGGGTTGTCTCTTAACATAGAGATTTTAACAGATGCACAGCTTCACATTGTATCCCTACTCTACACTCTCTACTAATATATACTCTCTACAACTGCTCTCTACTCTCTACTACTCTCAAATCTCGACTACTCTATACTCTACTACTCTCTACTCTCTACTACTATCTACTCTCTACTCCTACTACTCTCTACTCTATACTACTCTCTATTACTCTACTACTCTCTACTACTCTCTACTCTCTACTACTATCTACTCTCTACTACTCTACTACTACTCTATACTCTCTACTACTCCCTACTCTCTACTTTCTACTACTCGACTACTACTCTCTACAACTCTACTACTACTCTCTACTACTCTCTACTAAAAACTAATCTCTACTCCTCTCTACTAAAAACTCCTCTCACTCTCCACTACTCTACACTCTCTTCTACTTTCTACTACCCTCTACTCTATACGCTACTATCTACTCTCTACTCCTACTACTCTCTACTACTCTCTATTACTCTACTACTCTCTACTACTCTCTACTACTATCTACTCTCTACTACTCTACTACTACTCTATACTCTACTACTCACTACTCTCTACTCTCTACTACTCGACTACTCGACTACTACTCTCTACAACTCTACTACTACTCTCTACTACTCTCTACTAAAAACTAATCTCTACTCCTCTCTACTAAAAACTCCTCTCACTCTCCACTACTCTACACTCTCTTCTACTCTCTACTACCCTCTACTCTATACGCTATACTACCCTCTACTACTCCATACTCTACGCGCTCTACTACTCTATGCTCTTTACTCTCTACTCTCTATTTCTCTCTACTACTCTACACTCTCTACTACTCTATACTCTCTACTAATATATACTCTACTACTCTCGTCGACTCCCTACTACTCCATACTCTATACTCTCAACTACTCTATACTCTACTACTCTCTTCTACTCTCTACTACTCTCTTCTACTCTATACTCTCCACTGCTCTATACTGCTCTATACTCTCTACCAATCTATACTCTACTACTCTATACTCTACTACTCGATACTAATCTATACTATCCTGCTCAATCTACTCTTTACTACTCTATACTCTACTACTCTATACTACTATATACTCTCTACTCTCTACTACTCTCAATGCTCTACTCCTCTCTACTACTCTCTACTACTTGTGACTCACTACTACCCTCTACTCTCTACTACTCTCTACTACTCCATACTCTATGCTCTCTACTACTCTCTTCTACTCTGTACTCTCCACTACTCTCTACTACTCTATACTCCTCTCTACTATTCTCTACTACTCTATATTCTCTACTACTCCCTACTCTCTACTCTCTACTACTCGACTACTACTCTCTACTCTCTACAACTCTACTACTACTCTCTACTACTCTCTACTAAAAACTTATCTCTACTCCTCTCAACTAAAAACTCCTCTCACTCTCCACTACTCTACACTCTCTTCTACTCTCTACTACCCTCTACTCTATATGCTATACTACCCTCTACTACTCCATACTCTACGCGCTCTACTACTCTATGGTCTTTACTCTCTACTCTCTATTTCTCTCTACTACTCTACACTCTCTACTACTCTCTACTCTATACTCTCTACTACTCTATACTCTCTACTAATATATACTCTACTACTCTTGTCGACTCCCTACTACTCCATACTCTATACTCTCGACTACTCTATACTCTCTACTAATCTATACTCTACTACTCTCTTCTACTCTCTACTACTCTCTTCTACTCTATACTCTCCACTACTCTATACTCGATACTGCTCTATACTCTCTACCAATCTATACTCTACTACTGTATACTCTACTACTCGATACTAATCTATACTATCCTGCTCAATCTACCCTCTACTACTCCATACTCTACGCGCTCTACTACTCTATGCTCTTTACTCTCTACTCTCTATTTCTCTCTACTACTCTACACTCTCTACTACTCTATACTCTCTACTAATATATACTCTACTACTCTCGTCGACTCCCTACTACTCCATACTCTATACTCTCAACTACTCTATACTCTACTACTCTCTTCTACTCTCTACTACTCTCTTCTACTCTATACTCTCCACTACTCTATACTGCTCTATACACTCTACCAATCTATACTCTACTACTCTATACTCTACTACTCGATACTAATCTATACTATCCTGCTCAATCTACTCTTTACTACTCTATACTCTACTACTCTATACTACTATATACTCTCTACTCTCTACTACTCTCAATGCTCTACTCCTCTCTACTACTCTCTACTACTTGTGACTCACTACTACCCTCTACTCTCTACTACTCTCTACTACTCCATACTCTATGCTCTCTACTACTCTCTTCTACTCTGTACTCTCCACTACTCTCTACTACTCTATACTCCTCTCTACTATTCTCTACTACTCTATATTCTCTACTACTCCCTACTCTCTACTCTCTACTACTCGACTACTACTCTCTACTCTCTACAACTCTACTACTACTCTCTACTACTCTCTACTAAAAACTCATCTCTACTCCTCTCAACTAAAAACTCCTCTCACTCTCCACTACTCTACACTCTCTTCTACTCTCTACTACCCTCTACTCTATATGCTATACTACCCTCTACTACTCCATACTCTACGCGCTCTACTACTCTATGGTCTTTACTCTCTACTCTCTATTTCTCTCTACTACTCTACACTCTCTACTACTCTCTACTCTATACTCTCTACTACTCTATACTCTCTACTAATATATACTCTACTACCCTTGTCGACTCCCTACTACTCCATACTCTATACTCTCGACTACTCTATACTCTCTACTAATCTATACTCTACTACTCTCTTCTACTCTCTACTACTCTCTTCTACTCTATACTCTCCACTACTCTATACTCGATACTGCTCTATACTCTCTACCAATCTATACTCTACTACTGTATACTCTACTACTCGATACTAATCTATACTATCCTGCTCAATCTACTCTCTACTACTCTATACTCTACTACTCCATACTCTCTACTACTATATACTCTCTACTCTCTACTACTCTCAATGCTCTACTCCTCTCTACTACTCTCTACTACTTGTGACTCACTACTACCCTCTACTCTCTACTACTCTCTACTACTCCATACTCTATGCTCTCTACTACTCTCTTCTACTCTGTACTCTCCACTACTCTCTACTACTCTATACTCCTCTCTACTATTCTCTACTACTCTATATTCTCTACTACTCTATACTCTACTACTCTATACTACTCTCTTCTACTCTATACTCTCCACTACTCTCTACTACTCCATACGCTATATTCTCTACTACTCTTTTCTAATCTATACTCTCTACTACTCTATACTCTACTACTCTCTACTACTCTATACTCTACTACTCTATACTCTACTACTCATCACTCACTACTACTCTCTACTCTCTACTACTCTATACTCTCTTCTAATCTATACTCACTACTACTCTCTACTCTCTATTATCTACTACTATCTACTCTATACCACTCTATACTCTCTAGTACTCTATACTCTATATGCAATATTCTATAATCTCTACTACTCTATATTCTCTACTACTCTCTACTACTCTCATACTCTCTACAACTCTATACTCTCTACTACAATATACTCTCTACTACTCTATGCTCTCTACCACTCTCCACTCTCTACTACTCTCTACTCTCTACTACTCTACACTCTCTACTACTCTACACTCTCTACTACTCTATACTCTCTTCAACTCTCTAATACTCTATGCTCTCTACACCTCTATGCACTCTACAACTCTCTAATACTATCTACTCCATACTACTCCATACTCTACTACTCTATACGCAATAATCTATCATCTCTACCACTCTATATTCTATACTCAATACTCTATACTACTCTCTACTACTGTAAACAAAGCAGTTGTTTAATCTAACTGCTTATCTATTTATCTGTACATGGAATGTATTTCCTTTTTTTTCAAATTTAAAAAAACTCTTTACAGGAAAATGCAACGGGCACTATCTGATGTGTAGAGACATTTCACTGCAGCTAATGTAGAAGGAAAAGCTATGTACATATGCAAATACTGTGCCAAATCTTATGTGAAGAATGCAACAAAGATGCAGAATCATCTGGCCAAGTGCATAAAGTTCCCTCAGTGCTCACAACAAGCAACCTCTGACAAAAGTCCCTCTACTTCTATTCGAGATGAAAATGATAAATCAGACACCTTATTGATAGCCACAGCTCATGGTCCTCCTGGAATCAGAAGTTTCTTTGACTCAATGGAGTAAAGTAGTCAGAGAAATGCTGATGAATGTCTTGCTCGAGCTGTGTATGCAACTGGTTCACCTCTGATGCTCACAGGCAATGTTTTGGATATGTGGAGATTGCATCTGCTAGCCAAGACACCCAGCCAGCGCCTGCCCTTCATTCTCATTCTGCTGAGTCCCTTGACAGAGAGAGAGGCGTCTCAGCTCAGCTCCCTGCTCTTTCATTTCATTTTCTCTATACTCATGTGCACACAGGGAGAGTTAGCCATTGTTCATGACTCTCAGGTCCATTTCATTACATTACACATAAGAGTCATTGTCATTTGACAAAGGCGTTACGCATAAGGACCTTAACTTTCATATCAGCGAGAAATGGATGCACACCTTTATAGGGTTTGCGTCAGTGTTCCCACATGGCCACATTTCCATTTTACAGCACGTGTTTACAAAAGACAGACTGCAGTTGGAGGGACCACCTATACTAATTAGCTATCTAGCATACTTCCAACACCTGTGTGTAACAGAAGAAGTCTGCCAGAAACGTGCTGTCACTGAAACGTGCTGTCTCTGAAACGTGCTGTCTCTGAAACGTGCTGTCTCTGAAACGTGCTGTCTCTGAAACGTGCTGTCTCTGAAACGTGCTGTCACTGAAACGTGCTGTCACTGAAACGTGCTGTCTCTGAAACGTGCTGTCACTGAAACGTGCTGTCTCTGAAACGTGCTGTCACTGAAACGTGCTGTCACTGAAACGTGCTGTCACTGAAACGTGCTGTCTCTGAAACGTGCTGTCACTGAAACGTGCTGTGTGTGTGAGCGTGTGTGTGTGCATGTGAGCGTGTGTGTGTGCGTTTGAGCATGTGTTTGTGCGTGTGTATGTTCACGTGCGTGTGTGTGCATATTTCTGAACAAAAATGACTAGCACATAATAACCATACACTCTGAACATTCTGTATGGCAGCATTACTCATCCAACTGAAACAACTGTTTACGTCACATACAGTTGGGAGGACAAGTATTTCATACACTGTCGATTTTGCAGGTTTTCCTACTTACAAAGCATGTAGAGGTCTGTAATTTTTATCAGAGGTACACTTCAAATGTGAGAGATCCAGAATCCAGAAAATCACAATGTATGATTTTTAAGTAATTCATTTGCATTTTATTGCATGACATAAGTATTTGATCACCTACCAACCAGTAAGAATTCCGGCTCTCACAGACCTGTTAGTTTTTCTTTAAGAAGCCCTCCTATTCTCCACTCATTACCTGTATTAACTGCACCTGCTTGAACTCGTTATCTGTATAAAAGACACCTGGCCACACACTCAATCAAACAGACTCCAACCTCTCCACAATGGCCAAGACCAGAGAGCTGTGTAAGGACATCAGGGATAAAATTGTAGACCTGCACAAGGCTGGGATGGGCTACAGGACATTAGGCAAGCAGCTTGGTGAGAAGGCAACAACTGTTGGAAAAATTATTAGAAAGTGGAAGAAGTTGAAGATGACGGTCAATCACCCTCGGTCTGGGGCTTCATGCAAGATCTCACCTCGTGGGGCATCAATGATCATGAGGAAGGTGAGGGATCAGCCCAGACTACACGGCAGGACCTGGTCAATGACCTGAAGAGAGCTGGGACCACAGTCTCAAAGAAAACCATTAGTAACACACTACGCCGTCATGGATTAAAATTCTGCAGCGCACGCAAGGTCCCCCTGCTCAAGCCAGTGCATGTCCAGGCCCATCTGAAGTTTGCCAATGACCATCTGGATGATCCAGAGGAGGAATGGGAGAAGGTCATGTGGTCTGATGAGACAAAAATAGAGCTTTTTGGTCTAAATTCCACTCGCCGTGTTTGGAGGAAGAAGAAGGATGAGTACAACCCTAAGAACACCATCCCAACAGTGAAGCATGGAGGTGGAAACATCATTCTTTGGGGATGCTTTTCTGCAAAGGGGACAGGACGACTGCATCGTATTGAGGGGAGGATGGATGGGGCCATGTATCATGAGATCTTGGCCAACAACCTCCTTCCCTCAGTAAGAGCATTGAAGATGGGTCGTGGCTGGGTCTTCCAGCATGACAACGACCTGAAACACACAGCCAGGGCAACAAAGGAGTGGCTCCGTAAGAAGCATCTCAAGGTCCTGGAGTGGCCTAGCCAGTCTCCAGACCTGAACCCAATAGAAAATCTTTAGAGGGAGCTGAAAGTCCGTATTGCCCAGCGACAGCCCCGAAACCTGAAGGATCTGGAGAAGGTCTGTATGGAGGAGTGGGCTGCAGTGTGTGCTGCAGTGTGTGCAAACCTGGTCAAGAACTACAGGAAATGTATGATCTCTGTAATTGCAAACAAAGGTTTCTGTACCAAATATTAAGTTCTGCTTTTCTGATGTATCAAATACTTATGTCATGCAATACAATGCCAAATAATTACTTATTTGGCATTGCCTTTTTTTCCCCAACAGAAAAAAACAAAGACAGTTAAGATAATTATATGATAATTGCTTTGGGTGAGAGGCTCTCTGGCTATATGGTGTGGGCAGGACACTGGACGTGGCTACTACTGCTGCTTCCGCTGCTGCTGCTGCTACTACTGCTACTACTACTAGACTACTACTACTACTACTAGGCTACTACTACTACTACTACTGCTGCTGCTGCTACTACTACTACTACTACTACTACTAGGCTACTACTACTACTACTACTACTGCTACTACTACTACTACGACTACTACAAGGCTACTACTACTACTACTACTACTACTACTACTACTACTACTACTACTACTACTACTACTACTACTACTACTAGGATACTACTACTACTACTACTAGGCTACTACTACTACTACTACTAGGCTACTACTACTACTACTACTACTACTACTACTACTACTACTACTAGGCTACTACTACTACTGCTACTACTACTAGGCTACTACTAATACTAGGCTCCTACTACTACTACCACTACTACTAGGCTACCACTACTACTACTACCACTACTACTACTACTACTACCACTACTACTACTACCACTACTACTACTACTAGGCTACCACTACTACTACTACTACTACTACTACTACTACTACTACTACCACTACTACTACTACCACTACTACTACTAGGCTACTTCTACGACTACTACTACTACTACTACTACTACTACACACCACTACTACTAGGCTACTACTACTACTACTACCACTACTACTACTACTACTACTACCACTACCACTACTACTACTACTACTACTACTACTAGGCTACTTCTACTGCTACTACTGCTGCTGCTGCTACTACTACTACTACTACTACTACTACTACCACTACTACTACTACTACTACTACTACTACTAGGCTACTTCTACTGCTACCACTGCTGCTACTACTACTACTATTACTACTACCACTACTACTAGGCTACTACTACTACTACTACCACTACTACTACTACTACTACTACTACTACTACTACCACTACTACAACCACTATTACTCCTACTAGGCTACTTCTACGGCTGCTACTACTACTACTACTACTACTACTACTACTACTGTTACTGCTGCTGCTGTGTGAGCCACTTGGCATGCTGTGTGAGCCACTTGGCATCCTGTGTGAGCCACTTGGCATGCAGTGTGAGCCACTTGGCATGCAGTGTGTGGTCAAACATCCTGCCTCCCTGCTTGCAGAGAAAGAGAGAGCCAGCCACAACCTGCCCTCCGAGCCCCAACAGACAGCTTGAAGCCCGTCCCTCCATCCACCTCCCCACTTTAATTGAGTCCTCCTAATTCCGATATGATATGATATGTTAATATGTTACGCTTTGCTGCATCAGATACCAAGAGACCTCCGTCTTCTTTTGTTTTGTGTTTAATGAAGGAAGACGTTCCTCCCCCTTTTCCCAGATAAAGTAACTATGGGGAATTTGGCCATGCTCAACTCAACTGGGAGCAGGGAGGTGAGACTCTGAGCGCTTCATCCATCAACACAATCTGCTATGGAGAGACGATGTGAGAGCTTCCTACACAGATCTGTCTCTTTCTCCCCAGTCAGCGCTAGAATGGGAGGATAGTCAGAATACACTGCTCATTCAGCTCAATCAGTCACGCAAGGCAGCCAGCCCCCCGAAAGATCCTACGGCACACAAATCAGACTGAGTTATAAGAAAGTCCCTCATTTTAATTCCCCTCCACCAAACAGAAGTTGATAGCGCATTGCGCCGTGCAGTCTGCAAGAGAAGGCCCTCCTTGTTTCCAGGTCAAATACCTCCATCTCATCTCCCAGCTGTGGGAGGGAAAGCCAGGCATGGTCGATCAAGCCTCTCCACTCTGCCACAAAGGGAGCAAGGCAGAAGAGATCCTCCTCTCAGTCAGTCACAACCCCACTCAGACAAGCTTCACAGCCTCTGTTTGTGTTGAATATTTCATTGTCTCTCTCTTCCTCTGCCGGCTCCTCAAATGACCTTTAACGGCAAAGCCAAACTTCCCCTCTCTCTGCTCTCCTTCCTCACTGCCAGACTCCACATTACAATAATTATAGTCAAACACTCTGCAGAACCCTCTCTTCCATCCAAATTCAACACCACCTAAAATGGTAATAGCTCTAAACAAGTGATGGGGGGGGGGGGGGGGGGGGATCGATACAGTTACATATCGCAATATTATTTCTGAAGATATTATGTTGATATTTTGACTCCAAGTATTGATTTGCAAAAATATATATTTTGGTTGTGTTTTTTTGCTAGATAGCGTTAGCTAGCACTAGTCATCTATACCTTCTCCAAAACGCAGGTATTTTTCATCCTATAGCTTGTTCTCCATCTACTTTTTAAATAGTGAGCCAACATGTTTTAAATACTTTTATTTCCATGACTGACCAAAACTCCTTTTCTCTCTTCTCTTTCTGCAGAAGACATATAGTGAGCAATATTACATTTAGCTGATGCTCTTATCCAGAGTGACTTACAGTTGTGAGAGCATACATTTTCGTACTTGTCCTCCATGGGTGTCACACCCTGACCATAGTTTACTTGGTATATTTCTATGTTTTGGTTGGTCAGGGTGTGAGCTGAGTGGGCATTCTATGTTTCATGTCTAGTTTGTCTATTTCTATGTCTGGCCTGATATGGTTCTCAATCAGAGGCAGGTGTTAGTCATTGTCTCTGATTGGGAACCATATTTAGGTAGCCTGGGCTTCACTGTGTGTTTGTGGGTGATTGTTCCTGTCTCTGTGTTTGCACCAGATAGGGCTGTTTCGGTTTTCGTTACGTTCTTTGTTTTGTAGTGTTTGTAATTGATTTGTGTTTTACGTTTGTTTATTAAACATGGATCGCAATCTACACGCCGCATTTTGGTCCGACTCTCCTTCACCAAAAGAGAACCGTTACAATGGGAATCAAACTCACAAACCTGGTGTTGCAAACACCATGCTCTACCAATTGAGCCACACGGAACATATGGTGAATATGTTTGTAACATTTAAAACTCAACAAAATCACAGCATAGAATCGCAATACCTATAGAATCCTGGGAATTGCAATACATAGAGTGGGGCAAAAAAGTATTTAGTCAGCCACCAATTGTGCAAGTTCTCCTACTTAAAAAGATGAGAGAGGCCTGTAATTTTCATCATAGGTACACTTCAACTATGAAAAAATCCAAATTATGGTGGTAAATAAGTATTTGGTCAATAACAAAAGTTTATCTCAATACTTTGTTATATACCCTTTGTTGGCAATGACAGAGGTCAAACGTTTTCTGTAAGTCTTCACAATGTTTTCACACACTGTGGCTGGTATTTTGGCCCATTCCTCCATGCAGATCTAGTCTAGAGCAGTGATGTTTTGGGGCTGTTGCTGGGCAACACGGACTTTCAACTCCCTCCAAAGATTTTCTATGGGGTTGAGATCTGGAGACTGGCTAGGCCACCTCAGGACCTTCAAATGCTTCTTACGAAGCCACTCCTTCGTTGCCCGGGCAGTGTGTTTGGGATCATTGTCATGCTGAAAGACCCAGCCATGTTTCATCTTCAATGCCCTTGCTGATGGAAGGAGGTTTTCACTCAAAATCTCACGATACATGGCCCAATTCATTCTTTCCTTTACACGGATCAGTCGTCCTGGTCCCTTTGCAGAAATACAGCCCCAAAGCATGATGTTTCCACCCCCATGCTTCACAGTAGGTATGGTGTTCTTTGGATGCAACTCAGCATTCTTTGTCCTCCAAACACGACGAGTTTAGTTTTTACCAAAAAGTTATATTTTGGTTTCATCTGACCATATGACATTCTCCCAATCTTCTTCCGGATCATCCAAATGCTCTCTAGCAAACTTCAGACAGGCCTGGACATGTACTGGCTTAAGCAGGGGGACACGTCTGGCACTGCAGGATTTGAGTCCCTGGCGGCGTAGTGTGTTACTGATGGTAACTACCATACGCGGTAGCGTAGCCTAGTGGTTAGAGCGTTGGACTAGTAACCGGAAGGTTGTGAGTTCAAACCCCCAAGCTGACAAGGTACAAATCTGTCGTTCTGCCCCTGAATAGGCAGTTAACCCACTGTTCCCAGGCCGTCATTGAAAATAAGAATGTGTTCTTAACTGACTTGCCTGGTTAAATAAAGGTCAAATAAAAAATTATTCAAAAATTAAATGGTAGGCTTTGTTACTGTGGTCCCAGCTCTCTGCAGGTCATTCACTAGGTCCCCCCGTGTGGTTCTGGGATTTTTGCACACCGTTCTTGTGATCATTTTGACCCCACGGGGTGAGATCTTGCGTGGAGCCCCAGATCGAGAGAGATTATCAGTGGTCTTGTATGTCTTCCATTTCCTAATAATTGCTCCCACAGTTGATTTCTTCAAACCAAGCTGCTTACCTATTGCAGATTCAGTCTTCCCAGCCTAGTGCAGGTCTACAATTTTGTTTCTGGCTCTTTGGTCTTGGCCATAGTGGAGTTTGGAGTGTGACTGTTTGAGGTTGTGGACAGGTGTCTTTTATACTGATAACAAGTTAAAACAGGTGCCATTAATACAGGTAACGAGTGGAGGACAGAGGAGCCTCTTAAAGAAGAAGTTACAGGTCTGTGAAAGCCAGAAATCTTGCTTGTTTGTAGGTGACCAAATACTTATTTTCCACCATAATTTGCTAATAAATTCATTAAAAATCCATGTGAAATCCATGTGATTTTCAGGATTTTTTTTCTCATTTTGTCTGTCATAGTTGAAGTGTACCTATGATGAAAATTACAGGCCTCTCTCATCTTTTTAAGTGGGAGAACTTGCACAATTGGTGGCTGACTAAATACTTTTTTGCCCCACTGTATAGTATGGGCACCTAAGTATATTGATAATATCATATTGTGACGTCCCTGGCAAATCCCAGCCCTAGACCTCACTCAGGACTGTATAAGACATTGCAGCCCATTGATTTGATGTGCCGAGGGAACAATGACCACTGCTATTGAGGCTAATGAAAGCAGAGCATGTGTTAACTATGGATGAGGTCAATCCATTTCACTCTACGGTCTGGGTCTCCTCTCACTGTTAGTGACAGAGCTGCTCTATAAGAAACTGCAGGTCCATTTCAATTTCAACCTGGGAATCTACTTTGTATGTTAATAATGTGTAATAAATCCAGAAGAAACATCCAGTATGTCTCAGGTACTGTGGATCACACACTGTTATATTCACACGGACATTTCAGCTTGCTAGCTCAAGTAGTACAGAGATTCTCATGAGCTTATGCATGAGATCTGGCTACCATGACAACCCAATTACCATTGTGTTCCCTGTACAGCTCCTAAGGAATCCTAAGGAACTTACATCTGCATCCGTGAAGTTGATACATTCCCAAAGATAACTCTTCAGGAACACTATATGTGCTTAAAGGAGCGGAATTCTAATATTAACAACGCTAGCAGGCAGCAACGTAGCAAAGTAGCATCTTAGCGCTGAGGGAAGAGTTGGTCTGTCTCAGTGAATTAAGAAATTAACTTTCAGAGTACCTTGAGTCTCTCTGACACTCCATCAGTGAAGCTGATGGTAAACTCCTCCACCTTGGGCACCTTCATCTTGGATTTCTTCTGGTCCGTCTGGTACTCAGTCCGTGTCTTCACCACCACCTACAGAGAAAGGAGAGGGCAAAACACAGTCAGTTACAGTGACACAGCAAAAAAATGTCCCTTAGGGGTTAGCTGGACTTCAGTTAGACAGAGCCATCATACCGCACAGTCTTACTCTTACGTCATCACCGTGTTATGTCATCACTGTGTTATCTATTCAAGGGCAGAGAGAGAAACATAAAAACTCTAACCTCTGTCTCTGCCAAGCAACTGTCAGGGGTTGGCTATTTTAGGCACTGGCCTGTATGATGCACCCCAATCAGAACCAATCCACTCTCTTTTAACACGATGTAGAGGAACAGAGAGTTGGGTAAGCAGAGGCCTGTCCCAGTAATGTCACTCTGCCATTCTTCACTGAAATTGGCTCAGAATAGCAGTCAAAACACAGAGGGGGAGAGAGAGATAAAAATGTGCACGTGATTACATCCTGAGTGTTCCCGAGTGGCGCAGCGGTTTAAGGCACTGCATCTCACTGCTAGAGGTGTCACTACAGACCCTGGTTCGATCCCGGGCTGTATCACAACCTTCTTAACTGACTTGCCTAGTCAAATAAAGGTTAAATTAAAAATGTAAAAACATCCAGGTGAGCCTCATTGTGCTCCTTGTATGAAAGTCACATTGAAGATTTCGTCAGAAAGTATACTCTGCAGTAAATGACTGATGAATTTAGCACATTGTACTGCTGGTTCCTTATCACTGGTACAGGCCACTGTGACTGTACTGCTGGTTCCTTATCACTGGTACAGGCCACTGTCACTGTACTGCTGGTTCCTTATCACTGGTACAGGCCACTGTGACTGTACTGCTGGTTCCTTATCACTGGTACAGGCCACTGTGACTGTACTGCTGGTTCCTTATCACTGGTACAGGCCACTGTGACTGTACTGCTGGTTCCTTATCACTGGTACAGGCCACTGTGACTGTACTGCTGGTTCCTTATCACTGGTACAGGCCACTGTGACTGTACTGCTGGTTCCTTATCACTGGTACAGGCCACTGTGATTGTACTGCTGGTTCCTTATCACTGGTACAGGCCACTGTGACTGTACTGCTGGTTCCTTATCACTGGTACAGGCCACTGTGACTGTACTGCTGGTTCCTTATCACTGGTACAGGCCACTGTGACTGTACTGTTCCTCTCAGATATCCATCTGCAGACACTCTTCCCCTGGACCTCTCTAACTTGACAAATTACAGGAACTGAATGGCGCTAGCGCTTCCAATAATAGGACCAAATAATTGCACCTTCCACAAACTGTTGGTACCTCCTCTCTCCACAGCACAACCTGGAATTAACGGGATTATATTGTCCTGAAGTCTCCAAGAGACTCAGCTACTTGCCCTGAACTCTGCAATTACAGCCTCTCTAACTTCTTCCCCCATCATGTTGACATTTCATTTCCCCCCTGAAATACCATGCTTCTCTGTCTTTTTTTAGAGACACTGTTATCATTACCACTGCCATTTCATTTCTCATTCATGGAGAAAAAGCAATATGTAGGCTACCCTTGGGTGAGGACATGCAGTTCCCCAGGTACAGTAGGTCATCCTAGGAGCTCCACTGAGTCAGATAATCAAACGGACTGTATTTGCATTATAATTTACCTAGTGGGGCAAAAAAGTATTTAGTCAGCCACCAATTGTGCAAGTTCTCCCACTTAAAAAGATGAGAGAGGCCTGTCATTTTCATCATAGGTACACTTCAACTATGACAGACAAAATGAGAAAAAAAAATCCTGAAAATCACATTGTAGGATTTTTTATGAATTTATTTTAAAAGGCTGATAATAAGATTTGTTGTCTAATCCTAGAACAGGATAACATTTTATGTCATTATGCATACGTCCCAAATGGCACCCTATTCCCTATTTAGTGCACTACTTTTAGGGATAGGGTCCTAGTCAAAGTAGTGAACCAAATAGGGAATAGGCTACCATTTGGGACATACCCAATGACTTCCTGTCTGAATAATGCACATGAATGAATCACTGCTACAAGGAATAAGGAGGTGAAACTCCAAAGATAACAAGATAACAAAAAAAAGTCCCCAAATATGGTCTTTACATATTCTGCTAGATTCTCCTTTATGCTTTGGTGTGTACACTTTTCTAAGAAACACTGCAGTTATTCTGAGAGGGAACTCCAGGTGAGTATTAGATGACCCACTTGCACAGTCACAACATGGCATCCCTCATCCAATATCCAACAAGCTCTTAGATGTTTGGGCCAAGTGATGGGTCATCCAGCTCACCCTGTAAAACAGCAGCTTGTTCTCAAAGAAGTGCAATCAAAGGCTTGGCCTGGGGCCTGAATTCTTATGAAAACGATTGATTCAAAGTGCTGCATGTACCACCCTTCATTACACTCCACAGCTCAGTTACTCTGCTGGTTTCCCACCCAATCAAGATATTGGAGACCCTGCGGCCTGCAGGCACGTCACTGCCGTCCAGATGGGATCAGGTCTAATTCCTCTCAGCACTGACCCACAGAGAATTCTGTTTCCCTGGCCTGTTTGTTCCCCTGTCTAGCCCTGTGTAGCCCTGTCCAACCCTGTGTAGCCCTGTCCAGCCCTGTGTAGCCCTGTCCAGCAATGTGTAGCCCTGTCCAGCCCTGCCCAGCCCTGTCCAGCCCTGTGTAGCCCTGTCCAACCCTGTGTAGCCCTGTCCAGCCCTGTCTAGACCTGTCTAGCCCTGTCCAGCCCTGTGTAGCCCTGTCTAGCCCTGTGTAGCCCTGTCTAGCGCTGTGTAGCCCTGTCCAGCCCTGTCTAGCGCTGTGTAGCCCTGTCCAGCCCTGTCTAGCCCTGTGATGCCCTGTCTAGCTCTGTGTAGCCCTGGCCAATCCTGTCTAGCCATGTCTAGCCCTGTCCAGCCCTGTGTAGTCGTGCTAAGCCCTGTGTGGCTCTGTGTAGTCTTGTCCAGCCCTGTGTAGTCCTGCCCAGCCCTGTATAGTCCTGCCCAGCCATGTCTAGTCCTGTCCAGCCGTGCTTAGCCCTGTGTAGTCCTGTCCAGCCCTGTGTAGCTCTGTGTAGTCCTGCCCAGCCCTGTGTAGCTCTGTGTAGTCCTGTCCAGCCCTGTGTAGCTCTGTGTAGTCCTTTCCAGCCCTGTGTAGCCCTGTGTACTCCTGTCCAGCCCTGTGTAGCCCTGTGTAGCTCTGTGTAGTCCTTCCAGCCTGTGTAGCTCTGTGTAGTCCTGTCCAGCCCTGTATAGTCCTGACCAGCTGTGCTTAGCCCTGTGTAGCCCTGTCCAGCCCTGTGTAGCCCTGTGTAGTCCTTTCCAGCCCTGTGTAGCTCTGTGTAGTCCTGTCCGGCCCTGTATAGTCCTGACCAGCCCTGTGTAGCTCTGTGTAGCCCTGTCCAGCTCTGTGTAGCCCTGTCCAGCCCTGTGTAGCCCTGGTTAGACTTAGAGGGATATCAACAGCTGTAGCTCCCTGGTAACTCCTCCAACACAGGATGACAGAATAGACTCAACCCCACAGTGTTTTGAGTTATGTTTGAATGTAAATTCCCTATAGACCTCTAGGCCACTCTCTGTAATAATGTCCATAGAGGGTGTCATGGTTGACTTTCTCTTCCATCTATTTCAGTCATTGTTTTATATTCACCTGATAAACAGTGACATTTTGCTGCGAAAAGACAGAATCATTTGATTTTCTTTTTTTGTTATTGTCCATATGTAGCTTGTTTTTGGTCGCAGGTTCAGCAATGGCTGAAGAATTGCAACATTTACCTGGAGTTAACTCTGCGAATAGCACTGCTGGGTGATGTGAAAAGTCATTGTCAATGGATCAATAGTATAATAATACTGTTACCTAAAATGTGTATCTTTAATTTACAATCTGTAGAAAACTATGAGAATAGAAAGGTTCAGAACTTTTGTGAAACATCACAGAACACTTGAACAATATATGGCAAATAGAAATGAAATGATGTTCGGAGATAGATGGGAGGTGTTGAGGGGAGCTGAAGGGTGGGACTAAAGACAAATAAAAGATAACTGTGTCCATGAAATGTATATAGCACAGGAGGTTGGTGGCACCGTAATTGAGGAGGACTGGCTCGTGGTAATGGCTGGAGCGGAATTGGTGGAATGGTATCAAATACATCAAACACATGGTTTCCATATGATTGATGCCATTCCATTCGCTCCGTTCCAGCGAGTCATTACTATGAGCCGTCCTCCCCGCAGCAGCCTCCACTGTTATTTAGTATGTATAAACTGGAAGTAGAAACCTAAGTGCTGTTGTCCATTAGTTTACTCCAATTAGGGGAGGGGCGGTAGGGTTAGGGGAAAATAATCAAGGAAAATATATAAAATATATTTAAAATAATATCTATATTTATAAACAAAATATATATGGTGGATTGTAAATAATGCAGACAATTACATTGATAGAAGCTGCAATCTATCTGCAATGTTAAAGCTGATCCACCCCATAAAAATACATTATTTCCGTATAACATACAGCCACGAATCTCTGAGAAAACATGGTAACATCACCTCAGGCTGGGGAGGTTTTTAACCAGACGGTGAACATGGAATCTTGGGAATGCAGCAGAATGTGAACTGTACCCACAGCTATGCATTATCTGTAGCCCAACAAGACTACACTGTGTCTAGTCTACACACACCACTGCCCTCCAGAGATCTGAGAGCCTGCCTAGACCACCTCTCAATCTCTGTCAGGAACGAACTAGATACTAGAATGACAGCGCTTTGAGGGGAATCTGGAGACATTGATGTCCACTCTTCATAGAGACAACAAAGACTATTCAAACCCTCTGATGTCATGTCATGTAATTTCATGTCATTTTCACTGTTCAGGGAACACAGGACCACTGTAAACACATTATGAAATGAGCCTTCACTGCATTGTTTCAAATGTCAATAATTTCCCATTAAAATAAATAACTCAACTGCATTTTCCAAGGCTGTATGCAAAGTAGAGCCTTCATATTTTTTCTAGTTATCCAACCACCCTGGGGAAATGTATTGGCATGGCACCTAGTCCACTTCAACAACTCCATCTCCAAACAACCAGCAATTATGTACTTATCCATTTTGACATGTTCTCTAAAGCAGCTGTTCCCGTAATCACAGCCCAATAGCACTGCTCTTGACCCATTTTGACCCTCTGAATGGTATATCTTATATGACACTTGAGAGGCATGAATCAACGCATTGAAAATTCTGAATGGTGCTCCGTCTCCCCAGAGTCTCCCTTTATAACACTGTTGTGGAAGGAGAGGCAGGACCTGCTATTGTGACCCTGCCCCCCTAGTGAAATATGACACAGGGCTCTTTTGTAATGCTGCAAGTCTGTGTGGAGTGACAGGCCACTCCAGTTAGCAGGTGTACTGGGAGATTGTGCCTTCATCAGCAGAATACAAGACGAGGGCTGAAGCACCACTCTGCAAAAGTGTCACGGTTCTTCTCCTAATGGTTACTATAGAGTGACGGGCTCGGCCTGCATGGGGCCACGGGCCCTGCTGTGCTGTCCATCAAATAAACCAAGAGCCAGCCTCATGATCAGCTGGGAGCTGACAAATAAATCACAGAGAGAGGACAGTTATTTCTTTACATCCTCAATGTCAAATTAATATCAGCATTCCCTGCTGAAGTAAAACATGCATGAAATGACATCAGCAGATATGCCTTGTGACAACACAACAAAGGACCTGTCCTTCACTTCTATGAAAATGTTTTTAAAACCTGCTGTGTTCATATGGAGAACACTAGCCGATCAGCTGTTATGATTGAAAATCCCTTCAAAGTAAGATTCAATTATATGCATTATTAAACAATTACAAATATCATTACTCATATCAATCATATTAACACATTCAGTTCAGTGATTCATTCATCATCATTCTGTGTAATAAGCAGCAGAAGTCGTCAGTGCTGGACCAAAAAAATAAACCCTCTTGTCAAAGTAAATTAGAGATTACATGTTTGCTGGCATCCTTGAATGGAACATGTACATCCCAGTTATACACCTGCTTCCTTAATAGGTGCTTTAAACAAAGGAAGCAAGAGGGCAATTGAGATGACAGAAAGATGGGATTTCTGTTCAATTACGTAATGGCAATGGCAATAAATCAAGGAGTGAGTCGGAGAGGAGAGCAGAGCAGACAGATAGTCCATTTTACCTTGTCTGGGGCTCCATACTGGAGGTTACCGACGTCCAGAGGGGTGATGAGCGGCACGTTTTGGAAGCCATCCTCCACACTGACCGGTTTAGCGCCTTTGTCTTCTAGATTGCTCCCCAGTTTAACCATCTTTACTAATAGAAAATAGTACACTTCTCAAGCAGATGCTGTAAATATAACAAAAACTATGTTAGTTCATTGTTCGTGTGTCATTTATCAAACCATAAAACATCTACTGACCACGCAAATCGATACGTTTGTTATTTAATCCAACCAAGTTTATTTAAACATTTAAATGACCTACATTGGATTTCAACTTTAACTTCATAACGACATCAGATATTGTAACAGGGTAATAAGACGCTATGAAATCCCGTTTAATTATTCAAAATATTTGATAAATTAAATATGTGGGTGTGCAGGCTAACTTGAGATATCATTTCCCTCATCTAATTTATCAAACTTAATATATTCTACATTTAAAAAAGGTGGAAAATCACCTTTTCCAACGCCATGGAGCAGGCATCAAAATAAATACTATGTTATCGGACTATGTTCATAGGGCTACACCTGCAGTAACCTAGCCTAGACTACTTCGTCCTTAGCGTCCAAAAACAGAATATGTCAAATAAAAACATCTACTTACGATGGACACACTTCTATAAATCCTTTTTCGTTTCTTCGTCTGCTGTTTTGTAGGCTAATATCTAAGACGCGAGGCAAGGAACGCAGATGCAGGCAGACCGGGCTAAAACGCAATCAAAGCTTGGTGGTGCTGATGCGAGAAAGTAGGCAGAGACTAGCAGATTACATAGGCAGCCCAGCCCCCAAACCCAAACACTGCCTCCTCACTTTATACTTGCAAACGGCACCACTAGGTGGATTTTTGAATGAAATCCCACATTTGTTTTGGCCGATTTGAATAAAACCACAAACCTCACTCAGATGTATTTTATTAGTCTTTATCGCCATCTAGGGACCTGACGCTATAACTGTGCGGCAGGGTTGGGTAGTAACGGATTACATGTTTCGGGATAGCTAAATTAATAAATAACTGTAATCAACTCGGATTATATAAAAAAAAAAATGTCTAATCGGATTACAGTAAATAATCCGCCCAACATTTACGGTGCATGTCTGTATCTCTCCCCCTGCATAAAAAAATTGCCATCTCTATAAAACTGCCTTCACATCATCTAGTAACAGCATATGACTGGGGAAATCCACTTGAACGCCAATTCAATTGATAATTACAAGTGGGAAACTCATCTATCATCCCCGTTCTCCCCTGCACATCTCTGACGTTATTTGTCAACAAAAAAGACATTAAGCATGGCGGCGTCATCAGCAGTAGTTTATTGATTCTGTTCATCTTCCTTTTGAGAAAGAATGAAAGTGAAAGCAGCTCTGGATATACTTTTCGTCGGCCAAAAAAAGAGCAAAACACTCACAAACCTTCTAATGACCACCATGTTTGATGGTATTTCCCAGTTCAAAACGTGAAAGCACACAACTCGTATATACGACTTCGCAACTGGTAATTACCACATTGCCACTTGGTTAGAAAGTAGAATTGAGGAGCAGTTAAGTATAACTGAGGAGAAATAACATTAAAATGTACATTGCCAGTACCGTTTCTAGACATAAACGGTCACTTCAACAGTCATTGGCCTCAACTTAATGTACTGTTTAGTTCATGATTGATAGTAGGACACACAACTAACAATTTCATAGTGCTTCAGCAGTTTGGTAGTGTGTCAGCAGTTTTCGTCTTGTTATGTCAGTCGCTGAAGTTAACTCAATTAGCCCATGTCAGCTAACATTAGTCTTGACAGCTATCTAAACCTTTTAATGATCATGGCCGAATTACTGACCGGGCACCCAAGCTACCTAGGCACCATCACCTCCAGGGGTCCCCCATTGATTTAGTCACTCTCACTCAGATATCATATGAACATTGCATAAGACAGGTTTAAAGGAACTTATATCTTGTCTTGCCTGATCATGATATATATTATAACTTAAATAACTTAAATAATTGAAATAATAGAAAATGTTAGCGTATGTTTTTTCTGTCTGTATGTACAGTGCATTCGGAAAGTACAGTGCCTTGCAAAAGTATTTATTCCCCTTGGCATTTTGACTATTTCGTTGCGTTACAACCTGTAATTTATATTTATTTGTATTTTTATTTCTTGTAATGGAATTCCTTAAAAAGGAATCTGAAGGGGGAAAAAAACAGAAAAGTGATGGTGCATATGTATTCACCTCCTTTGCTATGAAGCCCCTAAATAAGATCTGGTGCAACCAATTACCTTCAGGAGGCACATACTTAGTTAAATAAAGTCCACCTGTGTGCAATCTAAGTGTCACATGACCTGTCACATGATCTCAGTATATATACACCTGTGCTGAAAGGCCCCAGAGTCTGCAACACCACTAAGCAAGAGGCACCACCAAGCAAGCGGCACCATGAAGACCAAGGAGCTCTCCAAACAGGACAGGGACAAAGTTGTTGATAAGTACAGATCAGGGTGGGTTATAAAAAAATATCTGAAACTTTGAGCATCCCACAGAGTGCCATGAAATCAATTATTAAAAAATAGAAAGAATATGGCACTACAACAAACCTGCCAAGAGAGGGCCTCCCACCAAAACTCACGGACCAGGCAAGGAGGGCATTAATCAGAGAGGCAACAAAGACGGAGATTGGAGTATCTGTCCATAGGACCACTTTAAGTCGTACACTCCACAGAGCTGGGCTTTACGGAAGAGTGGCCAGAAAAAAAAGCCATTGCTTCAAGAAGAAAATAAGCAAATACGTTTGGTGTTCGCCAAAAGGCATGTGGGAGACTCCCCAAACATATGGAAGAAGGTACTCTGCTCAGATGAGACTAGAATTGAGCTTTTTGGCCATCAGTGAAAACGCTATGTCTGGCACAAACCCAACACCTCACATCACCCCGAGAACACCATCCCCACAGTGAAGCATGGTGGTGGCAGCATCATGCTGTGGGGTTGTTTTTCATCGGCAGGGACTGGGAAACGTGTCCGAATTGAAGGAATGATGGATGGCGCTAAGTGTACAGGGAAATAAAGGGAAATTCTTGAGGGAAACCTGTTTCAGTCTTCCAGTGATTTGAGACTGGGACGGAGGTTCACCTTCCAGCAGGACAATGACCCTAAGCATACTGCTGAAGAAAAACTTGAGTGGTTTAAGGGAAAAAAATTAAATGTCTTGGAATGGCCTAGTCAAAAGCCGAGACTTCAATCCAGTCGAGAATCTATGGTATGACTTAAAGATTGCTGTACAACAGCGGAACCCATCCTACTTGAAGGAGCTGGAGCAGTTTTTCCTTGAAAAATGGGCAAGAATCCCAGTGGCTAGATGTGCCAAGCTTATAGAGACATACCCCAAGAGACTTGTAGCTGTAATTGCTGCAAAAGGTGGCTTTACAAAGTATTGGCTTTGGGGGGGTGAATAGTTATGCACGCTCGAGTTTTCTGATTTCTTGTTTGTTTCACAAGAAAAAATATTTTGCATCTTCAAAGTGGTAGGCATGTTGTATAAATCAAATGAAACAAACCCCCCAAAAATCTATTTTAATTCAAGGTTGTAAAACAACAAAATAGGAAAAATACCAAGGGGGTGAATACTTTCGTAAGCCACTGTATTTCCCTCATCAAGGACCCCAAAATGACAAAGCAAAAACAGATTTTTAGACATGTATAAGATGAGATGAGTAATATAAGATATATAAACATTATTAAAGTGGCATTATTTAAAGTGAATAGTGATCCATTTATTAATATTTATTTACATTTATTTAACTAGTCAGTTAAGAACAAATTCTTATTAACAATGACAGTCTCCCACGGAACAGTGGGGTAACTGCCTTGTTCAGAACGACAGATTTTTACCGTGTCAGCTCGGGAATTCAATCCAGAAACCTTTCAGTTACTGACCCAATGCTCTAACCACGGGGCTACCTGCCGCCCCAGCAGTAAAGTGACCAGCTTTGACGCACCTGTACTGACCTTGCCTTCTGGATGGTAGCGGGGTGAACAGGCTGTGGCTCAGGTGGTTGTTGTCCTTGATTATCTTTTTGGCCTTCCTGTGACATCGGGTGCTATAGTTGTCCTGGAGGGCAGGTAGTTTGCCCCTGGTGATGCGTTGTGCAGACCGCACAACCCTCTGGAGAGCCTTACGATTAAGGGCGGTGCAGTTGCCGTACCAGGCGGGGATACAGCCCGACAGGATGCTCTCAATTGTGCATCTGTAAAAGTTTGTGAGAGTTTTAGGTGACAAGCCAAATTTCTTCAGCCTCCTGAGGTTGGAGTGGCGCTGTTCCACCTTCTTCACCACACTGTCTGTGTGGGTGTACCATTTCAGTTTGTCCGTGATGTGTACGCTGATGAACTTAACTTTCCACCTTCCCCACTACTGTCCAGTCGATGTGGATAGGGGGGTGCTCCCTCTGAAGTCCACGATCATCTCCTGAGTGAGAGGTTGTTTTCCTAACATCACACTCTGAGTGCCCTCGCCTCCTCCCTGTAGGCTGTCTCGTCATTGTTGGTAATCAAGCCCACTACTGTTGTGTCATCATCACACTTGATGATTGAGTTGGAGGCGTGCATGGCCACACAGTCATGGGTAAACAGGGAGTACAGGAGAGGGTTGAGCACGCACCCTTGTGGGGCCCCAGTGTTGATGATCAGAAAAGTGAAGATGTTGTTTCCTAACTTCACCACCTGGGTGCGGCCCGTCAGAAAGTCCAGGACCCAAATGCACAGGGCGGTGTTGAGACCCAGGGCCTCAAGCTTAATGATGAGCTTGTAGGGTACTATGGTGTTGAATGCTGAGCTGTAGTCAATGAACAGCATTCTTGCATTGGTATTTCTCTTTTCTAGATGGTATAGGGCAGTGTGCAGTGTGATGGCAACTGCATCGTCTGTGGACCTGCTGGGGCGGTATGCAAACTGAAGTGGTCTAGGGTGGCAGGTAAGGTGGAGGTGATATGAACCTTGACTAGTCTCTCAAAGCCACTCATGATGACAGATATGAGTGCTACGGGACAATAGTCATTTAGTTCAGTTATCTTTACCTTCTTGGGTATAGGAAAAAGGACTACATAAGGTCCCACAGTTGACACTGCATGTCAGAGCAAAAACCAAGCCATAAGGTCGAAAGAATTATCCGTAGAGCTCCAAGACAGGATTGTGTCGAGGCACAGATCTGGGGAAGGGTATCATTCTTAAATAGAATAAGTTTGTAACCACCAAGACTCTTTCGAGAGCTGGCTGCACAGCCAAACTGAGCAATCAGAGGACCCAATGTTCACTCTGACAGATCTCCAGACTTCCTTAGTGGAGATGGTTGTCCTTCTGGAAGGTTCTCCCATCTCTGCAGCACTCCACCAATCAGGCCTTTATAGTAGATTGGCCAGACGGAAGCCACTCCTCAGTAAAAGGCACATGACAGCCCACTTGGAGTTTGCAAAAAGGCACCTAAAGGACTTTCAGATCATAAGAAACAAGATTCTCTGGACAGATGAAACTAAGATTGAAGTCTTTGGCCTGAATGCCAAGCGTCATGTCTGGAGGAAACCTTACACCATCCCTATGGTTAAGCATGGGGGTGGCAGCATCATGCTGTGGGGATGTTTGTCAGTGACAGGGACTGTGACTGGGAGACTAGTCAGGATCGAGGAAAAGATGAACGGAGCAAAGTACAGAGAGATCCCTGATGGAAACCTGCTCCAGAGCGCTCAGGACCTCAGACTGGGGTGAAGGTTCACCTTCCAACAGGACAACGACCCTAAGCACACATCCAAGACAACGCAGGAGTGGTTTCGGGACAAATCTCTGAATGTCCTTTAGTGGCCCAGCCAGAGCCCGATCAAACATCTCTGGAAAGACCTGAAAATAGTTGTACAGCGGCGCTCCCCATCCAACCTGACAGAGCTTGAGATGATCTGCAGGGAAGAATGGGAGAAACTCCCCAAATACAGGTGTGCCAAGCTTGTAGCGTCAAAACTCTATGCTGTCATCGCTGCCAAAGGTGCTTCAACAAAATACTGAGTAAAGTGTCGGGAATACTTATGTAAATGTGAAATTTCAGTTTAAAAAAAAAAATAATATGCAAAAATGTCTAAACCTGTTTTTGCTTTGTCATTATGGGGTATTGTGTGTAGATTGATGAGGGGCAAAAAATATTTAATCCAGAATACATTTAGAAAAAGACTGTAACAAAAGAAAATGTGTAAAAAGCCCAGCGGTCTGAATACTTCCAATGCACTGAATTCTTCACCAGTTTAGGACTGATCAGATAGACATGATACACACAGTGTTCAATAACCTAAGATGTACAATTCCTGTCCTAGAGTACTGATTCTTATCAATGCTCTAACTGAGACAACATGCCCAGGGCAGAGGCCTTGCCTTCCTATGCATTTTACCAGACACCATGACCTAGCTGTGTTTACAGACTGGTCCATTTCTCTGTGACCTTGTTACTGACTGCGACAGAGGCAGAGAGAGAGAGAGAGAGAAGCAGGCATCCGGTAGCAGAATGGATTGGCTCAGCAGAACCTTTGTCTCCCCTGTGAGATAGACAGGCGTTATGTCATCTGGGTCTTTCATCCAAGCCTTGTGTCACTAATATTCTATGCACACTTCCTGCAGCGGGATAGCCACGCAATGCCATCCAAAACTTTTTCTCTTGCATGACTTATTTGGATGACAGCAAGGTAATTAGATATCAGATGATTTTGTCTACATTGAAGAAAAACACTAGGGGAGAGTTGGGTTAGTTGAGCCACCCCTTGTTTCTAGGAAATCATACACAAAAAGAGGTCATCATTTCATGGAGTCTGTAAATGAAGAAACCACATACAAAAAAGTGGTAAGCAAGTTAGGTTAAAAAAAAAAGATTTTCACAAAGTCAAATGAATTTATTGTGTTAAAGGTTTCATGATGCTTGTTTCTAAACCAAGGTAGATTGTTTTAAGACTTTAATGCATCTGCTGGGGTCTCTGAAAGCTACAATATGA
Organism: Oncorhynchus kisutch; assembly: GCF_002021735.2. Taxonomy (NCBI): domain Eukaryota; kingdom Metazoa; phylum Chordata; class Actinopteri; order Salmoniformes; family Salmonidae; genus Oncorhynchus; species Oncorhynchus kisutch. The sequence goes on from NC_034201.2 coordinate 41,688,277, forward strand.
GATCCTAAAACTACATGACAGTACATCTTTGTAGCTGTGTGGGCTCATATAGTCAAAATGTTTGCCTTGGGTTAAATTGAGCCAATCACCACCATACCCCATTCAAGTGATGATTGCAAAAATGCTATGCATATTAACCATAAAACAGACTAAATGTAATATGTCATAGTGCATTTGTATTGTTACATCGTGTATTAAAAGTAAAACAAGCAGGGGTCTAGCCCCCCCCCCCCCCTTGAGGTTCTTGAGAAAGAAGACAAGGAAGTGAGAGAAGGGATGAAGTCCATATGAACAGCAGCAAGGGATGAAAGAATAGACTGAATGACACTGAAGAGGTACATTAACAAAAAATACTATTAACATGTATCTGTGTGAAAGGGAGGCTATGACAGAGTAGCAGAGACACACCAGGTCCTATCTGATGACATGGAGTCTCAGCTTGATAAAGACAGGCTATGACAGAGTAACAGAGACACACCAGGTCTTATCTGATGACATGGAGTCTGAGTTTGATAAAGAGAGGCTATGACAGAGTAGCAGAGACACACCAGGTCCTATCTGATGACATGGAGTCTCAGCTTGATAAAGAGAGGCTATGATAGAGTAGCAGAGACACACCAGGTCTTATCTGATGACATGGAGTCTCAGCTTGATAAAGAGAGGCTATGACAGAGTAGCAGAGACACACCAGGTCTTATCTGATGACATGGAGTCTCAGCTTGATAAAGACAGGCTATGACAGAGTAGCAGAGACACACCAGGTCTTATCTGATGACATGGAGTCTCAGCTTGATAAAGACAGGCTATGACAGAGTAGCAGAGACACACCAGGTCTTATCTGATGACATGGAGTCTCAGCTTGATAAAGACAGGCTATGACAGAGTAGCAGAGACACACCAGGTCTTATCTGATGACATGGAGTCTGAGCTTGATAAAGGGAGGCTATGATAGAATAGCAGAGACACACCAGGTCTTATCTGATGACATGGAGTCTGAGCTTGATAAAGATAGGCTATGATAGAGTAGCAGAGACACACCAGGTCCTATCTGATGACATGGAGTCTCAGCTTGATAAAGAGAGGCTATGATAGAGTAGCAGAGACACACCAGGTCTTATCTGATGACATGGAGTCTCAGCTTGATAAAGAGAGGCTATGACAGAGTAGCAGAGACACACCAGGTCCTATCTGATGACATGGAGTCTCAGCTTGATTAACATATCAAGAATCTTACAGACCAGTTTCATGGGCTTTAGTAGCCTCGAATCCAGAGATCTTGCCTACGAATGGGCACATCAAAACAACATCCTTGTCCTGGACAATTGGTCAAGAAATGGAAGGGTAAGTGATAAAATTAAACCAAATCAAATGTTATTTGCCACATGTGCCGAATACAACATATTTAGACTTTACCGTGAAATGTTTACTTACAAGCCCTTAACCAACAGTGCAGTTCAAGAGGAAGAACATATTTACCAAGTAGACTAAATAAAAAGTAATAATCAAAAGTAATACAGTCAGAATAACAATAACGAGGCACCGGTACCGAGTCAGTGTGCAGGGGAACAGGCTAGGTAACCTGTACATGTAGGTGGGGGCGAAGTGACTATGCATAGATAACAAACAGCAAGTAGCAGCAGTGTAGAAGAGGGAGGGGGTCAATGTACATTGTCCGGTGGTGATTTTTCTGAATTGTTCAGCAGTCTAATGGCTTGTGGGTGGAAGCTATTGAGGAGCCATGTGGTCCTAGACTGGGCTTTCCTCTGACACCGCCTATTATATAGGTCCTGGATGGCAGGACGCTTGGCCACAGTGATGTACTGGGCCGTTCGCACTACCCTCTGTAGCACCTTAAGGTCAGATGCCGAGCAGTTGCCATACCAGGCGGTGATGCAACCGGTCAGGATGCTCTCGATGGTGCAGCTGTAGAACCTATTGAGGATCTGGGGACCCATGCCAAATCATTTCAGTCTCCTGAGGGGGAAAAGGTTTTTGTTGTGCCCTCTTCACGACTGTCTTGGTATGTTTGGACCATGATGGTGATGTAGACACCAAGGAACTTGAAACTCTCGACCCGCTCCGCTACAGCCCCGTTGATGTTAATGGGGGCTTTTTCGGCCCGCCTTTTCCTGTAGTCCATGATCAGCTTCTTTGTCTTGCTCACATTGAGGGAGAGGTTGTTGTCCTGGCACCACATTGCAAGTTCTCTGACTTCCTCCCTATAGGCCGTCTCATCGTTGTCGGTGATCAGGCCTACCACTGTTGTGTCGTCAGCAAACTTAATGATGGTGTTGGAGTCGTGTTTGGCCATGCAGTCGTGGGTGAACAGAGACTACAAGAGGGGACTAAGTACACACCCCTGAGGGGCCCCAGTGTTGAGGATCAGCATGGAAGACGTGTTGTTGCCTGCTCTTACCACCTGGGGGCGGCCTGTTAGGAAGTCCAGGATGCAGTTGCATCCTCACATAGGTGTTCCTTTAGTCCAGGTGGGAAAGGGCGGTGTGGCGTGCGATTGAGATTGCGTCATCTGTGGATCTGTTTGGGCGGTATGCGAATTGGAGTGGGTCTAGCATGTCCAGGAGGATCCTGCTGATGTGAACCATGACCAACCTTTAAAAGCACTTCCTGGCTACCGGTGTGAGTGCAACTGGGTGGTAATCCTTTAGGCAGGTTACCTTCTCTTCCTTGGGCACAGGGACTATGGTGGTCTATTTGAAACATGTAGGTATTACAGACTCGGTCAGGGAGAGGTTGAAAATGTGTGCTTTGAGTACATGTCCTGGTATTCCGTCTGACCCAGCGGCTTTGTGAATGTTGATTTGTTTAAAGGTTTCGTTCACATCGGCTACCTAGAGCGTTATCACACGGTCATCCAGAACAGCTGCTGCTCTCGTGCATGCTTCAGGGTGGCTTGCCTCGAAGCAAGCATACAAGGCATTTAGCTTGGCTGGTAGGCTCGCGTCACTGGGCAGCTCGCGTCTGAGTTTCCCTCTGTAGTTAGTAATAGTTTTCAAGCCCTGCCATATCCGACAAGCGTCATAGCCGATGTAGTAGGATTCTATCTTAATCTTATATTGACGCTTTGCTTGTTTGATGGTTCGTCTGAGGGCATAGCGGGATTTCTTATAAGCATCCGGATTAGTCTCCCGCTCCTTGAAAGCGTCAGCTCTAGGCTTTAGCTCGATGCGGATGTTGCCTGTAATCTATGGCTTCTGGTTGGGATATGTACGTACAGTCACTGTGGGGACGAGGTCATCGATGCACTTATTGATGAAGCCGATAACTGAGGTGGTGTATTCCTCAATGCCATTGGATGAATCCCAGAACATATTCCAGTCTATGCTAGCAAAATAGTCCTGTAGCATAGCATCTGCTTCATCTGACAACTTCCGTATTGAGTGAGTCACGTGTATTTCCTGATTTAGTTTTTGCTTGTAAGCAGGAATCAGGAGGATAGAATTTTGGTCAAATTTGCCGAATGGAGGACGGGGGAGAGCTTTGTATGTCTCTGTGTGTGGAGTAAATGTGGTCTAGGATTTTTTTTTCCCTGGTTGCACATGTGACATGCTGGTAAAAATTTGGTAAAACTGATTTAAGTTTGCCTGCGTTAAAGTACCCAGCCACTAGGAGCGCCGCTTCTGAGTGAGCATTTTCTTCTTTGCTTATGGCCTTATAGAGTTGGTTGAGAGCTGTCTTAGTGCCAGCTTCGCTTTGTGGTGGTAAATAGATGGTCACGAATAATACAGATGAGAACTCTCTTGGTAAATAGCGTGGTCGACATCATAAGGTACTCTACCTCAGGCGTGCAATACCTTGAGACTTCTTTAATATTAGACGTCGCACACCAGATGTTATTGGTAGCGTCTCTGTTCTGCCTGTGCATGGAAAATCCCGCCAGCTCTATATTGTCAGTTTCTTCGTTCAGCCATGTGTCAGTGAAACATAAGATGTTACAGTTTTTAATGTCCCGTTGGTAGTATAATCTTAATAGTAGTCAACAATTGTATTTTCTAACGATTGCACGTTAGCAAGGAGAATGAAAGGCATTGGGAGTTTATTCACTCACCTCCGGATTCTCAGAAGGATCCCGATCTGCGTCCCCTTTTCTTCACGCAAAAGGTGTGGATCTGGGCCTGTTCCAGTGAAAGCAGGATATCCTTCTCATCAGACTCGTTAAAGGAAAAAGTTTATTCTAGTCCGCGGTGAGTAATCACTTTTCTGATGTCCAGAAGTTATTTTCGGTCATAAGAGATGGTAGCAGCAACATTATGTACACAAAAAAAAAAAAGGTTGGAAGAACCTTTATGTTTACATTAATTCTGATTACATCCAGGAATACACAACATTCTGAATATATGTAGATATCTTTGTTAGAATACTATATTCCCCTTGACGTAGTGATGCTGAATGTAAAGAAATGTCTCAACATACCCCACACTCCTCTACTAGGATGAGATGGTTTTGCCTACATTGAAGGAATATGGTATGGGATTACACTTTAGCCTACTCATGCAATGTGAGTGCTGCTACCTAAGGCACGCAAGGTCCCAAAGGTAGTGAGCTAATGGTTTTCTTTTCAGGTTGGACAGATTATTAGAAGACCACAGAAAAGTGGATTCTAAGTAGTGCAACAAGGTTTCATACTTTATATTGGTAATGTACCAGTCAGCAGGCAGGTGGAGCTGCTGAGTCTGAGGAAGGTGATTACTTCCTGTGTTTGTAGACACACTAATCACACCTCATTATCCAATGGAATTGCTGCAGTATTATCAATAACCTGGCATGCATGATGCATCTATTTTACATTGACTGGCTTCATCAGCTATGGCTTGTGTAGGATGACCAAGGATACACAAGGATGACCATAGCATTATAGTGACATTCTAAGTCTTTGAAAAGATCAGAGTAACAGCTGGCATACAAACACAATGACTTCGTAGTCTGGACAAGGAAATAATCAATGGTTGCAAAATAAATGCTCATAAAATATAAATGGTTACTTTGATACTGACATTATCGAAAGCTGCTTGTGGTCAGCATTTCAACTCCCTGTCTCACGCTCTTTCACACACAGCCTAACGTACAGAACTCATTGTGACCTTATTTGCTTGTATGTAGTAAAGATATCTGAATTAATTTGGAGGTTTTATGAGCCAGGGCCCAACAATGGCTGCTGCCTAGCTTTATGAAAGAAGCAACTGATAGACCGCTACTGAAAACGGACTCTTACAATCCACACCAAAATAAACAGACAATGGGCCTTATCACAGTTAAGTTTTATTCATTCAACATTTCACATTACAAATATTTCAAAATGATGCACTGTTATAAATAGTTGGCTGCAAACAATTAAATAACAGAATTGTATTTTTCGTTTCACTAGCACTGCTACAGACCAACTCCTAGAAATATGGACATTTTGTATTACATAACTTAATTAGAAAGGAAAATACAAAAATAGGAACTTATAAAGTGAAATGACAATAGAAATTAAGGTGATATCTTAAGTAAAAAATGCTATTAATAAATACAACAACCTTCCCATACAGTTAAAAACTATTGAAATTTTGCCATTAAGTAACATCATTAACAGACAAATATTTAAATATTTATTTTCCTTCAGAAAATGTTAATCATATATTGTGGAGCACAATATAGCAATTAGTAAAAACTAGACACTTTAAAAGCTTCACCTCAAAAATATAACAAAAATCTGATCAAAATTATAAAAAATTATACATCCCAATTAAAAATATACCAATAAACAGCTAAATACATTATTGACCTAATAATTACAATGCAACCAATCACAGTAGCTTGAAATAAACAAATGAGCACAAAACCTTTAATGTTTTAAAAATAACTTCAATTATTTATATTAGTACAAATAGTTTGATTTCTTTTTCTTTTTTTACAAACACCAGCATGAAAAGGATTACAATAACAGTAGAAAATGACTGGAAAAACATATTAACGTCTTCTTTAAATGTCTGCAATTAAAAATGGCATTAAAGAATTACATTGCAAAGAGTCTTTATCTGGAAAAAAATAAAATAAAATGTATTGCACATAACAACTCGAAGTTAACTTGCAACATTTACCACATTCAAGTCTTAAAGTTCCCCTTCTTCCAAAACGGTTGAATTACCTCAACAGACAGTGGAGATGAGTTAACAAGTCTTTTCAACAGTGTCCTATAAGATGCTCAAGTCCTCCACTGCTAAAATAGATTTTAGAGTTTTCTTTTCTTATTTTCTCATCTTTTTTTCCTTGCATCCTGCAGAGGTCTGAGTATGGAGAAGGCAAAGATATCAACACATGGGAGAGAAGTGAGGTGTGGGGGTGTCCTTAACAAATTAAAGTTGAGAAACATCTGGTGCACAACCACAACAATCAAATTCAATAGCTAATTCATGTACTTATCTTTTTTTCGTCATGCATGCTAAGGATTACAATAGGAGCTAGTTGGCAAGTTCAAGAATATATATTTTCAAATGTTAAAATATCTAAACACCAAACATCCATTCTTGTGATACGAGATTCAGCCGAAGCATGAACCATAATTTGCATTATCCTTATAATAGTTATATTCCAGCTATGGAGAGGAAACCAAAAAGAGAAGTTACCATTTTCCCCAACTAGGATAGCCATTTTTTTTAAACAATAACATTAAAATTTTAAATGACAACTTTGTCCTCGCCATGCTGTTAAGATCTGATTTTTGTGAAACATCTAGTGTATAAGATCTAAGACCTTTAAGCAGTACACTGATCGTTCCTCTGCCGTTTCGGAAGTCGCGTCAATGCACGTACGCTACTTGGTTGTGAAGATTCCTCAGCACTGAAATGTAGAAAAAAGCATAACTGAAAATAATATATATCGAAATCACTACATTTTTTTTCGTTAAATGAAAAATGTCCATATATGCAGATCTCTCAGTAACAAAAGTACAAAAGCTACCTTTCACAATGTGAAAAATTGAGGTATTGCAAAAAGGAGTTTTCCCCATTTGTGAAAAATGTGCCTAAAATGACTGTTGGGAAGAAAAAAAAATATTTAGAAAAGTAGTGCATAAAATGTTTATATGTGCATGACAAAATAATTTAGCTAGAAAACACTGTACCAAAAATCAGCAGGCCATGTATAAAATAATCTTTTTTTCTCTCATTAACAGCAAATTCTTCAAAAAGTGTTTAACTCCTAAAATGTTTATCCACCACACCAGCAAGCTAAAGTCATGGTGCAGAAGAACACCAGCAAGCTAAAGTCATGGTGCAGAAGAACACCAGCAAGCTAAAGTCCTGGTGCAGAACTGGTGCAGAAGAACACCAGCAAGCTAAAGTCCTGGTGCAGAACTGGTGCAGAAGAACACCAGCAAGCTAAAGTCATGGTGCAGAAGAACACCAGCAAGCTAAAGTCCTGGTGCAGAACTGGTGCAGTAGAACACCAGCAAGCTAAAGTCATGGTGCAGAAGAACACCAGCAAGCTAAAGTCATGGTGCAGTAGAACACCAGCAAGCTAAAGTCATGGTGCAGAAGAACACCAGCAACCTAAAGTCATGGTGCAGTAAAACATCAGCAAGCTAAAGTCATGGTGCAGTAAAACATCAGCAAGCTAAAGTCATGGTGCAGAAGAACACCAGCAACCTAAAGTCATGGTGCAGAAGAACACCAGCAAGCTAAAGTCATGGTGCAGAAGAACACCAGCAAGCTAAAGTCATGGTGCAGTAAAACATCAGCAAGCTAAAGTCCTGGTGCAGACCTGGTGCAGTAGAACACCAGCAAGCTAAAGTCCTGGTGCAGAACTGGTGCAGTAGAGCACCAGCAAGCTAAAGTCCTGGTGCAGAACTGGTGCAGTAGGACACCAGCAAGCTAAAGTCCTGGTGCAGAACTGGTGCAGTAGAACACTGGCAAGCTAAAGTCCTGGTGCAGAAGAACACCAGCAAGCTAAAGTCCTGGTGCAGAAGAACACCAGCAACCTAAAGTCCTGGTGCAGAACTGGTGCAGTAGAACACCAGCAAGCTAAAGTCATGGTGCAGAACTGGTGCAGTAGAACACCAGCAAGCTAAAGTCCTGGTGCAGTAGAACACCAGCAAGCTAAAGTCATGGTGCAGAACTGGTGCAGTAGAACACCAGCAAGCTAAAGTCCTGGTGCAGTAGAACACCAGCAAGCTAAAGTCCTGGTGCAGAACTGGTGCAGTAGAACACCAGCAAGCTAAAGTCCTGGTGCAGAACTGGTGCAGTAGAAAACCAGCAAGCTAAAGTCATGGTGCAGAACTGGTGCAGTAGAACACCAGCAAGCTAAAGTCCTGGTGCAGTAGAACACCAGCAAGCTAAAGTCCTGGTGCAGAACTGGTGCAGTAGAACACCAGCAAGCTAAAGTCCTGGTGCAGAACTGGTGCAGTAGAACACCAGCAAGCTAAAGTCCTGGTGCAGAACTGGTGCAGTAGAAAACCAGCAAGCTAAAGTCATGGTGCAGAACTGGTGCAGTAGAACACCAGCAAGCTAAAGTCCTGGTGCAGAACTGGTGCAGTAGAACACCGCCAAGCTAAATGCCTGGTGCAGAACTGGTGCAGTAGAACACCAGCAAGCTAAAGTCATGGTGCAGTAGAACACCAGCAAGCTAAAGTCATGGTGCAGTAGAACACCAGCAAGCTAAAGTCATGGTGCAGTAGAACACCAGCAAGCTAAAGTCATGGTGCAGTAGAACACCAGCAAGCTAAAGTCATGGTGCAGTAGAACACCAGCAAGCAAACACAAGGATACGGTTTTCACTAGTGTGTTAAATTCTATTTCAGCACTCCCTCCCTGACATATTAAAACGCTAGTAGGTTCAGATACTGTATGACTATAATAACCAATCCAAATGTGAGCCTTTGTTTAGCTTTTTGTGTTCATTTCCCCAAACCTGTTGCAGACCTATTCACGTTACACAACTGCCTAGCAACAAACGTCTCTATTTTGACCTTTGGAAATGAGAGGATTGACTGGTGAAAAAGCCTGGGTGTCTGTAAACTGAATAAGTCCAGTTGTTTTCACTAGTGTTTTCCTGGATTTTGACTGCACTGTTATCTATTCAAGGCCAATCTTTGGTTTGCTGTAGTCCATCTGGTCTTCGTAAGAAAAATAGGAAAAGAATAATGAACTCAGAAAAACTGAAATGAAATACTGTATTACTGCACTACTGCACAGGCGACTTTGGTTCCCTAAAGCATCTAGGTATAACCTCTTTATTGCAGTCTTGTTTGAGTGAGTGAACTGCATTGTGGGACGTACGTAGTAGAGCACATCGCATGGACTATCTTCATTTATGCTTAGAACACTGGCTGAGTTAGCTGGGCTGGCACAGGAAGAGAGGTCTGCAGGTCTAATAACTGCATCCTCCTCTAGATGGAAATGTGTTGATGACAAGCCTGGCTTTTGTAATTCAATTCTCTTTTTGAGGGGGGTTAAAAACAGAATACGGTTGTGAATAAAGGATTGGGAGATTTGCACCAACGCAATAATAATAATACACGAAAAACAGGGCTTTCTGCTCACGTGCAGCCCTGATGACAACTAGGCACTAGCCTCTCCTCTCCTAGCTAGCATGGCCTCAGACACAGAGGGGGGGGGGGGGGTCACTTATCTCTATACGGGTCAGCGCTGAGGGTCTCAGGGACCTCCAATGCCATACATTCCCCAATAAAATGCTCTGTTCATTCTTAGTACAACCTTGGGTCAGATTACAAAAATAAAGAAGTGACAAAGCAGCGTCTATAAAAATGTGTCTTTTTGCTGACGCCGTTTCCCTTTGATTGTGGTCCTAAGGGAAGAGGGATACCAGCTTACTTTCTTTAACTTATTCGTCACATTAGCAGCTAAGCTTGAGGTATTAGTTTTTGCATGTCAAAATAGAGATCAAACCAGAACGCCTGTTGTGAAATGGATCTTGTCAAGTAACATCAAATATTAGCATGGTCTCAAAAAGAAAATATTCAAACATCTGATCTGGGAAATAATCCACGTTTCTGTACTCGTTTCTTTTTCAAACCAATTGAGATTAAGCTTTGGTTAACTACTGAGACTTTATATTCTGCACTCTAAAATAAAGAAATAAGTGCACTCTTCTTTAGCAACACCTTTGCTATGAACATCTGCTCTGGAGCCTATTGGATGAACATCTGCTCTGGAGCCTATTGGATGAACATCTGCTCTGGAGCCTATTGGATGAACATCTGCTCTGGAGCCTATTGGATGAACATCTGCTCTGGAGCCTATTGGATGAACATCTGCTCTGGAGCCTATTGGATGAACATCTGCTCTGGAGCCTATTGGATGAACATCTGCTCTGGAGCCTATTGGATGAACATCTGCTCTGGAGCCTATTGGATGAACATCTGCTCTGGAGCCTATTGGATGAACATCTGCTCTGGAGCCTATTGGATGAACATCTGCTCTGGAGCCTATTGGATGAACATCTGCTCTGGAGCCTATTGGATGAACATCTGCTCTGGAGCCTATTGGATGAACATCTGCTCTGGAGCCTATTGGATGAACATCTGCTCTGGAGCCTATTGGATGAACATCTGCTCTGGAGCCTATTGGATGAACATCTGCTCTGGAGCCTATTGGATGAACATCTGCTCTGGAGCCTATTGGATGAACATCTGCTCTGGAGCCTATTGGATGAACATCTGCTCTGGAGCCTATTGGATGAACATCTGCTCTGGAGCCTATTGGATGAACATCTGCTCTGGAGCCTATTGGATGAACATCTGCTCTGGAGCCTATTGGATGAACATCTGCTCTGGAGCCTATTGGATGAACATCTGCTCTGGAGCCTATTGGATGAACATCTGCTCTGGAGCCTATTGGATGAACATCTGCTCTGGAGCCTATTGGATGAACATCTGCTCTGGAGCCTATTGGATGAACATCTGCTCTGGAGCCTATTGGATGAACATCTGCTCTGGAGCCTATTGGATGAACATCTGAACTGAACATACTGCTTTGAAGTTGATGGTCAATGACACGTCAATTGGATAGTAAAGGTGACAATTGAAAGCCTAATCTTTTCAAATTCTGCTCTAATAAAAGATAAAAGCAACTGGAGAAAGTCGAGAGAATGGGATTTCACATGGGATACACATTCTTTTCCTTTCTTGACATATCTCCTCATCTTTAAAAAAAAATATTAATTTAAAATTAAACTTTTTTTTTCTCCCAAATTAGAGTTAAAAAGGAACCAGCAACAGAAAAGTGCATTTATTTGTACAATGATTTTGCGACTCCTACTCCCCCCTGCCTCTCAGTTCCAGCGGAAGGAGATGTGCCTAGGCCGGTCCCCTCCCTCCTTGACCAGTGGCTTGTGGAACTCCCGACCAGCGCGTGAGTGGATGGCCGCCCAGCAGTATTCACAGTAATACTGGAGACAGGTGACATTGGCGCAGAAGAAAGGGGCAAACTTGCCCCCGCACCGAGTTCCCTGACACTCATCACACAACTGGTCGTCCAAGACGTATGGCTTCACTTCCACCTGGGGGGCAGACAGAGAGAGAGACCGGGGGGAGGACCCAGAGAGAGACGGGGGGGAGGACCCAGAGAGAGACGGGGGGGAGGACCCAGAGAGAGACGGGGGGGAGGACCCAGAGAGAGACGGGGGGGAGGACCCAGAGAGAGACGGGGGGGAGGACCCAGAGAGAGACGGGGGGGAGGACCCAGAGAGAGACGGGGGGGAGGACCCAGAGAGAGACGGGGGGGAGGACCCAGAGAGAGACGGGGGGGAGGACCCAGAGAGAGACGGGGGGGAGGACCCAGAGAGAGACGGGGGGGAGGACCCAGAGAGAGACGGGGGGGAGGACCCAGAGAGAGACGGGGGGGAGGACCCAGAGAGAGACGGGGAGAGGACCCAGAGAGAGACGGGGGGAGGACCCAGAGAGAGACGGGGAGAGGACCCAGAGAGAGACGGGGGGAGGACCCAGAGAGAGACGGGGAGAGGACCCAGAGAGAGACGGGGGGGAGGACCCAGAGAGAGACGGGGGGGAGGACCCAGAGAGAGACGGGGGGAGGACCCAGAGAGAGACGGGGGGGAGGACCCAGAGAGAGATGGGGGGAGGACCCAGAGAGAGACGGGGGGGAGGACCCAGAGAGAGACGGGGAGAAAGAAAACCATCTATCAGACATGCAGTAAAGAATAGAGCTAGGATGAATACATCTTACATTAATTAACGTACTGTATCTAAAGATTTAACAAAACACATAATTGCATTGACAATTACATTCCAATTAGGACAATGGTCTCCAATAAACATTCTAAAGTCAGAATCAAAGTAGAGACGTGATTGGTTGGTACGTTCATTATCAATTATTCAAGTTGGACTGATTTTGGCTGAGTGAATTAGCATAATTCTTCTGCAGGTGGCAGCTGGTTAAATGTCTGCGCGACAGTAATTTCTTATCTGTCCTCGTATGACCCAGTCAAAATACCCCAAAATGTTTTACCTTCATCTATAAAACCATTACAATAAATAACAAATTGTCCTTTTAAAAATGTACAAGACAGGAGATAGGAGGCTTTTATGTGTTTGGTACAACATTTCTGCGTATTTGTGTAATGCTGTATTAGCCTGAGAAAGAGAGGGCCTTCACTAACCCGTTTGTCGATTTCTCCATGCTGCAGCTGGACAAAACGAGCGCTGATAGCAGCGATGTAGCTCTGCTGATTGGAGAAGGCGACCCGCCCTGCTCCCTTGGGGTACTTGAGCTCCGGGTCTGTGTCGATGCCTGCATAGCACACGCCTCCATACAGCCTGTCCATGATCATAGCCAGCTCCACTGTGGACGGAGGGAAACAGGTTGCAGGTGGCACAATGCCAGGGTGCAGCCTTGTACACTTCATGTAACACTCGCAGCTTGGTCATCATGTTCCAAATAGCTTCCATTTTCATTATGAGTTGCTACCAATTCCCTTCTCCTCCATTACATACTGTACATGCTGATGTGATGAAAGGCAGCACTAATCTAACAGGTTTTAATACGCCGTCGAGGATACAGGTCTGTGTCCCAAATGTCCTATGGGCCCTTGTCAAAAGTAGTGCCCAATATAGGGGATAGAATGCCATTTGGGATGCAGACTAGGACTAAAGTGCCAATGGAAACGGTGCTTTAGCTGACTAGGTTCAAAAGGTTACCTGCACGGAGAGGGCGTGGCACCCCACCCACAAAGATGGTCTTCCTGGGGTCCAGAGGCTGGGAGCCGTCCATCACAAAGTCACTGTCGTTCAGGTTCCAGGGACGGATCTGGACCTGTCACACACAGAGAGACATGTTACACGCCGTGTCTCCGTGTCGGCCGCGTCTCGACGTCGGCCGCGTCACCTCTCGACGTCGGCAATGTCGGCCATGTTATGTCTCGATGTCGGCCATGTTATGTCTCGATGCCGGCCATGTTATGTCTCGATGTCGGCCATGTTATGTCTCGATGTCGGCCATGTTATGTCTCGATGTTGGCCATGTTATGCCTGTAACGATGCAAAGCCAATTCTATAGGGAGGGCAGCTGCATGCGTATTTACTTGGTCTGCCACTAATCGAATGGTCTCACAATCAAACATGAAGCAGTACAATTCTAGGGTGTATTAATTACAGAAACACCTTACCGTTTAAGAACCAAACGGAATCAAATGTAACAAAACGGAGAGTGACCTACCCAAATGTGTCCAATAGAAACTCTCGTTTGCATTTCCCCTTTTGGAAGTAAACCGTTTGTTGCGAAACGTTTTGCAACAGACTAAATGTTTCACAACATAATCGCCGTAATGAATACACCCCTGCTGCATCTTGAGCTCTTTCATAATAAGAGTTAAAGAAGGGAGCAGATGGATGATGGTGATGGCACAATCCACTCACCGGCTTGTCTTTGATGGTGGGGCTAGACACACACAGGTAGAGCTTGCCGTCCTCTTCAATACAGGCTTCAATCAGGGCCTGCACAGAGCTCTCATCCTGGAACAGCAGGAAGGCATAACCTACAGGACAAAACAGACACCACTTAAACCGCCTGCACAGAACCATGTCACAGAGACCACTACTTAACTCTGATCTCTACCGTTTCATTCGCTGTCTGTTGCTGGAAATGACTGCCAATGTTATGACCGCTCTGCTCACAACTTTGTTTTTAACAAACTATTAAGACTTCAATAATAAACTCTGATAACCCATTTTGATGGTAATGCTGCATGTGGCTGACAAAAGGGCAGACTTGTCACGTGACTCACCTTTCGGGGGGAAGTAAGATTTGCTCTCTGCCTTGTGAGGCCAGTCCACAAAGAGGTGTCCAAAGCGACGGAAACTTGCAGTTATTTCATCTAAAAGTGAAAAAGCAAACAAAAAACATTCAACAATTGCCTCACATCAGTTGTACTGTGATAAGGTGTGTGTCATCAGATGACTATTCTTAGAGTCCCTGGTAACATTAGTGGGCTCTACCAGAGGGAGTCCCTGGTAACATTAGTGGGCTCTACCAGAGGGAGTCCCTGGTAACATTAGTGGGCTCTACCAGAGGGAGTCCCTGGTAACATTAGTGGGCTCTACCAGAGGGAGTCCCTGGTAACATTAGTGGGCTCTACCAGAGAGAGTCCCTGGTAACATTAGTGGGCTCTACCAGAGGGAGTCCCTGGTAACATTAGTGGGCTCTACCAGAGGGAGTCCCTGGTAACATTAGTGGGCTCTACCAGAGGGAGTCCCTGGTAACATTAGTGGGCTCTACCAGAGAGAGTCCCTGGTAACATTAGTGGGCTCTACCAGAGGGAGTCCCTGGTAACATTAGTGGGCTCTACCAGAGAGAGTCCCTGGTAACATTAGTGGGCTCTACCAGAGAGAGTCCCTGGTAACATTAGTGGGCTCTACCAGAGGGAGTCCCTGGTAACATTAGTGGGCTCTACCAGAGAGAGTCCCTGGTAACATTAGTGGGCTCTACCAGAGAGAGTCCCTGGTAACATTAGTGGGCTCTACCAGAGGGAGTCCCTGGTAACATTAGTGGGCTCTACCAGAGAGAGTCCCTGGTAACATTAGTGGGCTCTACCAGAGAGAGTCCCTGGTAACATTAGTGGGCTCTACCAGAGGGAGTCCCTGGTAACATTAGTGGGCTCTACCAGAGGGAGTCCCTGGTAACATTAGTGGGCTCTACCAGAGGGAGTCCCTGTTAACATTAGTGGGCTCTACCAGAGGGAGTCCCTGGTAACATTAGTGGGCTCTACCAGAGGGAGTCCCTGGTAACATTAGTGGGCTCTACCAGAGGGAGTCCCTGGTAACATTAGTGGGCTCTACCAGAGGGAGTCCCTGGTAACATTAGTGGGCTCTACCAGAGGGAGTCCCTGGTACATTAGTGGGCTCTACCAGAGGGAGTCCCTGGTAACATTAGTGGGCTCTACCAGAGAGAGTCCCTGGTACATTAGTGGGCTCTACCAGAGGGAGTCCCTGGTACATTAGTGGGCTCTACCAGAGGGAGTCCCTGGTAACATTAGTGGCCTCTACCAGAGGGAGTCCCTGGTACATTAGTGGGCTCTACCAGAGGGAGTCCGTGGTAACATTAGTGGGCTCTACCAGAGGGAGTCCCTGGTACATTAGTGGGCTCTACCAGAGGGAGTCCGTGGTAACATTAGTGGGCTCTACCAGAGGGAGTCCCTGGTAACATTAGTGGGCTCTACCAGAGGGAGTCCCTGGTAACATTAGTGGGCTCTACCAGAGGGAGTCCCTGGTAACATTAGTGGGCTCTACCAGAGGGAGTCCCTGGTAACATTAGTGGGCTCTACCAGAGGGAGTCCCTGGTAACATTAGTGGGCTCTACCAGAGGGAGTCCCTGGTAACATTAGTGGGCTCTACCAGAGGGAGTCCCTGGTAACATTAGTGGGCTCTACCAGAGGGAGTCCCTGGTAACATTAGTGGGCTCTACCAGAGGGAGTCCCTGGTAACATTAGTGGGCTCTACCAGAGGGAGTCCCTGGTAACATTAGTGGGCTCTACCAGAGGGAGTCCCTGGTAACATTAGTGGGCTCTACCAGAGGGAGTCCCTGGTAACATTAGTGGGCTCTACCAGAGGGAGTCCCTGGTAACATTAGTGGGCTCTACCAGAGGGAGTCCCTGGTAACATTAGTGGGCTCTACCAGAGGGAGTCCCTGGTAACATTAGTGGGCTCTACCAGAGGGAGTCCCTGGTAACATTAGTGGGCTCTACCAGAGGGAGTCCCTGGTAACATTAGTGGGCTCTACCAGAGGGAGTCCCTGGTACATTAGTGGGCTCTACCAGAGGGAGTCCCTGGTACATTAGTGGGCTCTACCAGAGGGAGTCCCTGGTAACATTAGTGGGCTCTACCAGAGGGAGTCCCTGGTAACATTAGTGGGCTCTACCAGAGGGAGTCCCTGGTAACATTAGTGGCCTCTACCAGAGGGAGTCCCTGGTAACATCAGTGGCCTCTACCAGAGAGAGTCCCTGGTAACATTAGTGGGCTCTACCTACCAGAGGGAGTCCCTGGTAACATTAGTGGGCTCTACCAGAGGGAGTCCCTGGTAACATTAGTGGGCTCTACCAGAGGGAGTCCCTGGTAACATTAGTGGGCTCTACCAGAGGGAGTCCCTGGTAACATTAGTGGGCTCTACCAGAGGGAGTCCCTGGTAACATTAGTGGGCTCTACCAGAGGGAGTCCCTGGTAACATTAGTGGGCTCTACCAGAGGGAGTCCCTGGTAACATTAGTGGGCTCTACCAGAGGGAGTCCCTGGTAACATTAGTGGGCTCTACCAGAGGGAGTCCCCGGTAACATTAGTGGGCTCTACCAGAGGGAGTCCCTGGTAACATTAGTGGGCTCTACCAGAGGGAGTCCCTGGTAACATTAGTGGGCTCTACCAGAGGGAGTCCCTGGTACATTAGTGGGCTCTACCAGAGGGAGTCCCTGGTAACATTAGTGGCCTCTACCAGAGGGAGTCCCTGGTAACATTAGTGGCCTCTACCAGAGGGAGTCCGTGGTAACATTAGTGGCCTCTACCAGAGGGAGTCCCTGGTAACATTAGTGGCCTCTACCAGAGGGAGTCCCTGGTAACATTAGTGGGCTCTACCAGAGAGAGTCCCTGGTAACATTAGTGGGCTCTACCAGAGGGAGTCCCTGGTACATTAGTGGGCTCTACCAGAGGGAGTCCCTGGTAACATTAGTGGGCTCTACCAGGGGGAGTCCCTGGTAACATTAGTGGGCTCTACCAGAGGGAGTCCCTGGTACATTAGTGGGCTCTACCAGAGGGAGTCCCTGGTAACATTAGTGGGCTCTACCAGAGGGAGTCCCTGGTAACATTAGTGGGCTCTACCAGAGGGAGTCCCTGGTAACATTAGTGGGCTCTACCAGAGGGAGTCCCTGGTAACATTAGTGGGCTCTACCAGGGGGAGTCCCTGGTAACATTAGTGGGCTCTACCAGAGGGAGTCCCTGGTAACATTAGTGGGCTCTACCAGAGGGAGTCCCTGGTAACATTAGTGGGCTCTACCAGAGGGAGTCCCTGGTAACATTAGTGGGCTCTACCAGAGGGAGTCCCTGGTAACATTAGTGGGCTCTACCAGAGGGAGTCCCTGGTAACATTAGTGGGCTCTACCAGAGGGAGTCCCTGGTAACATTAGTGGGCTCTACCAGAGGGAGTCCCTGGTAACATTAGTGGGCTCTACCAGAGGGAGTCCCTGGTACATTAGTGGGCTCTACCAGAGGGAGTCCCTGGTACATTAGTGGGCTCTACCAGAGGGAGTCCCTGGTAACATTAGTGGGCTCTACCAGAGGGAGTCCCTGGTAACATTAGTGGGCTCTACCAGAGGGAGTCCCTGGTACATTAGTGGGCTCTACCAGAGGGAGTCCCTGGTAACATTAGTGGGCTCTACCAGAGGGAGTCCCTGGTAACATTAAACATGGAGATTAAAGCAGAGCAGATGGTAGCCTCAGCTGTTCTCTAGTCTTCTGCCAGCAACACTGATCACACCTGAGAGATGTCCTACACTACTTATAACAGAATGTACTAGAACTATGCCTATTCGTGAGCCAAAGCCCTCAGGAAACGGAAACTAAATAACACAAGACTTGCTATGGTAGAGCAGTGCTGCTTGGTGAAAGTCTACGGCCGAAATTGGTCACAGAGGGACTGGTCTTCAACATCAGTCATGTAAACCTGTGATTACTGGCCATGAAGATATCCACATTGTAGACCTCCACCTGATCAACCAGGTGTTCAGCCCAGTCAAAGCATCACCATAGCGTGGTCACAGCACCTCCGCCTGTGTGAACGTGGTCTGCAGTGTTGTAAAGGTTACCTTCATCAATATCTGGCGGGAGGCCACCGACAAAGACCTTGCGGGAGTAACGCTCAACGCGCTCCCCATTCTGGTGGGGGAAACAGTGGGGCGAGCCAAGGCCAGGCAGGCTCTGCTCACCACGCTCGTCGTCAGGGAAACCATCCTCCATGGGGAACAGGGAAGAGTGACCTGAGGAGAGGGAGTGAGAGAGGTGAAAGGAGGGAAGAGGGGACGAGAAGAGAGAGAAAGGAGGGAAGAGGGGACGAGGAGAGAGAGAGAGAGAGAGAGGAGGGGACGAGGAGAGAGAGAGAGAGAGGAGGGGACGAGGGAGAGAGAGAGAGAGGAGGGGACGAGAGAGAGAGAGAGGAGGGGACGAGGAGAGAGAGAGAGAGAGAGGAGGGGACAAGAGAGAGAGAAAGGAGGGAAGAGGGGACGAGAGAGAGAGGAGGGGACGAGGAGAGAGAGAGAGGAGACAAGTCAGTCAATGACAGATTGCATAAAGATATAACACAATGGATACTTTTTAATTTATTACTTAGGTGTATCAACATGAATGCTATTACATGGTTAAGTATTGTATTGTCAAGCAATACTAGCTATAACAATGTGTCTATTTTACAGTAATTCACCTGACTCATTGACTGCCAGAGACAGTGCTACATTAAGGTCTTCTACAAGCAGCCCTGCTGTGCTGTTTGAGAGGGACTGAGCCAGGGATACCGCTCTCTCCCTCCTCCACCAGCCATCCCCATATCAGCTCACTTGGCTACTCACGCACACACACACACAGCTAAGCCTATGGCAGCAGCATAGGCTGAATATTGTTCCCGCCCTATGTCCTGGAGGTTAAGCCACCCCAGCCATATTCCTGACCAAGTGTCACAAAACAGAGACGAGCAGCTTTATGACCAATTATGTAAAAGAGTTAGCCCTGAGTCTGTACACTGTGTGTGTACGTGTGTGTGTGTACGTGTGTGTGTGTACGTGTGCGTGCGCATGCGACCACAACACCACAAACAAAAGCTCTTAGAGCTGAAAACCCCCAAAACAACATGCCAGATCAAACAAATAGACCAACAACAAACCACAACATCTACATGCAAACACATACTGTCCCCGTTCAGAAATACTGGACATGGACGCAAAAGACCGGGTCTTTCTACGCCAGTTTGAGGGGGAAAATAAAATAAAATTCAGTTTACCTCGTCTCCTCCCATAATTCCTTGCTGCATGTAAAATACCAAAATAACACCAACAGTGACCAGGAATGACAGATATTATCCATTCTTTCATTCACAACATATGCCCTCTCCTTCTCCATGTGATTGGGTCTATGTTGCCTCCTCAGTGCTCCAGGATACGTGGCAGACAGATGAGCTTGTATTGAACATTCACCCATGATTTCACAGTTTATTATTGTGGGTTTTTCTTATATCTTGTTGTTATGATTGTTATTGATTACTCCATTGGTGAGCTGTCAAGAAAGGCATTTCACTGTACTTGTGCATGTGACATTAAAACTTGTTTTCCTGTGCAGTCACGTCTATAGACGTATGCGGGCATACTCATGAGAATCGCAGACACACTCTCCCTTCCTAGGCCAGATACAGAGAAGGTTTTTAGGAGGTCAGTGGAGGGTGGTTATACACACTCTCTGGTGTGTGCTCTACAGAGTAACGATCAGCTGGTGTGACTGCCTCTCTAAGACTGGTAGTACCCTCTGAACGGCATCCATGCAGAACCACCATCTGTCCTGTTGGACCAATATAACACTATGAGGATCAAGGAGAGAGTCCATGGTGGTTCACCATGTTGGACCAATATAACACTATGAGGCTCAAGGAGAGAGTCCACGGTGGTTCACCATGTTGGACCAATATAACACTATGAGGCTCAGGGAGAGAGTCCACGGTGGTTCACCATGTTGGACCAATATAACACTATGAGGCTCAAGGAGAGAGTCCACGGTGGATCACCATGTTGAACCAATATAACACTATGAGGCTCAAGGAGAGAGTCCACGGTGGATCACCATGTTGAACCAATATAACACTATGAGGCTCAAGGAGAGAGTCCACGGTGGATCACCATGTTGAACCAATATAACACTATGAGGCTCAAGGAGAGAGTCCACGGTGGATCACCATTTTGGACCAATATAACACTATGAGGCTCAAGGAGAGAGTCCACGGTGGATCACCATGTTGAACCAATATAACACTATGAGGCTCAAGGAGAGAGTCCACGGTGGATCACCATGTTGAACCAATATAACACTATGAGGCTCAAGGAGAGAGTCGACGGTGGATCACCATGTTGGACCAATATAACACTATGAGGCTCAAGGAGAGAGTCCATGTTGGATCACTGAGCTTTCAGTTGCATTTCGGCTTATGCATATCAAACTGCAGTTGAGGAAGCTGTAGCTAAAGAGATTAGATTCAGTCTACCTTTGTAGCTACAACTAGCCTACGGTATTCGTGTCTGCATAGAGGAAAGAAGTGAATCATGCACTGATTCAATATAAAGAACTATAACAGGAAATGTCACAAATACTAGGAGCTTAGTTCCTTCACTGCACAGGCAAAAGAGATCTGCCGACTGAATGCAAATGGGATAGATACACTGCCTTAGGTGAGGGATTACACAACGTTAAAACGTGTTTAGCTATGCAATTTCAAATGAAATAATGAATCTATATTACTAAATCCTTATTTAATAAATCCACATAAACCATTAAAGAACTAATGGAACACAGAGAAGGAAATTCACATAAACCATTAAAGAACTAATGGAATAAGAATAGTGGAACACAGAGAAGGAATTCCACATAAACCATTAAAGAACTAATGGAATAAGAATAGTGGAACACAGAGAAGGAAATCCACATAAACCATTAAAGAACTAATGGAATAAGAATAGTGGAACACAGAAGGAAATCAACACTGATGCCTCAAGAGCATGTTAAGTACAAACATGGTGCTGCGAATCTTGTCGACTATGTTACCAAATGGTTTGATTCACCTTCCATCCATTAGCATGGGTTGAGCATGCAGACTTTCTCCCCTAGTGTTAACAAACCCTTTATACGTACCATTTATGGGCAGAGGACTTTCTCCCCCTGGATGGGTGAATCCTAGGCGACCTAGAGAGCGGAGTGTACACCGTTAAGAGATTGTCACAACCAAACACACAAAACAAGCCCTGGTTACATTAGCCCACATCATTAACTCTCAGCCGCCTGCTCGCTGGCACATTCTCTGTTCCTACCGACCTCCTGCCAAATGTACTTGAGAGTTGAACTGTGCCATGCTGGGGTGCCTTGGTGGAGGGGATGAGAGGAAAACTAATAGTAAACCCATTGTGACTGGAGTGGACTAGTGTAGGGTTTTCCCAGACCTTTCATCGGGCCACCCACCAGACGTTTCACATTTTTATTTAAAAAAGAAACTGGCACTCCTGATTCAATTAGTCAACTAATCATCAAGCCTTTTACTAATTGAATCAGGTGTGCCAGTTTAGGGTTGAAACAAAAATGTGAAACATTTGGGGGGGCCCCCCGAGGAGAGGGTTGGTAGAGTGTTCAGTGATTGGTATATTCCATCACACAAATTCTCCAAGCCCCTCCCCCACCTATTAAATCAGAAAGAGAGAGGAGAGAGGAGGAGAGAGAGAGAGAGAGAGAGAGAGAGAGAGAGAGAGAGAGAGAGAGAGAGAGAGAGAGGAGAGAGGAGGAGAGAGAGGAGAGAGGAGGAGAGAGAGAGAGAGAGAGGAGAGAGAGAGAGAGAGAGAGAGAGAGAGGAGAGAGGAGGAGAGAGAGAGAGAGAGAGGAGAGAGAGAGAGAGAGAGAGAGAGAAAGGAGAGAGAGAGAGAGAAAGGAGAGAGAGAGAGAGAGAGAGAGAGAGAGAGAGAGGAGAGAGGAGGAGAGAGAGGAGGAGAGAGGAGGAGAGAGGAGGAGAGAGAGAGAGGAGAGAGAGAGAGGAGAGAGGAGGAGAGAGAGGAGAGAGGAGGAGAGAGGAGGAGAGAGGAGGAGAGAGCAGGGTGGTGGACCGGCTCAGTAGTCAGTGGTGACACAGAGTACTCTTTCCAGTCAACAGAGGACACTGCTGGAATCGATTCAAAGCCACTTCTACAGTCGATTTCCCCCTCCTCCCTTTTCATCTGTTCTGCAGAGCAGCGGGGTTCATGTTTGAGGGTCAGGTCATTATTTTCAATTAGGGGTAGGGGTGCTGCTTGGTACCCTTAGAGCTCACCCCAGTAGGAACAGCACAACGTGGGAGGAGTAAACCCTTCATCTGTGTGGATCTTTGTAATGTAGAAACACGTTACCCTGGAGACAGTGGCGAGATGGAATGATGCCTCATAATGATGTTTTACTCTGCATCTCTAACCCTCTGTAGCTGGCACGAGGCACTGGGAGCGTCAAGGCACTAAATCAGCTCAAACTAGACAGAACAACAACTCATCACTTCAGGCTCTTCGCCTCTCAGATGTTCGCTAAAGTTGTGTTTCACTGTGGTTTAACAGCTGAATACAGAGGTGTAAAACGAATAAATGCATACACAAGCTATGGGGGCAGTTAAATAGAAACGCCACCCAGGCTACTCCCTCTAATTAATCCTTCCCCAGACAAACACCAGTTGGAGTAGTAGTACAATAGGTCTTCCTGACTGACAACAGGAACTTTCTGGTTTGGGACGTTTGCATCACAAACCAGATGGACAACAGATAGAGACTGCTGCGAGCGTTGTATTTACATTCCCCATAATACCATCCAATCAACAAACCCTTCACAAACGGCAGCTATGAAAACTCTAAAAAGGGACAAGTAACACCTCCCACGCCACCACCATAAAGTAGATTTAGCTCCATCTTTGACATTTTTGAAAACGTTTGAAATACTTATGAACAATAAGTCCAAATAAAACCAGTATGTAGACCCAGGGTACATCTAACTTTGTTTGAGTTATTGATAAATCAGATTTCCCATGTCCATTTAAAACCTTTGCAAATCCACTAATCAATGGCCTACCAACTTGAAACTTTAAGGTCAAAGACATTACCATGACCATGTTAAGTTTGGCATTGATATCGTTAAAAAAAATTGGAAACGCTTAACAATTCACTTTTTTGATTGTGTACCACTAATGCTTAAAAAAAATCTTCATGGACTAAATCTAAGAGTCACTGCAAATTTGGTCTTTGGACTAAGTGAATGCATATTAGCACATACACTAATAGGCTAAAATAGGCCAAAAATACTTCAGAATCTTCTCATGAACCATAAATCAGATTATACCAAATCTGGAGTAATACTCAATGAATTAGCCTCTAATGAATTTGACAACGATTAGTTGCTGCATTCAAAGGCGGCCACGCTACCAACCTATAGCACTATATTTTACATTTGTCATTTAGCAGACGCTCTTATCCAGAGTGATTTACAAGAGCAATGAGAGTTAAGTGCCTTGTTCAAGGGCACGTCAACAGATTATTCACCTAGTCGTCTCGGGGATTCAAACCAGCAACCTTTTGGTCAATGACCCAACGCTCTTATCCGCTAGGCTACCAAAGACCAACTAGACTAAACTCCACTTCCGTCATCCTTGTGGTGTTGAGAGATAAACATGGTAATGATTTCACTGATACATGATATAATGCTTGCTTTGTTATCCAACTGCTTGTGTCCTTTCTGTCATCCTGTGAACCCCGTTCATTGCTGCTTGCAGCAATATTTCCATTTGCACTGTCTGTAGAATAGCCTAGCCTACATAAGCCTCCACTCTTCACTTTCTAGTCCACTCTAGTCCCACTGAAAGGAAAGCTCAAATCAGCAGTCGTCGGACATGGCTGTGGGGCAGCAGACAGACGCCCGTCCTAGATGACCTTGCATCAGATTTGAAGGACAAAAGGTTTTTAGATATGGCCGCTAGCATCAATGTTGTGACCAGACATGCAATCCTGGTGGTTTTGTGATTGTTATCTTACCTTTCAGGGTATCTTGCTCGGCCCTCATGATGTCAATGAGAGAGTTCTCCAGGGAATGCATGTTGAAGCCATCAAAGGATCTGGTGCGCTCCTGTGTAAAAGAGAGATGAGAGGGCTGCTTTGAAAGTATGGAGCTGCCACTGCTTAAATGTTACATTTATTTTTATTTTTAGGGGGGGGGGGGAGAGATCATCTATAATATTATAGAGTGCCCCATGTTGGCAGTGGGGTTATGGTATGGGCAGGCATAAGCTTCGGGCAACGAACACAATTGCATTTTATCGATGGCAACTTGAATGCACAGAGATACCATGACGAGATCCTGAGGTCCATTGATGTGTTAAGGTATCTATGACTTACAGATGCATGTCTGCATTCCCAGTCATGTGAAATCCATAGATTAGGGCCAAAAAATAATTAAATCTATGAAATTGTTGCATGTTGCATTTATATTTTTGTTCAGTATACTGTGTACTGTATTTATAGAGGATGTAGTTGCTTTTGTGGTTATGTAAACCACAAAAAAAATGCTGCTAAATAATTTAATACTTTAATATTAGGTAAGAAATCATAATTTAGAGTATATGTTAATCCTTTGGAGCGTAATTTGAGTGAGAAAAAAAACGATGTATCTAAAAAAAAAGATGTATCGGCAGATACAATACAGTCAGAAAATATTCAGACCGCATTGTTACGTTACAGCCTTCTTCCAAAATGGATTTAAAAATATATTCTCAATCAATCTACACACAACACCCCATAATGACAAGATTCTCTGGTCTGACTCCTTGGCCTGAATTCCAAGCGTCACCTCTGGAGGAAACCTGGCACCATCCCTAAGGTGAAGAATGGTGTGGGGATATTTTCAGCGGCAGGGACTGGGAGACTAGGAGACTAGTTAGGATCGAGGGAAAGATGAACGGAGCAAAGTACAGAGAGATCCTTGAGTGCTCAGGACCTCAGACTGGGGGCGAAGGTTCACCTGCCAACAGAACAACGACCCTACGCACACAGCCAAGACAGGGCAGGAGTGGCTTCGAGACAAGTCTCTGAACGTCCTTGAGTCGCCCAGCCAGAACCCGAACTTGAACCCGATCGAGCATCTCTTGAGAGACCTGAAAATAGCTGTGCAGCAACGCTCCCCATCCAACCTGACAGAGCTTGAGAGGATCTGCAGAGAAGAACGGGAGAAACTCCCCAAATGGGGTCTTGTGAGTAAATTGATGATGGAAAAAAAACATGTTTTATCTATTTTAGAATAAGGCTGTATTGTAACAAAATGTGGAAACAGTCAAGGGGTCTGAATACTTTCCAAATGCACCGTATATCAGTAATTTGTCCACATTAAAACCTTTTTTTTGTATTAATAAAAAAAAAACGAATTGGTATCGGACCCAAAAATCCTGCATCTGTCAGGATGACAGTACTTCAAACTAACCGTCTATATGATAGTATGCACAAAGACTATCAACTTCCAGGCTAAATGGTTTGTATCACAAACCATGTTTGAGAAAATCATGATGAAAGTGGCCATTTTAGACCTACACATGCCTCCTGTAAGACCTTATGATCTGTGAACCGTACATGACAGACATCATCTTGGTGTAATACTTCATATGTTACTATAAGGAGTATGTCTAGATTCTGAAATACTTATATAGTTTTAACAGAAAAAAGCCAGTTTAAAATGTTAAGAAAATGTTTCCATGTTACATACCTAGTTGAAACCCTCCACAGAATGGCATACCAGAGGCCAGCCAACACACAATACAAGTCCTACTTGGTAATAATGAGAGGCTTGTTGCACAAGACCTGGAAATGATTCACCATTGACAGCATCTTTCAGCCCAGGCAAGATCTGGCTGCCTGTCAAAGAACTAAAGAAGCACTTCAACTAGGCCAGAGTCCAAGTTTGACAAATCCAAAAACATATTAGTGTGAAGTCTCATGTGGTTGCATCATACATCCTATCAAATCAACGTTTATTTGTCAACACCTTACAGTGAGATGCTTACTTACAGGCTCTAACCAATAGTGTAGAGGTCCTGCATGTCAGGCAGCTTTGCCCCAGTGATGTACTGGGCCGTAAGCACTACCCTCTGTAGTGCCTTGCGGTCGGAGGCCGAGCAATTGCCGTACCAGGCAGTTATGCAACCGGTCAGGATGCTCTCGATGTTGCAGCTGAAGAAACTTTTGAGGATCTCAGGACCAATGCCAAATCTTTTTAGTTTCCTGAGGGGGAATAGGCTGTGTCGTGCCCTCTTCACAACTGTCTTGGTGTGTTTGGACCATTCTAGTTTTTTGTTGATGTGTTTGGACCATTCTAGTTTGTTGGTGATGTGGACACCAAGGAATTTGAAGCTCTCAACCTGCTCCACTACAGCCCCATCGATGAGAATGGGGGTGTGCTCCGTGCTCCTTTTCCTGTAGTCCACAATCATCTCCTTGGCCTTGGTTACGTTGAGGGATAGGTTGTTATTCTGGCACCACCCGGCCAGGTCTCTGACCTCCCTATAGGCTGTCTCGTCGTTGTCGGTGATCACTGTTGTGTCGTCTGCAAACTTAATGACGGTGTTGGAGTTGTGCCTGGCCATGCAGTTGTGGATGAACAGGGAGTACAGGAGGGGAATGAGCACGGACCCCTGGGGAGCTCCAGTGTTGAGGATTTATTTTTACCTTTCGGTTACTAGTCCAATGTTCTAACCACTAGGCTACCCGGCTGCCCCAGTGTGGCAGATGTGTTGCTACCTACCTTCACCACCTGAGGGCGGCCTGTCAGGGAGTCCAGGATCCAGTTGCGGAGGGAGGTGTTTAGTCCCAGGTTCCTTAGCCTAGTGATGATCTTTGAGGGTACTATGTTGTTGAATGCTGAGCTGTAGTCAATGAATAGCATTCTCACATAGGTGTTCCTTTTGTCCAGGTGGGAAAGGGCAGTGTGGAGTGCAATAGAGATTGCATCATCTGTAGATCTGTTTGTGCGGTGCAAATTGGAGTGAGTCTAGGGTTTCTGGGATAATGGTGTTGATGTGAAGTGCTACGGGTCTGTAGTCATTTAGGCAGGTTGCCTTTGTGTTCTTGGGCACAGGGACTATGGTGGTCTGCATGAAAGATGTTGGTATTATAGACTCAATCAGGGACATGTTAAAAATGTCAGTGAAGACACATGCCAGTTGGTCAGCACATGCCCGGAGCACACATCCTGGTAATCTGTCTGGCCCCACAGCCTTGTGTATGTTGACCTGTTTAAAGGTCTTACTCACGTCGGTTACGGAGAGCGTGATCGCACAGTCGTCCGGAACAGCTGAAGCTCTCATGCATACCTCAGTTGCTTGCCTCGAAGTGAGCATAGAAGTGATTTAGCTCGCCTGGTAGGCTCGTGTCACTGGGCAGCTCGCGTCTGAGCTTCCCTTTGTAGTCTGTAATAGTTTGCAAACCTTGCCACATCCGACAAGCGTCGGAGCTGGTGTAGTATGATTCAACTTAACCCTGTATTGACGCTTTGCCTGTTTGATGGTTTGTCGCAGGGCATAGCGGGATTTCTTGTACGCTTCCGACATCCTCGATGCACTTATTGATAAAGCCAGTGACTGATGTGGTGTATTCCTCAATGTCATCGGAAGAATCCCGGAACATGTTCCAGTCTGTGATAGCAAAGCAATCGTGTAGTTTAGCATCTGCTTCATCTGACCATTGTTTTATAGACCGTGTCACTGGTGATTCAATTTTTGCTTGTAAGCAGGAATCAGGAGGATAGAGTTGTGGTCGGATTTACCAAATGGAGGGCGAGGGAGAGCTTTGTACGCGTCTCTGTGTGTGGAGTACAGGTGATCTAGAAATGTTTTCCCTCTGGTTGCACATCTAACATGTTGATAGAAATTTGGTAGAACTGATTTAAGTTTCCCTGCATTAAAGTCTCCGGCCACTAGGAGCGCCGCCTCTGGGTGAGCGGTTTCCTGTTTGCTTATTTCCTTATACAGCTGACTGAGTGCGGTCTTAGTGCCAGTCTGTTTGTGGTGGTAAATAAACAGCCATGAAAAGTATAGAACTCTCTAGGCAAGTAGTGTGGCCTGCAATTTATCACAATATACTCAACTTCATGCGAGCAAAATCTAGAGACTTCCTTAGATTTCATGCACCAGCTGTTGTTTACAAATATGCACAGACCGCCCCCCCTCGTCTTACCGGAGTGTGCTGTTCTAACCTGACGGTGCAGTGTGTATCCCGCTAGCTGAATATCCATGTCGTCATTCAGCCACGATTCCGTGAAACATAGGATATTACAGTTTTTGATGTCCCGTTGGTAGGATATTCGTGATCGTACCTCGTCTAGTTTATTGTCCAATGATTGCACGTTGGCCAGTAATATTGACTGTAACGGCAGCTTTCCTACTCGCCTTCTGCGGGTCTGGACGAGGCATCCGGCTCTTCATCCTCTGCGTCGCTTCCTTTTGCAAATAATTGGGATGTCTGACCTGTGGGGTGTTTGGAGAATATCGTGTGAGTCCTGCTTGTTGTTGGGAAAAAAACGATATACCAGTATTGATGCACAGACCGGTTTGGGGTTTTACTATACCTTATATAATGATATTTGAATGTTTGTTTTGTTAAATGTGATAAGCTGTGTGTAACGTACATTTTTATAGTTTACTCCGCTACTTGAGTCATCTCTCTCCAGACCTAGCCCCGGCCCCTGTTTACTCACAGAGTGCATGTTTTTGTTGCTCGACCACAAGACACTTGCGGTCAGTCTGCATGGTCAATGCAGCACATGCAACAACATTGATGACTACCATGCTGTTTTAACTTTGCTTCTTAATATAATCCACAAGTGTTCTATAACTACACTATTAGCTTGTGTTTCTTACATTTGCAAACAGGTCATTTGTATTTTCTTAGCAAGTTGTGGCTAAGTCATGTTAGCAAATAATGCTAATTGCTAGTTAGCTGGCTACCGAGCTAGCTAATAAATGTACCGAGTGATAGAAAACGCAACTAACTACAGCCTGATAACAGTGATGGTATAGGCCTAAATCAGCATGCTGCTTGTGAAACAGTGTCTTCTAAATCAAAGAGGAATAGGCAAAGCATATGTTAGCTACATATTTAATGTAGCCAAAGATTATAAGGTCCCCTAGGAAACACTCACCAACACTTTGGTTCCTACCCTGCCGCAATAACTTCTCCCTGGTATGTTAATCCGTTGTCATATCAAAACACTGTATTCAACTACTATTATCTAACGATAGAATCCGAATAAATCTCAAGTCAAATCGTAATTGCAACATTTTGTTAAAAATAAGGCCTTGATTTTTTTGCCCATATCGTGCAGTTCTACGTGGCAGTGAGGAAAGGATCACAAATGAGATTGATGAAAATGCAGACAATTATTTTGGGTTGAAGTTTAATAACCAGTATAAAACAATCAGAATGGAGAGAGACCCATTGAAATCACTTAGAATGTATGTAGGGTCACACAATACTCATAAAGCATTTAACTTGTACTATTCAAAAACATAAAACAGTCAACGATTTGAATACTGTGATACGATATTGTGGCCATGTCGACCAGCCCTAATGCTAAGCAGTGGGAATGGAAACAAGCGTTAAAATGGTGGCCATGGAGCAGTAAACTAACGGAATTAACAACCATGACCTTAGGAGTGACAACCACACAAATCACCAGTAGGCTGGGGATGCAGTAGCCTAGAATGTATTTTCTACAATCCACTGAGAGATGAACTACTTGAAGTCAAATAGGAGATTAACACAAAAACACTCTTAATTAATTACAAAATAAATACTCAACAAAAAAACAGTGTGCACATAACCCTATCCTAAGAGGCGAAGCAGAAAGGGTCCTCGTGAAGTACTAGGTAATGAGATGCCGTTCGGCATCATGACGACACACAAGTATGGCTGCTGTTGCAGTAGTTATGCATCTGAATGGATTGGCAACCGTAGAGATTAAAGGGATACTGCGAGATTATGACAATTGTGCTGCTGTTCTACTTAGCCAGAGTCAGATCCTAGCGTATGCTACTGTACCTGTAGACTTCCAGTTATTGCGCTAACGCTAGTTAGCATTGGCTCACAAAACTACCTCTATCTTCCTTCAAACTGCACATAGAGACATAAAAATGGTACCATGAGTTAATTTGACTCTGGGTAAGTAGAATAGCACAATTGCCATAATCTTGCAATATCCCTTTAATCGCTGCGGTTGCCAATCCATTCAGATGCATAGCAACAGCAGCCATACTTGTGCGTCGTCATGGTGGCAGATGGGTTCTACAGGACAAGGCTACGTACGTAGGCACACAGACACATAGCCCTTAAGAGTACGGCATTGCCAGTTGAACTGAAGGACAGGCAGGCTCAACTCTTTCCTTCTCACAGCCTCACATGACAAGTTTGGTTCACCTCCAAAGTACACACACAAAGGTGGGCGGGTCCAAAAATAATTTTCCTTACCAAGCTCAACAATAATCTTTAAGGAAAATTTTTTTTAAAGTCAAGCTTAGGCTAAATAATAGGCGAGTGGCACATAGGAATGTAATGAAATAATTCCCTAACTATGAGGAAAAATTCTTTTCACCTGATAAAGAGACAAAAGAATAGCGAGAAACAGTCGGAAATACCAAACTGGAGTATTTTGTATTTCAACTTGGTCCAGGCAGAGAGCCTGTGTTTGGGAGTATAGCTAGAAGCTAAGGCCAAACTATCCAACGTGAAGAACACTGCTAAAACAGGCCTTGATGAAACATGGGTTTCTGCCACAACATTAATCTACAATGTCACGGCTAAAATAATGGAAAGGGAAGGGGGAGGGAGCTAGGGGAGGGGGGAGAGAGCTAGGGGAGGGGGGAGAGAGCTAGGGGAGGGGGGAGAGAGCTAGGGGAAGGGGGAGGGATCTAGGGGAAGGGGGAGGGATCTAGGGGAAGGGGGAGAGAGCTAGGGAAGGGGGAGAGAGCTAGGGGAGGGGGGAGAGAGCTAGGGGAAGGGGGAGGGATCTAGGGGAAGGGGGAGGGATCTAGGGGAAGGGGGAGGGATCTAGGGGAAGGGGGAGGGATCTAGGGGAAGGGGGAGGGATCTAGGGGAAGGGGGAGGGATCTAGGGGAAGGGGGAGGGATCTAGGGGAAGGATCTAGGGGAAGGGGGAGGGATCTAGGGGAAGGGATCTAGGGGAAGGGGGAGAGCGCTAGGGAAGGGGGAGAGAGCTAGGGAAGGGGGAGAGAGCTAGGGAAGGGGGAGAGAGCTAGGGAAGGGGGAGAGAGCTAGGGAAGGGGGAGAGAGCTAGGGAAGGGGGAGGGATCTAGGGAAGGAGGGAGGGAGCTAGGGAAGGAGGCTTAGCTTTGACACTTGATTTTTGTGTTGCTGGACAAGGTATTTCAAAGCTTCCACATTAAAACACCCACAAACCCATGAAGCCAGCCCCAGAGCATGGTTAGGGAGGGAGGGGTAGCAAGGGGTGCAGACTGGTTCCCCAGGGGAGACAGATCTACTTTGGTGATAAAGTCATTAAAAACAGCAACAGATCCTAATCAGAGACTGGGAGTTAAAACGCCTGTGACACTTCTGACACGTCCCCCCCATTCTCCCGCTCGTTAAAACACACAGTACGCGTCCTGTTTCATAACTCCATTCAAGGGTAGAAGGTTAGAGAACATAAGAACACGGTCGTGCACTTGTCACTGATGGTCAATTCTTTCATTATTCAAGGGGCATTTACCGCCATCAGGATCGTGACTAATTGGCTAATGCCCTCTAAATTTTAATAGCTGGGAAAGTGTGCTGGCCGTAAATGGGGGGCTAAATGAGAATGAATGAATGAGGCTTGTTACTATAACCATAGAACAAAAGACTACATCTGACAGGGCTCTACAGTGCGACCATTTTACTTGCATATGCACCCAAATCTTTTGCTGTGTGACCCATAATTTATATTTAAGAGCACCAGTGCGGCTAGAAAATTGAAGGATTATAGCTTTAATATCTCAAATATTTTTCATTGTGCTCCTTCTTTCTGTGTGCCTAAATCTTTCATCTTAGGAGCACATGTGCTCCTTGTAAAAAAGGTCAGTGTATAGCCCTGTCTGATACTAACCTCAGCACATTAGTCAGTCAAACAGTCAGTCTACACATCCCAAAACATCTTCCCATTAGTACACCATCAACTGATACACACAGTGATGTGAACATGAGACTTTTGGGGTTGATATTTTCTGTTTTGATAAGACATCCTGCCGTATCATGAACCAACAGATGTCATAGGCTACTTTCATGGTCTTAAAGGAATACGTTGGGATTTTGGCAATGAGAACCTTTATCTACTTCCCCAGAGTCCGATGAACAAGTGGATACCATTTTTGACTCTGTGTCCACTATGAAGGAAGTTAGACGTAGTTTCGCAAGCAAAAAGCATGCTAGCAGATACCCATAGACTTCAGTCATTGTGCTTATGCTAGTTAGCATTGGCTCGCAAAACTACCTCCAACTTCCTCCATACTGGACACAGAGATGAGTGGTTTCCACTAGTTCATCAGACTCTGGGGAAATAGATAAAGGGCCATATTGCCAAAATCCCAAAGCATCCCTTAAAATGTAAAGTGGTACCAGAGCAGAAGGAAGACATTTTACATGCCCCAAACCGCACCATCGAGAGCATCCTTACTGGTTTGCGTCACTGCCTGGTATTGCAACTGCTCGGCCTCCGACCACAAGGCACTGCAGAGGGTAGAACGAATGGCCCAGTACATCACTGGGGCCAAGCTTCCTGCCATCCAGGACTTCTATACCAGGTGGTGTCAGAGGAAGGCCCTGAAAATTGTCATAGACTCCAACCACCCTAGTCATAGACTGTTCTCTCTGCTACCAAACGGCAAGCGGTACCGGAGCGCCATGTCTAGTTCCAAGAGGCTTCTAAACAGCTTCTACCCCCAAGCCATAAGACTCCTGAACACCTAATCAAATGGCTACCCAGACTATTTGCATTGCATTGCATTCCCCCAGTCTTTTACACCGCTGCTACTCTGTTGCTATCATCTATGCATAGTCACTTTAATAACTCTACCTACATATATTACCTCAACTAACCGGTGCCCCCACACATTGACTCTGTACCGGTACCCCCTGTATATAGTCTCACTATTGTTATTTCACTGCTGCTCTTTAATTACTTGTTACTTTTATATCTTATCCATATATTTTTTTAACTGCATTGTTTGGTAGGGGCTCGTAAGTAAGCATTTCACTGTAAGGTCTACCTACACCTGTTGTATTCGGCGCATGTGACTAATACATTTTGATTTGTTCATAGAAAACAATCACAAGCACAAGCCCACTTGCTAGTGAGTAGCCAGCTAATCTTTATAATTCAAGTTCAGCCAACTTGGACATATTTCCCAGCTAACAAGGTAGAAGCGTTGTCATGAACACACCCTTCTGTCCATTTCCATACGTTTGAACAGTATGCTAGCCTGTTCACTTTGTTCAGTTGAAATCGAGTGGCATACCTTATTTCTCAGAATGAGAACGAGTTCGCAATTCCTTATTTAGGGTGTGTTCGTAAATTCAGAGCGTTGTCCGATTGTCCATTCGTAAATTCAGAACACTTCGCTCTGAGCGCACACTGGACGCTGTGACCTGGGAGTAGGGTTGATCCGAGCGTTCTGATCTCACAACGGCAGTCAAGCACCCAAGCGAATTGGCTAGCTTTCTATCTACTTCGACACAAATTAGAACATTTCCCTCTGACCATTACATTTCCGGCGCCGACAGAGATGGCCGCCTCGCTTCGCGTTCCTAGGAAACTATGCAGACTTAGAATTCCTCACAATCAAATGTCGTCCGCATTCCCTTAACAATTATCTACCAAGGGAATTCTCTACGATTATAATCACAGCCGTATATATTCCCCCCCAAACAGACACATCGATGGCCCTAAACCAACTTTATTTGACTCTTTGCAAACTGGAAACCACATATCCTGAGGCTGCATTCATCGTAGCTGGGGATTTTAACAAGGCTAATCTGAAAACAAGACTCCCTAAATTGTATCAGCATATCGATTGCGCAACCAGGGCTGGTAAAACCTTGGATCATTGCTATTCTAACTTCCGCGACGCATATAAGGCCCTCCCCCGCCCTCCTTTCGGAAAAGCTGACCATGACTCCATTTTGTTGCTTCCTGCCTACAGACAGGGACTAAAACAAGAAGCTCCCGCGCTCAGGTCTGTTCAACGCTGGTCCGACCAATCTGATTCCACGCTTCAAGACTGCTTCGATCACGTGGACTGGGATATGTTCCGCATTGCGTCCAACAACAACATTGACGAATACGCTGATTCGGTGAGCGTCCGTATAGAGACAAAGTAGAGTCACAATTCAACGGCTCAGACACAAGAGGGATGTGGCAGGGTCTACAGTCAATCACGGATTACAAAAAGAAAACCAGCCCCGTCACTGACCAGGATGTCTTGCTCCCAGGCAGACTAAATAACTTTTTTGCCCGCTTTGAGGACAATACAGTGCCACTGACACGGCCTGGAACCAAAACCTGGGGACTCTCATTCACTGCAGCCGGCGTGAGGAAAACATTTAAACGTGTTAACCCTCGCAAGGCTGCAGGCCCAGACGGCATACCCAGCCGCGTCCTCAGAGCATGCGCAGACCAGCTGGCTGGTGTGTTTACGGACATATTCAATCAATCCTTATCCCAGTCTGCTGTTCCCACATGCTTTAAGAGGGCCACCATTGTCCCTGTTCCCAAGAAAGCTAAGGTAACTGAGCTAAACCACTACCGGGTAGCACTCACTTCCGTCATCATGAAGTGCTTTGAGAGACTAGTCAAGGACCATATCACCTCCACCCTACCTGACACCCTAGACCCACTCCAATTTGCTTACCGCCCAAATAGGTCCACAGACGATGCAATCTCAACCACACTGCACACTGCCCTAACCCATCTGGACAAGAGGAATACCTATGTGAGAATGCTGTTCGACTACAGCTCAGCATTTAACACCATAGTACCCTCCAAACTCGTCATCAAGCTCGAGACCCTGGGTCTCGACCCCGCCCTGTGCAACTGGATACTGGACATCCTGACGGGCCGCCCCCAGGTGGTGAGGGTAGGTAACAACATCTCCACCCTGCTGATCCTCAACACTGGGGCCCCACAAGGGTGCGTTCTGAGCTCTCTCCTGTACTCCCTGTTCACCCATGACTGCGTGGCCAACTCAATCATCAAGTTTGCGGACGACACTACAGTGGTAGGCTTTATTACCAACAACGACGAGACGGCCTACAGGGAGGAGGTGAGGGCCCTCGGAGTGTGGTGTCAGGAAAATAACCTCACACTCAGCGTCAACAAAACAAAGGAGATGATCGTGGCCTTCAGGAAACAACAGAGGGAGCACCTCCCTATCCACATCGACGGGACAGTAGTGGAGAGGGTAGTAAGTTAAGTTCCGCGGTGTACACATCACTGACAAACTGAATTGGTCCACCCACACAGACAGCATCGTGAAGAAGGCACAGCAGCACCTCTTCAACCTCAGGAGGCTGAAGAAATTCGGCTTGTCACCAAAAGCACTCACAAACTTCTACAGATGCACAATCGAGAGCATCCTGTCGGGCTGTATCACCGCCTGGTACGGCAACTGCTCCGCCCACAACCGTAAGGCTCTCCAGAGGGTAGTGAGGTCTGCACAACGTATCACCAGGGGCAAACTACCTGCCCTCCAGGACACCTATCAAGGACAACAACCACCCGAGCCACTGCCTGTTCATCCCGCTATCATCCAGAAGGCGAGGTCAGTACAGGTGCATCAAAGCAGGGACCGAGAGACTAAAAAACAGCTTCTATCTCAAGGCCATCAGACTGTTAAACAGCCACCACTTACATTGAGTGGCTGCTGCCAACACACTGACTCAACTCCAGCCACTTTAATAATGGGAATTGATGGAAATTGATGTAAAATATATCACTAGCCACTTTAAACAATGCTACTTAATATAATGTTTACATACCCTACATTACTCATCTCATATGTATATACTGTACTCGATACCATCTACTGCATCTTGCCTATGCCGTTCTGTACCATCACTCATTCAGATATCTTTATGTACATATTCTTTATCCCTTTACACTTGTGTGTATAAGGTAGTAGTTTTGGAATTGTTAGGTTAGATTACTTGTTGGTTATTACTGCATTGTCGGAACTAGAAGCACAAGCATTTCGCTACACTCGCATTAACATCTGCTAACCATGTGTATGTGACAAATACATTTGATTTGATTTTACTCGCCCTAGCAGAGGTGGTTAGGCTGTTTTCATGTTAGCCAGAGCATTGGTGACTAACTGGGCTGCTGGCAACAATTTAAATGTTGCTGACGCTTACCGACACCAGCCATATTCAACAGGTGTTGAGCGTTCATCAGTTATTCTGCACTCTGGCACACAAACGAGAGTGCTCTGAAATTGGAGTAGATGGCCAGAGTGAATTTACAAACGCACCCATCTTTGATGCTAATTGCACATTTCTAAAACACAGACTAGACAGCTAGTATAACATTTTTTGGCTAAAATGCTGCTAGTGGTACATGGTACCTCAAATGCTGCTAGTGGTACATGGTACCTCAAATGCTGCTGGTGGTACATGGTACCTCAAATGCTGCTAGTGGTACATGGTACCTCAAATGCTGCTAGTGAAAAACTGAGAATTAATTTTCCAGAATGAATTTTAATTGATACTCCACATTTTAGTAGTGACTGCTCTGTGCGAAATTTGAGTTGATACATAAAAAGGTTCTCATTAGAAAGGTTAACTACTCCTCTATTACAGTAAAATAATGTCTCACTGTCTTTGTGTGTCCATATGACTGATTCAGTTGGAACAAACCTCAAATACAAATAGTGGATTGAAACCGTTTTGTTTACGGGAATATTGTGCTAAACCATACTACTGTATTCATTTGATATATCACCCAGCCCTAATGACAACAACTGTGATTTGAAGCAGTTATAAATGCAAGCAAACATATGTCCTTCATTTAAAAAAGGTTAACCAGAAAAATCACAACCGTAGGCTACCTCTAACAATTTCCCACATACATTATATTGCTAAATGTGGCCCTTTGGGTGCCTGCCAAACCCCAGATCCACAGGCATATTACCAAGCAGTAGGCCCTGTCCCCTCCCAGTCACAGAAGTGTGTAGAGCAGCTTACACAGAGCTAAGAGGATGCCCGGGGTTTAGAAAGTGAAAGACCGGCCCTGCCTCAGTGCAGAGAGCTTGGCTTAAGAACAGAGCTCTAGTACCGTACCCAAAGGCAGTAAGCCTATAGTAGGGACCAGGGGCCTGTCCATGTTTTATATTATCAGAACATCCCTCTCTGGGAGGCATAGTCACTAATCCCTGAGAGATGACACTGGACCTACTGTAGGAAACATATGACTGTTTGCCAATGGCACCTGCAACCAGTGACAAAAGCTGCTCTAATACAGAAACAAACGGAGAGAAGACCTAGCCTGAAAAACAAACAGCCTCCTTGTTCATTTGGGGCAGCAGGTAGCCTAGTGGTTAGAGCGTTGGGCCAGTAACCGAAAATCCCCGAGCTGACAAGGTAAAAATCTGTCGATCTGCCCCTGAACAAGGCAGTTAACCCCGGTAGGCCATAATTGTAAATAATAATTTGTTCTTAACTGACTTGCCTAGTTAAATAATGGCTAAATTTTAAAAAATGTAGGTTAGGTCTCCCAGTACAGTCCTGCTCTGATCAGCAGCAGCACAGCCCAAGGCCATCACAGGATGAACATCACATCTAAATAAAGAGTCCTTCTTTATGGCCCTAGAAAATGTTGTCTTTTTTGCCTGATTGTGTTACCTCCATTTTGTTTTTCCCATTTATTCATTGTATCGCTCTGAAAAAAACTGAAAACAACAACATTGGATGAGTCCACAAAAATGCTTAAACCGCATCAGACCACTTGAAGTCTGGGGGGGGAGGGAGAAAAAAAGATTTTGGGGTGTAGTTACCCTTTAATGCCATTGTTTGGTTAGCCAAGTTTCTGCAGTGCTCATGTAATTGCAGAGCTGGCAAAACAAATGCCCACTGGATTGATGCAAACAGTCATGATATTCTGTCTGGTAGGCCTAAAAAAAACTTTATAATTAGCATTTAATTGAAAACCTTTTTGGGAAACGTTATCATTAGCATCATCGCTAACGGCCACACAAAGTGTAGATATCAACGAGCGCACACAAGCAAACACACACACAGAAGAACATTGCTGTTTAGTTTCAGAAAGTTGCAGGAAGAAAAAAAGAATCACTGATGCATTTAGTTCAAGTCTTATGATAAACTTATGATGAACATTTCTGAATATTGTTGAATTCCATTTTAATGTCTGGATTCCATAATTCCGTCTGTTTTCTATGCAACACTTTTGTTTTTAGCGCCATTTTCTCATAAACCGGTTTTTGTTCTCCCAAGTGGGAGCAGCATCTTCCTTCTCATTTTCTCCCTGAGACACAGGTTAATCATCAACATCTCACCTGTGTCGGCTTGCATGGAGCGCGTGCTCTAGTCCCCCCATCAGACAGCCTCTACTTTCACACTGAACATGTGATATTCTTGGCTGAGACACAGCAGGTCTATGGAAACTTCCAGCACCATTAAACTAAGAGCTCAGTATCACATCACTTTAATGTGTTAACTCCCCAAGGCAGACACCTAAACAGTCAGTAAAAGCTCATTTAAATAAGTTAAACAGGCATCCACTGTTGACTAACATAACCAAGATTTCTATGAAAAGGTGCTGCTACAGTATGAAGTCGAAGTATTGTAGACAGTAAGGTATTTCTACACAATGTTACTTGAGCAATGTAAATGTTGTGCAAGCTTGATGGATGTAGGCTATGCTAAATAACGAGAGGCAAAATAGCCTACAGCAGGGGTAGGCACCTAGATTCAGCTGCGGGACGTTTTGTCAAACCAGATGGTCTGTCGGGGGGGATGAAAATAATTTCTATACCTTGACTAAATAAATAAAAATGTATTCATGGGAATGCTTGGGAACAGATTTCCTACAGTCAATTTATTTTTTGCTGAATTCCTGTTAAATGGTGAAGTCTTTTTTCACCAAAAAACAAAATTCAAAAACATTTTTTGTGGGTTGCCGACCCCTGGCCTAAAAGCATTATACCCTTCAAAACAGGTATAAGGTTAGGTATGGATATGAAGAAAAATGACTCCAAAAGGGACACCACAAACCCCCCCCACCTGTTCTCTCCGTGATGAGATGGAAACTATGTAGAACCATTTGGACATGCCTGGCAGTCACAAGAGAAAGTCATGCAATCAATGGGCTGGTGTTCACTATCACTGTCCAAGTTAAGCTGAAAACATTGCTTATTCAGGGACAGAGAGACAGGGAACCTATTTATTATGTACGGTAACAGTCAAAAGATTAGACACACCTACTCGTTCAAGGATTTTTCTTTATTTGTACTATTTTCTACATTGTAGAATAGTGAAGACATCAGAACTATGAAATAACACAATAACACAAATCATGTAGTAACCAAAAAGTGTTAAACAAATCAAAATATATTTTATATTTGAGATTCTTCAAAGTAGCCACCCTTTGCCTTGATGACAGCTTTGCACTCTTGGCATTCTCTAAACCAGCTTCATGAGGAATGCTTTTCCAATAGTCTTGAAGGAGTTCCCACATATGCTGAGCACTTGTTGGCTGTTTTTCCTTCACTCTGCAGGTCCAACTCACCCCAAACTATCTCAATTGTGTTGTGGTCAGGTGATTGTGGAGGCCAGGTCATGTGATGCAGCACTCCATCACTCTCCTTGGTCAAATAGCCCTTACATGATGACCAGACACGTTGCGTGCGCGAGCGTTGTAAAATAAATGTAGAAATCCATGTTTTTCACCCACACTGCTCGCGTCTGCGTTGCCAAGGGCTAAAATAGAAGTCATTCCTATTTCTGACGCAGATCACGGTGCAAGTCCTGCCTCTCCCATCCCCTCATTGGCTTATAGAAGCAGGTACCCACATGCCATCTCCTCATTGGTTATACCCACGTGGGTGATTGAAAGACGAACCGTTTTGCTGGTAGTCGTTGTAAAACTATGAAAGTTTAGATGCTAATCACCATACAAGTTCAAAGATGAGAAGGCCTGGAAGGAGGAGAGATGACTAGAAATGATTTGGTTGACCGTTTTGTGTGTGGATTAATTGTTGGAGTAGAGGACCTTGTGCATTTCAGGTAAAATAACAACTCAATGTTTATATCCCAAGACAAATTAGCTAGCAACAGCAAGCTAGCTAAATGGGACAAATTAGCTAGCATGTGCAAGCTAGCTAAATGGGACAAATTAGCTAGCATGTGCAAGCTACCTAGCTAAATTGACATACATGTTTAATGCTTTTCGACCTGTCCCCAAATTAATGTAATTGGTTCAGAGTTTGTTTTGATATTTTAACCTGTGTGTCGTGATCGCGTTTGGTGTGGGGGAACAAAATACATTTATGCACGATAGCACACGCGCGCAGCCAGTTTGGGTTCCGTGTTACACAGCCTGGAGGTGTGTTTTGGGTCATTATCCTGTTGAAAAACAAATGATAGTCCCACTAAGCGGAAACCAGATGGGATGCTGTGGTAGTCAAGCTGGTTAAATGTGCCTTGAATTCTAAACAAATCACTGAGTGTCACCAGCAAAGCACCCCCATCAGCTTTCCACCGGTCTAATATCCATTTCTCGTGTTTCTTGGCCCAAGTAAGACTTTTCTTCTTATTGGTGTCCTTTAGCAGTGGTTTCTTCGTAGCAATCCGACCATGAAGGCCTGATTCATGCAGTCTCTTCTGAACAGTTGATGTTGAGATGTGTCGGTTACTTGAACTCTGTCAAGCATTTATTTGGGCTGCAATCTCGAGGTTCAGTTAACTCTAATGAACTCTGGGTCTTCCTTTCCTGTGGTCCTCATGAGAGCCAGTTTCATCATAGCGCTTGATGGTTTTTGTGACTGCACTTGAAGAAACTTTCAAAGTTCTTGAAATGTTCAATATTGACTGACCTTCATGTCTTAAAGTAATGATGGACTGTAATTTCTCTTTCCTTATTTGTGCGGTTCTTGCCATAAAATGGACTTGGTCTTTATACCACCCCTACCTTGTCACAACACAACTGATTGGCTGAAACGCAGTAAGGAAATAAATTCCACAAATGAACTTTTAGCAAGGCACACCTGTTAATTGAAATGCATTCCAGGTGACTACCTCATGAAGCTGGTTGAGAGAATGCCAAGACTGTGAAAAGCTGTCATCAAGGCAAAGGGTGGCTACACTTTTTTGGTTAGTACATGATTCCATGTGTTATTTCATAATGCTGATGTCTTCACTATTATTCTACAATGTAGAAAATAGTAGAAATAAAGGAAAACCCTGGAATGAGTAGGTGTGTCCAATCCTTTGACTGGCACTGTAGTAATGTAATTAGCCAATATAATAAAAGTAATCATTAGGTTACATAGAACAGATCTTTTTTTTAAAGAACAAAAATAGAATACCCATGTGATTAATCCTAGCGTGACTAAGCATGATTATACAATAACAATGTAATATCTGTGTAATAATTCCACAGCAGTTCCGGACAGCTACGCCTAACCTACTATTGGATTTTGATCCACGGCAGATAAATCAGTTCAGTCAAACGACAGTAGCCTTTCACTACTCAAACCTTCGATATAGAGACCGTTGCAGAGTATTCATTTCCAATGGATTTAAAGAGCACAACTTCATTCCGACAGTCTCTATGGAACACTCTTCTACATCTCGAGCTGCCTGTCAGGCCAACCTTACCCGATATGTGAGAATATTCAGCATCCCTCGTTGAAGTAGACTAGAAAATGCTTCTTAATTATTTAAAAAACAATGTGTTTCAGTTATTACAGCCTGCATCAGGAAGCTAACCTCCAATCACACCCTCCAACCCCAATGCATTTAGAGGTCAGAGTGCCACAATCCAGCTAGCCTGAGCAACAAGAGCACAGCACTGCTGTGTGCTACAGTAACATAGCAGTCAGGCTATATCTAACATGGTCGATGTGGCATCAGCACTTCTGGGGGGGTGGGGGGGGGGGTCCACAGAGCCTTCAAATCAAGCCTTCCAGCACGTATACTAGCCCAACCCCTACCCCCCCCCCAGACGCTGTCACCCCTGTGCTTGATCAATAAAATCATCTCCATGCCCTTTCCATCAAGCCTATCAGAGTTTTCCAACACATCATACCGTTATACAAGTCATCTTCATTGTGTGCTATCAATCAAATTTCAAATTGCATTATAAATGAGGTGGCATTATAAAGGATGTGTAGACCGGTAGTCTCAGGTTATTAATAGCCCTGTAATCCTAAAAATCACTTTCACGGAAAGATAGGTAATTGATGTTCCATCTATTTCGCTACAGTGTGTTCTCTGGATGAAGAAAATGATCTGATATTTTCTATGCTGTCATAGCTTCTGTATGTCATATACGTGGCACACATCACTGCAGTGGTACAGCTACGCTAGTCATAAGAGGCCTCTGGCAATTAAAGCATTAGGACCAACATCTAATAGCATGACAAATTCATTACGCAGAGTAAGGTCTTTGGGTACACACAATTATATTTCGTCTCGCTGAATGGCTCTAATATCAGTACACAGTTAGAAGACACTGTATAAAACCAGTGGGAATTATTGACTGACCTGGAAGGGAAAGATGTTGTCACTCCTGCTCACACTCTCGTCCATCCAGGATTTGGGGTTGAACCCAGGGCTGGTGCGGGAGTACTTCTGCGACGGCACGTGGTTGTTGGGGAATGTTTTCTTCAGTGGGGAGATTGAGTTCAGTGGGGTCATGCCTCCGTTGAGGCCCCGACGGTACTCACGCCCCTGGGAGCCTCCCCAGCCACCATAGCCCCCGCCGGGACTCCAGGAGGTAGAAGAGGGAGAAGGAGAAGGGCTTTGGTAGCTACCCCAAGGTGACGGGGGTTTATTCAGATTATTGGACAAATGCGGCAACTGGCTGAACGCAGCATTCCTATGGGGGAAGGGAGGAGGGTGGGGGCTGGCCGGGGACCTGCGGTGCTGTTGGTGTTGGTTGTGTGGGTGCTGAAAGTGTGGATGTGGGGGATGGTGCTGGGAGATGGGTCCAATCTGGGGGGAGAAGTTTCCCCCAAAGCCTGGGCTGGTGTGGTGGGAGAAATTCTGGAACAGGAGGGCCCCATTGTTAGCAGATGCAGCTGGGTTGAAGAAGCTGACATCCTCGTTGATGATGGTGGAGGGTGTCTGGGAAATAGCCGCTGACCAGTTGTTGAAGCCGGTCAGGGACGAGGAGGTACTGGACTGGGCCGGAGCCCCAAGACCCGATGTCTCTTGGTAGTCGAAGCCTGTCAGTACTGGGGACTCGAGGCGCAGCTTCTCCTTTCCATTGCTACCCTCTGAGGGGCTGCCCTCCACCTTGTTCTCCTCGGACCTCGCCTTCTCTAACTCAGATATGATTACAGACTCCTGGTGGCCAGGGGACAGTTGCTGCTTTTCTTGCGTTTCTTGCATTTCCTGTTGCTGGGCTTTGGGTTTTTCAGACCCAAGAATTTCATCTTGCATGCTGCTGTGGGCAGCTGTGGCTGAAAAAAGCCAAGGCGACCCACTGCTACTGCCATTACCAGATGTGGTATTGTTTATGAAAGCAGCAGGACTTGGAGATGCATTCTGATGATG
The DNA here is from genome assembly GCF_002021735.2 of Oncorhynchus kisutch. Taxonomy (NCBI): domain Eukaryota; kingdom Metazoa; phylum Chordata; class Actinopteri; order Salmoniformes; family Salmonidae; genus Oncorhynchus; species Oncorhynchus kisutch. The sequence goes on from NC_034201.2 coordinate 41,732,345, forward strand.
ATGTGGAGGTTGCAGATGTGGGTGAATTCTAACTGGGAATGCAGACTTGTTGCCAGTGTTGTTTTGCACTAAGACTCCAAACCCGTAATCCCCCATTTGTTTTCACCCACACAATATGTGCTATCCCGTGATCTTTACGTCCTAAAGAGAGGGGCAAACACAAAAAACACACCAGTTATTATTTCAATGGTTGTAATTGAGAATCAGGCAGTCACCAGTGTAATGGACTTTGAAAGCTAGCTACGTCAGACCCTTTTCTGCTAGTAACCATCTTGCTAGTCCACATGTGGCAAACTCATTCAGTTAAATAAAAGGTTAAATAAATAAAACAATGTTTTTTTTATTCCACAGAGGACCGAGTGCCTCGGGTTCACACTCCTCCCTTGTACTTAGCTAATTAATGAATTAAGGTCACTGATACATTAGGAACTCCTCTCACCTTATGGTTAAGGTATTAATGGACACAAATTCATGGAATGAGTTAAAGCTATCTGTCGAGAATAGCTGCCAATATAATAACCTTGCTACTGTGACAGATGCCACATCAGTTCCACCTTGTACGTTGTAGCTAAATGGTTTATTGCATGCTAGCTAGTTGGTTAGCTAGCACCATCTTTACGTTACCACAGAATATGCTACACTAGTCTACCTATCTAGTTAGCTAACGTTTTCTGATAAGCTACACTACATGCTCGTCAAACATCTCATTACAAAATCTTGGGCATTAAGCTATAACAGCCTCCACTCTTCTGGGAAGGCTTTCTACTAGATGTTGGAACATTTCTGTGGGGACTTGCTTCCATTCAGCCACTGATGTTTTGCGATTAGTTCTTCCACACCGATCTTGACAAACTATTTCTGTGTGTACCTCGCTTTGTGCATGGGGGCATTGTCATGCTGAAACAGGAAAGGGCCTTCCCCAAACTGTTGCCACAAAATTGGAAGGACAGAATCATCTAGAATGTCATTGTATACTATAGAGTTAAGATTTCTCGTCACTGGAACTAAGTGCCTAGGCTGAACCATGAAAAACAGTCCCAGACCATTATTCCTCCTCCACCGAACTTTACATTTGGCACTATGCATTAGGTAGGACTGGTAGCGTTCTCCTGGCATCCGCCAAACCCAGATTCGTCTGTCGGACCTCCAGATGTTTCCACTGCTCCAAGGTCCAATGGCAGCAAGCTTTACACCACTCCAGCCGACGCTTGGCATTGCACGCATGGTGATCTTAGGCTTGTGTGCGGCCGCTCAGCCATGGCCATTTCATGAAGAAGTTCCCAACGAACAGTTATTGTGTTGTCGTTGCTTCCAGAGGCCGTTTTGAACTCAGTAGTGAGTGTTGCAACCGAGGACAGATTACTTTTACATGCTTCAGCACTTGGCGGTCCTGTTATGTGAGCTTGTGTGGCCTACCACTTTGCAGCCGTTGTTGCTCCTAGTCGTTTCCACTTCACAATAACAGCACTTATAGTTGAGCTGTGCCACTCTGGCAGGTGAGGTGTCATTCTATGACGATGCAACGTTTAAAGTCACTGATCTCTTCAGTACTGGCCACAATACTGTCAATATTTGTCTATGGAGATTGCATGGATGGGTGCTCGATTTTATGACCCTGTCAACAAGGGGTGTGGCTGAAATAGTCGAATCCACTATTTTGGCAATGTAGTGTATATCGGACAGTCGACAGGAGAATGCAGTGGTGACATGTCTAAGGCCAATTAACTAGCTAGCATTTTGTCGATAACATACTAAAGTTAGCTTGCCAGTTGCAATAGTCTTATGCAACAGTATTTGGAAAATGACGCTAGCCAGCTAACATAAGCTAGATACATTTGAACGAAATCATGACAGACAGGCGACCTTGCTTGCCTGACAGCTGTCAAAGCCTATCCCGTTGCTTGGATTCGACCCTTTAATTCCAGAAAATAATGGCTTATTTACTCTTAATCTGTATTAGGCACTTCCCCCAACAGTTTGATTGTTTTAGGCAAAATCTTAAACAGATAAGACAAAGTCGGTAGTCACAGATACTAGCTAGCTATAGTAGTGTATGAATAATCTGGCTAAAGCGACGTTGCACACACATCGACAATAAAATCAATTTTTCACCTTTTGGTCGCTAACGTTACCCTTGATCCAGGCGATGACTCGATCCGTCCTGTAGTCAATCGGCAATCTCGATGTGTCTGATAAAATTGTGAAAATCAAGTTTATGACAAGCGATAGGGTACTTTTATGGCTTTTGCTCATATAGTAGCTAGTTATGGCTAACCAGCTTTTCTCTCGTCTCCTGACGTGTCCTGCCTGCTCAATGACACAGCTCTCTCTCGCGGACCGCTAACCTTGCTTGTATAAAAATAAAAAATATGTCATTGAATTAAATGTTTAAAACGAATTCAATACTAGTTGACTGTAGTGGCTTATTCGGTCGGTTTCGTTGCTTAAAGGATTTCTGTATTATTTTCTTTCTTCTCTCTATCCAACTGACTTGTTCCTGCGTTTCTTTGCCGTTGCTGTCCCTCTCCTCAGAACCGACCGTGGCCAAATGACAGAGTGCTCAGCCGCGAGACACTTCCGGGTAGAGCTCCGCCCCCTTATAAAACCTTCCCACGGATGACTGGGAGTCACCCACACCTCGTGAGATAGTGGCGTATAATTGGTCATACAAACCAGTAGCCTCACCCACCTTAAAGATGTGCCCGCCCTTTAAGGTCAATTAACGTGATATGCGTATATCCTCTTTACGCCAAGTCTCCGCCTAGTAAGGTCGAATCATGATAGCTCAGATCAGAGAAAACAGCTGAAATTGCATTCCCTCCCTATCGTTTGTAAGTTATTAAGAGGTCAAGCCTCCTGCAAAAGGTTTAAAATGTGAACGATATGGATTCTGAGCAAAAATATAGCGTTTAACAGGTTGTAGTTGTAATATAGACATAGTCCTACCTTATTCTTACATTCATGCATATAGCTTGTCAAGTTAACTCTTATTGTTTGTTTTTGGCTAGAGGTTATATATTAGCTATAGCATGAACACCTCAGTACAGCTCAATGTTCAACATGGAAAAGAGAGCTTGCTCCTTCCAGTGTTCATAGACATATTCACCATCAAACACTGAGGATAATGTGATGTGCCTTGGATGCAGCCCTATTACTGCAGGTGATATGCATGGGAGCTTGTGTAGTGGAAATATCTTCTGCAACTTCCTGAAAATCTCTCAGTGGTTTGAAAGGCAAGATGCTGGTTATAGTATGGTGTCAATTTCATGCTTTAGGTATTGAATTCAAAATAAAATAAATCGTAAACAGTTGAAAATGTAAAAATAATATTTTAGCTTAAAAATTAAATAATGGATGTTGAGCTTAAAAACAAAAAAGTTCAAAAGCAAAAATGTGTAGAATTGTACGCAAAAAGAATATCAAAAGATCAATTAAAAACCTTGCAAGCAAATCATTTTTAAAGCCGGTGTACAAAACCAAAAGGTACAGACGCAAAAATGAAACTTAAGAAAGGGAAGCATAGAAATAGTGCACATATAACAGATATACTGTTTCTTATACTTGCTTTCAATGAGAATGACAGGTCTATAACTTAGTTTTCTATATGTATTTGGTAGGGTAGGCCAAAAAGTCAAATTTTGCAGCCTAAAATTTTTCCAACATCCAATAACCTATTGAATCCATTTCAATTACCCTCTTGCCTGCTGTTACTACCTTTGGTTAGGTTACTCTAATCTTTGCTTTTGTCATCCGTTTCTTTGCTTTCACTAACCATGTTCCATCCACAGTTTTTATCCAAGTAAAGTCATACCTCACAAAACATTATCACAACAGCTGCCATGGAAACAGGATGTTTCAGTTTAATTTTATAAATGCCAACAGATCATTTGTTAATTTGACATGGGTGGAATCTTTTTCTGTCAATAAAATTATGCGAGAAATGCTGGTGGAAACACCTTTATGCGTATACTGTATATTTATATAATAACCATCATATCGAAGTAAACTTAGCGTCCTCCCACTACGACTCAGGAAACCATGTACAGTAGTTTGTTAGGCTAGCCTACAGATAAAATAATGAACTTCACAGGGTGGAGAAAGTGCATGGTAATGTGCTTGATGCAAATTCCCAGTAAATATGGAGGGTCTTATTCTGGTGCCATGATGATCGATGCTTGACTGCCGTTATCCATAATAATCTCATCATGTACAGTAGACTAGCCTACCCTCACAGCCTACCTGTACTGTATCTGCAAGCTGTTGGCTAGAGTGCAGGTATCAAGACCAGAGTGGGCACACTTTCTATTTAACACAACAGTTTTTGTGATAAAACTATCTGTAGGCCTAGAGTTAAAAATGTGATGAAAACACTGATTTTTATTCTGAAAATTAAGTGAAAAAGAAAATGTTGTGTGCACTTTGTCATCACACTGATTTTTATCCGTAACAAGTCTGTTTGTGCATATTTTCTTTATGTGGATTTTAGAATATTTGCATGAAAATCTGTTGTAGCCACTGCTAGTTTTTTCAATTGCGAGTTTTGACTTTTTTAAAAAAAGTAAAGGCGGGGTTTAGAGGGAGGCATAGATAATGCACCTGCATTGGTCCACTAATTTTGGAGTGACGGTTCATCCTAAACCAATCAATGAGCAGGATAGACAGAGGGTGGTTTCTTTCTATTCCTATTCCATTTGTAGCTTAGTTGGTTGTCTTACTGTAGTTGTCTGACTAGCTAGTCAAATGGAATGAATCGCAAGACTCTGCATGCCTGTAGCTAGCCCGTACCAGCCGTAGGGAAAGGTTTGTCTGTATATTTTTAGTAAACCATAGTGCTTGTTATGGACGAATAGACTATTGTGATTTTAATTCCATGACAAATGTCTCCAGTTAAATGTAACTAGCTAGCTGCATCAGTATGTATTTAGACCAGGGACTTCTGTATCCACTTTGACACATCAACACTCTTACACGAGTCCTCTGGATTACATATACCATTTAGCTAGCTATTTATCTAGCTGGAGATATTCATAAGGAGATTGAAATCACATTACGCCCTTTACGGACAGAATAATTACTTGGCTTGTGAAAAGCATACAGTCAAACCAGTCATTCATATACAGTATGATTGTATTCGTAATAACCCTTAACAAGATGTTCTGGACTAGCTGGCTGTTTCATGGGCAAGTCGGTCAATGCTCTTCCCTTGTTGCCCCTATATCCAGCTAATGTTCACTTTGTCTTCAGCAGAAAGAATATTCAGAGGTGGTTTCGGCTGCACACGGCCTCATCTCTGTGCTGACCCAGACGATTAAGTACTGTAGCCAATATAAAAATGCCACCCTCCTCAGTCTATCCTGCTCATGGATTGGGTTAGGATGACTTGTCATTCCAAAACCTGTGGATAAATTGAGACGCATTATCTACCACTCCCTCTAAACCCCGCATTCATGAAAGAAATTGCCAAAACTCGCAATTGATAAAACTGGCAGAGAAAGCAAAGAAACGGACAGTGAAAGTTAATATCAGAGTAACCTAACCAAAAATAGTAACTGCAGGCAAAAAAAAGCACAGGAAAAATGGATACAATAGGGTTGGTTGCTGGAAAATTTAACAAAAAAATATTTTTAGCATTAGTTTTGAAATCAATTTGTTTTGATCTCACTTCATTTTTTTTGCATGCACATTTTTGGCGGTTTTGCTTTTGATATCATTCTTTTTGTTTACAATTAAAATAATTTAGCTTTTGATTTTTTGGGTTTTTGATCTCAACATCCATTATTTCACTATTCCGCAAAAATGACAAATGATTTAATTTCAAAGTCAATATTTAAGGAAATACTTAAGGCATGAAATTGATATGTGATAGGGCAGATTGTGACAACGGTGGAAAGGTCTGCTGTCGGTGGTATTGGTGGTGGCACCTGCTTGCTCTCTTCTCAACATTTTTGGGCCAGCAGGATCAATCTCATTACCAGTGCGGATGTGAAATGATGGGTCAGGGAGCATAGAGAGAGAGAGCCTCTGCTCTGAACAGCTGTGGCCACAAACAGAGATCTCATTAAACCAAGCTGCTGCCTAGCCTTCTATTCTGTCACCCGCTAATCAAGCTCTTCCTGCCTGATCATTTTCACTAGGCTGCTCGGGTCACGACTAACTGACAATCTCTCATTGCCTTTTCATGAAACGTAAAGTCTACAAATGTGCTCATTCAATTAAACTTGTAATTTTATTTTCAGGTGTGTGTGTGTGTGTGTGTGTGCGTGTGTGTGTGTGTGTGTGTGTGTGTGTGTGTGTGTGTGTGTGTGTGTGTGTGTGTGTGTGTGTGTGTGTGTGTGTGTGTGTGTGTGTGTGTGTGTGTGTGTGTGTGGTATACTGGGGGTTCTAGAGCGTGTGTAACTGCATGCGGGTGGTAGCCATGGATACTAGAGTATGAGAGTCTCTCATTTCTCTTTAACCTCACACTTCACTCAGTGAGACAGGCCATATCCCTTTAACCTCCTGATAACAGCTCTGACTGAATTGAATTCAAATGTGTGTGTGATTATCTGCCTGTGTTGCCACTGCAGTGTTTGACAAGCCGGCTGAATTGAAATACAATGAGGCATTTGTTTGCAACAGATTACATTACACAGTTATAATGCAACATCAGCAATCATTTAACAGTCAAAAATCCAATCATTCTGACATGGCATTACATACAGTATGTCATGTCTCTTTAAATGGGCCTCATCCACTTCTGCCAACATTTCAGGATTTCTGTAGAGGAGTAAAACGTAACCATTCTGTTTCACTGGCCGCTGCTGTTCTGAGAATCAGCTCTTTTACACTGAATAAATGTTTATTTATGGTCCATAGTTTTTCCCGTTCAAAGACCCAGAAACAGATAGCAACACAGTAATAATTGCGTAGTGTCTGTTAATGTAGACACCTCCACAGCTCTCTGTCCTATACACATTTCCTTATTGTTACCATTTTCTCTCCAATTCAGCAAAACATGATCCCAGGGATATTGATTCATCCATTCATCATATTAATTCACTAATCTTGACAACAGTGGGAAGAGGTGGAGGAAAGGAGCATTTGAAACACATATTTCTCTCTCACAGTGGGGTGGAGATGTTGAAGTGTAGGTAAATGGATTACAGAAGGATAGAATAACCGATCTTACTGGTTTCATTTACAGAGAGAGACAACACCTTTTCTCCCCCAACTCATCTTCCATCCCATGCACCCTCAATGCTAACATGCAAAGCAGGGAAATAAATGCTAACATGCAAAACAGGGAAATAAATGCTAACATTCAAAACAGGGAAATAAATGCTAACATGCAAAACAGGGAAATAAATGCTAACATTCAAAACAGGGAAATAAATGCTAACATGCAAAACAGGGAAATAAATGCTAACATTCAAAGCAGGGAAATAAATGCTAACATTCAAAGCAGGGAAATAAATGCTAAAATGCAAAGCAGGGAAATAAATGCTAACATGCAAAACAGGGAAATAAATGCTAACATTCAAAGCAGGGAAATAAATGCTAACATGAAAAGCAGGGAAATAAATGCTAAAATGCAAAGCAGGGAAATAACATCCATATTTATGAGAGAAAGCAGTGTGGCGGATGATAATAGCTTTTAAAATATGTGTCCTACTGTATTTCTGGTTGGTTACAGTGTTTGTCCACCGTAACCAATCGCATATCCAGACATGTTTTGTATCTCTTTTTTTACGTGTATATATTGCAACAGTTCCGGCGAGGCTATGAATAAAACATTAAATCCATTAAAAAATGTATTACCCCTACTGATTTCTTCTAGAGAGCTGTGAATAGACGACTACAACAAAGCCACATTATATTGTGTAATACCATTGTATTGTTATTGTCACGTGCACAAGTACAGTGAAATTCCTTTCCCGACAACGCAGTAATCAATATCAGTTGTACTATAAAGTAAAGTAGAACAAAAACACACGAGAAATAGAAATAAGAAGAACGTAAGCTATATACAGGGTCAGGGCACACTACTGGGCATGCTACTGGGCATGCTACTGGGCACGCTACTGGGCATGCTACTGGGCATGCTACTGGGCATGCTACTGGGCATGCTACTGGGCACGCTACTGGGCACGCTACTGGGCATGCTACTGGGCATGCTACTGGGCATGCTACTGGGCACGCTACTGGGCATGCTACTGGGCATGCTACTGGGCTACTGGGCATGCTACTGGGCATGCTACTGGGCATGCTACTGGGCATGCTACTGGGTGCCTGGCCTTGTGTTCTCAGCAGTTCTCTCGTGAGCTGCAAGGCAGAAGTATCAACAAAGGCATAATTTCTGTTTGACGTGTTGTATATAGTATAAACATACATGTTTGTTTACCACCACCACCACTATGTAAGTGCCAGGCACCCAACCCTAGCACGTTCCACTATACCTCCATTATGCCTCTCTAGCTTTGACTCTTGCTCCATTCTGTATTGCCCTACTTTGTTTGAAAGGAATGGAATATAATAGTCATGAACTGTGTTCCAGCAGAGTAGGCCAGGGCTTGTTCACATTGTTCTCTGTGTATTTGTCCTGGTGGGTTTTTCCCAGGGATGAAATACAAATGAAGCCAAAGAGGACTAGCCAGTGGAATATCTCTACGTTTGAGGGAGGAATGGTGGATGTCAGAGAGACCTTAGTGATTTCATTAGTCCTTTGGGTACTGTACAGAATACATTACAGTGGACCAGCTGTGTGTGTGTGTGTGTGTGTGTGTGTGTGTGTGTGTGTGTGTGTGTGTGTGTGTGTGTGTGTGTGTGTAACAATTGAGATGCCACTTTCCTTCTGGGCAGCTCTCCACAGTTGATGAGCTTGGCCCGTTGACAGGGGACATCTGACAATGGCCATATCGAGTGGCACAGCTCACTGCGATGGTGAATAATGAAAATGGCTACCTTACCATCAGCTCACTTACACTACCAATCCACCCAGAACGACCTCTCTCTCCCCTCTACCCTCTCACTCCTCTCTCTCCCCTCACTCCTCTCTCTCCTCACCCGTCTCTCTCCTCACCCCTCTCTATCTCCTCACTCCTCGCTCTCCACCTATCTCTCTCTCTCTTCTAGTTCACATAGTGCTGACACGGCCAAAATCCTGGAGCTTTGGACGCAGAAGAGCTGAGTAAGACCGACCTGAGCCATCCTTCGCTCCAGCAGAGATGCGGAGTGTGGCCTCATCAATAATGTAAAGTCCTCAGCTGTATTTGATGGGGCAGACGTAGCCTACAGTATACCGTTCCACCTCTCCTCAGGTGAAGGATGGAGTTTCAACATGAACCTTATCAGTTGATGCAGTTTCAGCCCATGGACAATGTAATGTCTATGTGTCAGCCACTCTGACAAAAACGGGTCTGGGTGATGTGATACAGTGGCTGCCCATGTGAAAGTGTCTTTTACACCACAGTCTAAACAGTGTGCCACATGTCATTATTAGCATTTGTTTTAAATCACACATACGAACAACAACTTACAGACGCACACAAACCACATTTCAGAGAGAGTGAAAAAATTGCTGTCCCTGTCAGTAAACTCTAAACACTAAACAACAGTGCTTGAGATCATCATCATTAAAAACTTGAAAGCCTGAGGAGGGAAGATATGTATATTTTTGACTGCCTCTTTCCGAGATTTAATTCAAGTTCTGACTTAATTACTTCAGATGTTAGTTTTTTGGTGTCCCCATAAACTTAATGTGTTTAAGCACCGAACCAAAAATGACTGAGGTGGATTCCCGTAGGCTTGGCATGGCCCCATTCTTTTCTTCACTGCTTTCAGTCTACAGTAGCCTACTTGGGTCTGGGAAACTGGCTTTGCTCTGCATGAGCTAAACTGTATCTGACTAGTCCAGGTTGGGTTTCAGCCTTCCAGGTCAAACATGAATGTAAGTGTACAGTAGCATTAATGTACAGTGCCTTGCGAAAGTATTCGGCCCCCTTGAACTTTGCGACCTTTTGCCACATTTCAGGCTTCAAACATAAAGATATAAAACTGTATTTTTTTGTGAAGAATCAACAACACGTGGGACACAATCATGAAGTGGAACGACATTTATTGGATATTTCTAACTTTTTTAACAAATCAAAAACTGAAAAATTGGGCGTGCAAAATTATTCAGCCCCTTTACTTTCAGGGCAGCAAACTCTCTCCAGAAGTTCAGTGAGGATCTCTGAATGATCCAATGTTGACCTAAATGACTAATGATGATAAATACAATCCACCTGTGTGTAATCAAGTCTCCGTTTAAATGCACCTGCACTGTGATAGTCTCAGAGGTCCGTTAAAAGCGCAGAGAGCATCATGAAGAACAAGGAACACACCAGGCAGGTCCGAGATACTGTTGTGAAGAAGTTTAAAGCCGGATTTGGATATAAAAAGATTTCCCAAGCTTTAAACATCCCAAGGAGCACTGTGCAAGCGATAATATTGAAATGGAAGGAGTATCAGACCACTGCAAATCTACCAAGACCTGGCCGTCCCTCTAAGCTTTCAGCTCATACAAGGAGAAGACTGATCAGAGATGCAGCCAAGACGCCCATGATCACTCTGGATGAACTGCAGAGATCTACAGCTGAGGTGGGAGACTCTGTCCATAGGACAACAGTCGTATATTGCACAAATCTGGCCTTTATGGAAGAGTGGCAAGAAGAAAGCAATTTCTTAAAGATATCCATAAAAAGTGTTGTTTAACGTTTGCCACAAGCCACCTGGGAGACACACCAAACATGTGGAAGAAGGTGCTCTGGTCAGATGAAACCAAAATTGAACTTTTTGGCAACAATGCAAAACGTTATGTTTGGCATAAAAGCAACACAGCTCATCACCCTGAATACACCATCCCCACTGTCAAACATGGTGGTGGCAGCATCATGGTTTGGGCCTGCTTTTCTTCAGCAGGGACAGGGAAGATGGTTAAAATTGATGGGAAGATGGATGGAGCCAAATACAGGACCATTCTGGAAGAAAACCTGATGGAGTCTGCAAAAGACCTGAGACTGGGACGGAGATTTGTCTTCCAACAAGACAATGATCCAAAACATAAAGCAAAATCTACAATGGAATGGTTCAAAAATAAACATATCCAGGTGTTAGAATGGCCAAGTCAAAGTCCAGATCTGAATCCAATCGAGAATCTGTGGAAAGAACTGAAAACTGCTGTTCACAAATGCTCTCCATCCAACCTCACTGAGCTCAAGCTGTTTTGCAAGGAGGAATGGGAAAGAATGTCAGTCTCTCGATGTGCAAAACTGATAGAGACATACCCCAAGCGACTTACAGCTGTAATCGCAGCAAAAGGTGGCGCTACAAAGTATTAACTTAAGGGGGCTGAATAATTTTGCACGCCCAATTTTTCAGTTTTTGATTTGTTAAAAAAGTTTGAAATATCCAATAAATGTCGTTCCACTTCATGATTGTGTCCCACTTGTTGTTGATTCTTCACAAACAAATACAGTTTTATATCTTTATGTTTGAAGCCTGAAATGTGGCAAAAGGTCGCAAAGTTCAAGGGGGCCGAATACTTTCGCAAGGCACTGTAGGATTCAAACTAATATTCCCAAGTGTGCCGTGCTTATAGAATGAATCATCACACATAAGAGTTAGTAGAAACGGACGGACATTGATCTCTGTGTTATTGTTCAGTTTTATTTTCAGGTTTCTATATATCATTTCTGGGAAAATCATGATTAGCCTCACTGTGTTGTTATGTTGTGAAGAGGACTGTTGACCTTTTTTTTATCAGGACCAGAAGGAGGCAGGGCTTTGGTAAGAGATTTCCACCCAGGGCCCCAGAGTACTGTTGTGTTTATTGACTTCTGTTTGCAGAGTTCACAATCTGCCTGATTGATAGTTAGTCCCATTGATTGAAGTATAACACATATATTATCAATCTGTTTAAATCTCTCTCTCTGCTCCAAGCCTCACAGCACAATGTGACTGCTGCCTAGATAACAACGAGAGAACCAAAGAAGAGACTCTGCAGTGTAAATGTATGAGAGCTCTCCCCTCCCCACCCCCACCTATACACTGCACCGTGCAGGATCAATACTGCACAAAATCCACGAGAAACAATTTAACATATCCTTTGATCATCACTTATTCTGCCCTCTGAAGAACCTCTTATTATAACGGTTCCATGAGTAGAGGAAGGGAAACACTGATGACTGTCCTTCAGTTTGTTTCTCTCGCTCTCTCCATCTCCTCCCTCTCTTTAGAACGCAAGGCTCTGCTGGGGACAGATGGCATGATGCAGCATATCAGAGCAGTAATCTGCAACCCCATCAAACATTTACATCACCATCCCACCCCCTTTACTGGGCAAGCAGGACAGACACAGCCCTGTGCTGCCTGCCCTGGGACAACACGCCTTGCTGGTCTCCTGTTACCAGTTACCTTCACAGAAACATTAGGAACAGGACATCCCTTCATGTGTCACGTCCCGTACTGTCTGTCCTCTTGGGGACGCCATGGATCGACATGAAAGGGACGGGAATGGAGAATACAGGTACTGGTGTGAGAGAAAAGGCTTGGTAGATATATAGATATATAGATATAGAATTTAATATTTTTTTTTTGAACCTTTATTTAACTAGGCAAGTCAGTTAAGAACAAGTTCTTATTTACAATGACGACCTACCCCGGCCGAACCCGGACAACGCTGGGCCAATTGTGCCCCGCCCTATGGGACTCCCAATCACGGCCGGATGTGATACAGCCTGGATACCGAACCAGGGACTGTAGTGAAGCCTCCTGCACTGAGATGCAGTGTCTTACAGCATATACAGCATCTGCTCTACTTTGGAGAAGTTTAATATATGCCATTTAGCAGACACTTCTTTACAAAGCAACTTATTCATGCGTGAATACATTTTACGTATGCATTTTATGAATACATTTTACGTATGCATTTTATGAATACATTTTTGATGCCTCTGTTTATGTGTTCCTCTTCCCCTTTGAAGCCCCACAATACACAGGCATACTGGTCATCAATACTCTGAGACCCTTCTATTCACTGAATTCACTTCAATCCAGTAGCTAGCTTTGATCAATACTGCCTTCCATTGTACTCCACTGCATCCATTGAGCTCTCGCTCCCGCTCTCTTTTTCATGGGAATTGAAGAGTTGTTTAGGGTGGAGGGGCACCCGCTCTTTCAGTTTCCACTCACCAGGTCTGGCTGGGTCACTGGCAGGGCATTCTGCTACAGGCCAATATCTGCTCTTATCAGATTGATCACTGTCATTCGCTGTCCATTGATCTCTATTGACACATATAAAATGTATTAGACGTGCACACTAACACAGCAACTCACAGGGATTATCTAACAACTCTCCCACAAACATTGAAACAAAACACACACATTGCAGTTTGTCCATTGAATCATGACAGTCTGCATGGAGCCGTCTGTGTAATGTTTTTAATTCATGGAGCCGTCTGTGTAATGTTTTTAATTCATGGAGCCGTCTGTGTAATGTTTTTAATAGCACTTTTTTTCTTCTTCCGGAAACATCTATGAAGTTACTGTATTTTATATACAGATTAGGAGCAACTCTAATCAAACATTGTTTTGTGGAAAAGATAAGACGAAGGAATCTTGGTTAGACACAGTGTTTCTTTTTTCGTGACCTGATTTTGATTCAGCCAGGCATTGAGAAGGCGTCCTCTGTCCTTCTGCTCATGGCGACTCCTTAGCCCCAGTGTGTTGCATCTCAAGCAGTGCGTGGGCGTGGGCAGCTAAAGGCGCTGCACTGAGCCGTGGAGGACAGCTTACACCAGGCTCTCCTCCAGGCCATCTGTGGAAGGCCACAGCCCACTCCCTAGAGCAAGGCCAACACAGCGCCACATACACAGAGACACAGCTATAAGGGGATATCAGATAACACAGAGACAGACATAGACGCTCTATACCAGAGACATGTTACTTTGTCTAGATCTGAGTTTCTCAATCCTGGTCCCGGGGACCCAAAGGGGAACACATTATTGTTTTTGCCCTAGCATCTAACACACAAGCTTGATGATATGTTGATTAGTTCCATCAGAGAGGAAGAGGCGAAGCGAGAGGTTTTTATAAATTGCTAATTTGCTACATAAGGCTTATTAGATTAAATAGAAGTTGCTTAATGGTTAGGTTGTTATGAATGCACTGATATAAGTGGATGCACGTGGCATTTCGGCAACTTTTTCTTTTTAAACGACTTTATATGAGCTGTTGTCATAGAGATCGATAGAGGACTCATCATTGCTATACAACCCGTTTTAGCATGGACATTGCCATTGAGGGCTTCCACCATTTTAAAGTAGTCAACTGGGTGGGGATTCCTATGAGCTGGGAGCAATCAGCCAATGAAGAAGAAAATGTACTACTTTCAAATGGTGATAGCCTCAAAGGCGCTGCCCATGTTGTCACAGACACTATAATGGCACATGGCCTGTTGTTCACACACATATCCGCCTTCTCATTGGCTAGAATGGTCCCATCTGATATTGCCCCCTCCCACCTGCCTTCCATCTTTGAGGACATGTATTTCCATTGTTAGAACGGCCACTTGACTATCTTGTCAATATAATAGACAATCTTTGGTTCAATCAAGTGTGTTAGTGCTAGGGCAAAAACCAAGATCGAGAAACACTGATCTAGATAGCACTGCAGATTTACACTGTATCTGTTAGACATCTCTCGAGCGCAACTAAATATGTACTGCATGTGTTTCTACGTAAACAACAGTTCTCTGTGCTGGTTGCTAAGTCAACCATAGCCTTATTATCCTTTCAGTTATTACTCATCTTTCTCCTAATCACATCAGATAGGAATGCTGTAACAGCTCTCAATACAAAGTCTACTTGACACTCTGTCCTGTTCTATTTCAAGCCAAAACATGACCATTGATTGCTATTGATCGCGGTTTAAACCTGCTCACCCCGCTTTAGAAGAGGCCAGGTCAGTGCACCTTAGACTGTTCACCTGTCTTCCCATTGGTGGAGAGAATCCAGAAAGCTGTTGGAATATATGGGGGGGGGGGGGGGGTTCATTTTCTTGGCCCAGTGCCATGCTGACCTTTGTGATAGGTGCCTGGCTACATTGCTGCTGTAAAACATACTCACTTTATGTGGACTGAAAATTATGGATGGCATGTTGTTATCGTACGAAAGTCCTCCTGGATACGGGGAATTAAATGTATCGTATTGGACACTATATTACATAGCAATTACATTAGAACGCATCGTTAAAACGTGTTATACTGGGGATGATAAAAAAGACATATCTGCTTTCCAAGCAAAAAAATGTTTAGTGCTAGCTTGCTTGCAGTGGAGGATGTTACTCCACAAACTGTCCATGTCCCGCTCCCCATAGGTTAAGTCAGGATAGAGCAGTCCAGAGCAGATGTGGATATTATCTCACGGAGGGGATGCCCGGCAAACACACCGTAATCTAATTTCTGCTGGAAGGTAATTAGTTCAGCTCCCCACTCATCACAGAGGCGAGGAGGTGTGAGGCACTCTGCCAGTGGGGATAATGTAACAGCCAGGCCCTGTGCAAACACACATTGCCCAGCCTTGCCCCTGCCCTGCCCCAGACTTGCCACTGACCCAGCCCTCCTCAGCCCTGCCCCAACCCTGCCCCAACCCAGGCCCAGACTTCCCCCTGTTCCAGCCCTCCTCAGCCCTCCCCCAGCCCAGGACCAGCTTTTCCCCTGTCCCAGCCCTCCTCAGCCCTCCTCAGCCCTGCCCCAGCCTTGCCCCTGCCCCAGCCCTCCTCAGCCCTGCCCCTGCCCCAGCCCTCCTCAGCCCTGCTCCAACCCAGGCCCAGCCTTGCCCCTGCCCCAGCCCTCCTCAGCCCTGCCCCAGCCCTGCTCCAACCCAGGCCCAGCCTTGCCCCTGCCCCAGCCCTGCCCCTGTCCCAGCCCTCCTCAGCCCTGCCCCAGCTCTGCTCCAACCCAGGCCCAGCCTTGCCCCTGTCCCAGCCCTCCTCAGCCCTGCCCCAGCCCTGCCCCTGTCCCAGCCCTCCTCAGCCCTGCCCCAGCCCTGCTCCAACCCAGGCCCAGCCTTGCCCCTGCCCCAGCCCTGCCCCTGTCCCAGCCCTCCTCAGCCCTGCCCCAGCTCTGCTCCAACCCAGGCCCAGCCTTGCCCCTGTCCCAGCCCTCCTCAGCTCTCCCCCAGCCCAGGCCCAGCCTTGTCCCAGCCCAGGCCCAGCCCTGCCCCTGTCCCAGCCCTCCTCAACCCTGCCCCAGCCCAGGCCCAGCCGCATCCTGCTACAGTACAATACAGTACAGTACACTCTGTCCACCAGGTAGGCTAGACAGCACAGAGCCACAGACATAATGATGACTTTTTAAATGCCTCCCAGTGTCCATTCAAATGTCCTTTTCCAGCAGCACCACTACAATTCATTGAAATGCATGGCATGGTCCAGTGAGAGTGTTGCCAAGTGGTTTGCCATTGCTGCAGAGCTCCGCTTCAAAAAAGAATAGCCCACCACCACCTCCTGTTTTTGCTGTATAACCCAAAATCATTGGTATGCAATGTGTCTGTCATGTACAAAGGGAATGCACCACAGCATGCACAGTCATGTGTTTTACAGCACAATTGAACAGCCCCCTCCGCATCCTGCATTGTAAAAAACTATCAAGTCAGTCAGACCAACACGGAATAGACAAACAGAATCTTGTACGATACGGCTTCAGCTCAAGCTGATGTTTGACGGCCCAATGTGTTTGTGGAACGGACCTACTGAGCCTTGCATGCCTCAAACAAGGTACCGTTACCACACCACATACCATTAGTTTATTAAAGACAGAAACAACACCAACTGTTTCTGGCATGCACACCATACAAGATTCTCTGAGGTTGCTCTAGTGTGCAATTAAATCACAACGCTTGCCTGCTCTTTGGCTCCACATCATCTGCAGGGAAGAGGAGGAGGAGGAGGAGGAGGAGGAGGAGGAGGAGGAGGAGGAGGAGGAGGGAGACAAGAGAGCTCATCTTTTTTTTAGCTGCATGTTCTTTTTTCATATGGTGATACAGTTTAATCTGTAAGATTTACGCATCTCGATATAGCTGCTATAGATGAGCAGTCTAATTCAGATGCTATAATTGAGGCCAGGGAGCATCATTATAAAACAGCCCTCTCTCTCTCGCCTGCTTGCTGTATCCACCAACCTGCAATCATCTTTTTATGGGTGGGAATGCCATGACTGTGCCGTTCCACTCCACTTCGGTCGCAGCCGCACCACTCGTCTCATCTAAGTGGGGGTTGGACACCCCCTCTCCCAGAATTCCCAACAGGAAGCTGCCCCAGTAACAGCACAGTTGACAACACAAGACCCTATGTGCTCCCATCCTGATGATTAGCTCTGTCACATTCAGGTCCACGTTTACATCTCACTCTCAAGTCTCGTTTATGGTCCACAAATGAGGAAACACGTTTTAATTTCCCCATGTATAAAAATACATAGATATCCTTGTGTCATATAGTAGAAGCCCTGCTCTGGTTGTCTCTAATTCCTTTAGTATATAACTTTGCTCTCTGTAGAAGTGGAGAGGAGGAAAAGGGCAACTGGAGCAGGGGATGTTGACCATTCATCACAGCCCTGACAAGGGTCCCAGTCTGCTCCTCTAGCCCCCGACAGAGCTGCTCAGCACAGCACAGATTAGCACTCTGTCCTGGCATAGAGTGGGGCTCCTGTCTGACACCCTGACCCCTGCTAACCCCACAGGCCCTGCTTCGCCTTCCAGGGGTGGGAAAAGTACCCAATTGACAAACTTGAGTAAAAGTAAAGATACCTTTAATATAAAATGATTCAAGTAAAAGTGAAAGTCACCCAGTAAAATGATACTTGTGTAAAAGTCTAAAAGTATTTGGTTTAAAATATACGTAAGTATCAAACGTGAATAAAATTTCTCAAATATACGTAAGTATCAAAAGTATAAATCATTTTAAATCCGTTTATTAAGCAAAGCAGATAGCAGAAACATTTTCTTGTTTTTTTAATTTACAGATAGTCAGGGGCACGCTCCAACACTCAGAAATAATTTACAGATAGTCAGGGGCACGCTCCAACACTCAGAAATAATTTACAGATAGTCAGGGGCACGCTCCAACACTCAGAAATAATTTACAGATAGTCAGGGGCACGCTCCAACACTCAGAAATAATTTACAGATAGTCAGGGGCACGCTCCAACACTCAGAAATAATTTACAGATAGTCAGGGGCACGCTCCAACACTCAGAAATAATTTACAGATAGTCAGGGGCACGCTCCAACACTCAGAAATAATTTACAAACATAGCATGTGTTTAGTGAGTCCGCCAGATCAGATGCAGAAGGGATGATCAGGGATGTTCTCTTGATAAGTGTGAATTAGAATATTTTCCTGTCCTGTTCAGCATTCAAAATGTTACGAGTACCTTAGGGTGTCAGAGAAAATGTAAAGAGTAAAAAGTAGATAATTTTCTTTAGGAATGTAGAGGAGTAAATGCAAAAGTTGTCAAAAATATAAATAGTAAAGTAAAATACAGATACCACCCAAAAATAGTGCTTTTAAGTATTTTTACTTAAGTACTTTACACCACTGTTGCCTCATAGATCACACTATGGAGAAGAAATTGCACAGTCTCAACAACGGGGCCATTTTGTTTCGGGTGCAGAGGCCTGCTGGTGTAGTGTATCAAGCCCAGGACTGAATTACCCATACAGGAAGAAGCCAGGCTTTCTCCCAGGGCTGGATTCAGCTGACTGTCTAAAAGCTACCCCCCCCCCCCACCCCCTCTCTCTTTTCTCTCTCTGTCAGTGCATCAGCACAAGGTCAGACTTAAAAGGAAGGTCGTATGCAGCAAAGTTATGTGGTGTGGTGTGCTGCCTGCCATGGAGCAGCTTTAGCTGAGTGAGGCTACAATACAGCTCACTGAAGTGCACCAAACTGTCTGTCCCTATACCCAGAGTCCTCTAGTGCTGTCCCTCGTCATGCCACATAAACAATGCATTATGGTGACTAAGAAAACAATAATTACCATGACAACGTGATGGAGCGACGTGGCAGTGCAGAGTGGTGCAGGGTATTTCTGGGAAGGGCTGCTCATGGTGACTCATTGCAGAATCATAGTCAGGCAGCGTGCTTCTCCTCCACAAAGCTATTCCTCACGAGGTCATGGTGCGTGTCGCCGCCGCCCGTACTCCCTCTCCATGGCAACAGTGATGATTGCATTACAGAATACACATGAAGACTGTGGGGCAGGAGAGATGGAGAACATGCTCACACAGAGGGAAGACAGGCATGTTGATGCACCAGTGGGAGTGAGAGACCTCATCTTGTGCTGTGGAGAGTATTGGGACCACAGCTGGCGAGGCGGCTATCTACATGAAGGCACCAGACATTAATCTCTACAACAGGCCAGAAGAAGATATAGGGGGGGTATTCAGATGAATGATTATAAAGTATTACAATGAGTGATGGACATCTAGATTTAGAAATAGCTGCCCGGTATTGCCCAAGAGACGGCAACGCAGACACGCTTGAGACAGGAAAAGCTCATAACATGAATCCTATGCATCTCATGCTGTGGATAGCCTAAACTGGTTTACAAGTTCTTTAGTCTCACCACACCCAGAGGATGAGTTCCTAAAGAGACTACAGTATCCATTTAGTGTGTGTGTGTGTGTGGGCGCGTGGGCGTGCACGTGGGTGTGTGTGTGTGTGTGTTGGAGGTGTCCTGGACCCTGTCATAGAGATGCCACTGCTGGTGCTCTGAGATGGATGCGCTATAGACAGATGGGGCATGTGATAGGTCACATCTGGCAGGAGGAGAGGAGAGGAGAGGAGAGGAGAGAAGAGAAGAGAAGAGAAGAGAAGAGAAGAGAGGAGAGGAGAGGAGAGGAGAGGAGAGGAGAGGAGAGGAGAGGAGAGGAGAGGAGAGGAGAGGAGAGGAGAGGAGAGGAGAGGAGAGGAGAGGAGAGGAGAGGAGAGGAGAGGAGGCAGGTGGAAAGGATAACAGTGTAGTCCATATTACCAGTCATCTTTACTGATAGCGATGTTGTGTTTCCATAAGTGGATGAAGTGGTCTAATTTAGCATGTATACTAAAGCCTCAACCCTAAGCCACCTCTTACAATTCAAATGAGGTTGAAGAAAAGGGAATAATGACAACATTTCTATTGTTTTGTGTGACCACAGCGCTAACGATAAAACGATCAAGTAAAGGCATGTTCTAATTGAACATGGTGTGAAAGCGAACAACCCGGGCACTCGGCTTCGGTTGGGCCAACCTTCGGTTGGGTGTGTGTGCTCAACCCCCAGGAACAATGAGATCCATACTGAGGCTGGACAGGCAGCTCAGCCCCCAGGAACAATGAGATCCATACTGAGGCTGGACAGGCAGCTCAACACCCAGGAACAATGAGATCCATACTGAGGCTGGACAGGCAGCTCAACCCCCAGGAACAATGAGATCCATACTGAGGCTGGACAGGCAGCTCAACCCCCAGGAACAATGAGATCCATACTGAGGCTGGACAGGCAGCTCAACCCCCAGGAACAATGAAATCCATACTGAGGCTGGACAGGCAGCTCAACCCCCAGGAATGCGTGTTCCAGAACCCCCATCATTCACAGCCTAGCCTGCCCGCTGCCGGCAGGGCCCTCGCCCCACTCACACCACACCACGTGTCCTCTCCTGTCCCCCTTCTCAATCCCCACCCATTCATGTCCCCCACCACACTACCCCCTCCACCACCCAGAGTCCTGTTTGATGCTGGTGTGATTTTGATGAGCACCCCCCTCTCTATTTTCAGGCCTGTAGAAATTCCATCCGCAGCTGTTCTGTTTACTCCCCAAAACAGTAGATAGCTGCCATGGTTACAATGAGGATGTTAAGGTTCTAAAGAACAACACCGACTTAACCCTGCTGAAATGTGGGACAGCAATGTTTTGTCTCGTACATACAGTATTTCTCCAACCCTTTACTCTGAACCCTATATGAATCTATTGTGGACTTCCCACTATAGGGCATGATAGAGTTTCATTTCACCACCCTCTCTCTGTTGGCAGGGATACATGGTACAGTGATGGGTGGCAAGATGGCTGGCAAAGACAGGCATCTTGACAACAGTTTTGTGAGGAGTGACTTGTAACAGCACCAGCAGCGTATCATACCTTAAAGAGCGTGGTTACACAATGAGCAGGTCGAGTGGTGTTAAAGCCCATCTGGTTCACAACAAAAGTAGTGACCTCAGCACTGTGTGACTGGATAGAGAGAGAGAGGAGTCCTGGCTAGTCTCTAGCTACCGTTACCGTGGAAACAACAGGGATCTCAAGGTTAAGCCATGACCTGCTCCTTGCCATTGACAGCTGTACCAGGCTAATACTATTGTCACCCAACTGACCCATCCTCCTCCTTTATATCACCACTCCACCTCCCCCCTCCTCCTCCTCCTCCTCCCTCTCCTCCTCCTCCTCCCCTTCTCCTCCTCCTCCTCTACTTCCTCTCCTCCTCCTTTATATCACCACTCCACCTCCCCCCTCCTCCTCCTCCTCCCTCTCCTCCTCCTCCTCCCCTTCTCCTCCTCCTCCTCTACTTCCTCTCCTCCTCCTTTATATCACCACTCCACCTCCCCCCCTCCTCCTCCTCCTCCCTCTCCTCCTCCTCCTCCCCTTCTCCTCCTCCTCCTCTACTTCCTCTCCTCCTCCTTTATATCACCACTCCACCCCCTCCTCCTCCTCCTCCCTCTCCTCCTCCTCCTCCCCTTCTCCTCCACCTCCCCTCCTCCTCCTTTATATCACCACTCCACCCCCCCCTCCTCCTTCTCCTCCTCCTCCTCCTCCTTCTCCTCCTCTACCTCCCCTCCTCCTCCTCCTCCACTTCCTCGCCTCCTCCCTCTCCTCATCCTCCTCCATCTCCTCCTCCTCCTCTCTCTCCTCCTCCTTTCCCTCTCCGTCTTCCTCTCCTCCTCCCTCTCCCCCTCCCTCTCCTCACCCCTCCCTCCCTCCCTCCCTCCCTCCCTCCCTCCCTCCCTCCCTCCCTCCCTCCCTCCCTCCCTCCCTCCCTCCCTCCCTCCCTCCCTCCCTCCCTCCCTCCTCTCTCTTCTTACCACCCCTTTCCTACTCCTCCTCTATAGCCCCCCCTCCCTCTCCTGTACCTCTATAGCCCCCCCCTCCTCTCCTCTCCTCACCCTCCCTCCCTCCCTCCCTCCCTCCCTCCCTCCCTCCCTCCCTCCCTCCCTCCCTCCCTCCCTCCCTCCCTCCCTCCCTCCCTCCCTCCTCCTCCTCTCTCTTCTTACCACCCCTTTCCTACTCCTCCTCTATAGCCCCCACCTCCCTCCCTCCCTCCCTCCCACCCTCCCTCCCTCCCTCCCTCCCACCCTCCCTCCCTCCCTCCCTCCCTCCCTCCCTCCCTCCCTCCCTCCCTCCCTCCCTCCCTCCCTCCCTCCCTCCCTCCTCCTCCTCTCTCTTCTTACCACCCCTTTCCTTCTCCTCCTCTATAGCCCCCCCCTCCCTCTCCTGTACCTCTATAGAGCCATGGGGACATCAGTGTGTTTGTCTGTGTGTTGTACCTTCAAAGAATTGCCTGTGTTGCCGTGGGTACAGCTGCTAATGTTCATGGTGCTCCTGTTGTCTGTTTTCCTTAGACTCCATGTTGTACCCAGACACACTATAACAGCTAGGAGAGTCTCCATATTGCACCCAGACACACTATAACAGCTAGGAGAGCCTCCATGTTGCACCCAGACACACTATAACAGCTAGGAGAGCCTCCATGTTGCACCCAGACACACTATAACAGCTAGGAGAGTCTCCATATTGCACTCAGACACACTATAACAGCTAGAAGAGCCTCCATGTTGCACCCAGACACACTATAACAGTTAGGAGAGCCTCCATGTTGCACCCAGACACACTATAACAGCTAGGAGAGCCTCCATGTTGCACCCAGACACACTATAACAGCTAGGAGAGCCACCATGCTCCACCCAGACACACTATAACAGCTAGGAGAGTCTCAAAAATTAGACGGGATTGATGCTAAACCTTCTCTCTCTCTCTCTCTCTCTCTCTCTCAGGAACATAATACAAGCACAGACAGACACTGACTAACACAGGTACAAACACGATGGCACAGGCACACAGATTTAAAGACAAAAGCACACACACACAGGCATACAGAGAGAGAGAGAGAGAGAGAGAGAGAGAGAGAGAGAGAGAGGGAGAGGGAGAGAGAGAGAGAGAGAGAGAGAGAGAGAGAGAGAGAGAGAGAGAGAGAGAGACAAACAAACAGGGGATTGTTGTATGGAGCCGAGAGGCTGAGCTCCATTGCAGCCAACTCAGTCCACCTACACAGAGCAGCTACACATGGTGAACCCATGTGACTTACTTTGGCTGTGTGAGTCTCAAATTGTATTTGTTTTTCAAGTTCTTTGTGGGTTTGTAATCTGAGGGAAATATGTGTCTCTAATATGGTCATGCATTCGGCAGAAGGTTAGGAAGTGCAGCTCATTTTACGGGCAGTGTGCACATAGCTTGTCTTCTCTTGAGAGCCAGGTCTGCCTACGGCGGCCTTTCTCAATAGCAGGGCTATGCTCACTGAGTCTGTACATAGTCAAAGCTTTCCTTAAGTTTGGGTCAGTCACAGTGGTCATGTATTCTGCCACTGTGTATGTAACGGATGTGAAATGGCTAGCTAGTTAGCGGTGTTCGCGCTAAATAGCATTTCAACGTGACGTCACTTGCTCTGAGACCTTGAAGTAGTAGTTCCCCTTGCTCTGCAAGAGCTGCGGCTTTTGTGGAGCGATGGGTAACGATGCTTCGAGGGTGACTGTTAGCTACTAAACAATTGGATACCATGAAATTGGGGAGAAAAAGGGGTAAAATAGTTTGCAAATATGTTAGCACAGCTGAAAACTGTTGTTCTGATTCAAGAAGCAATAAAACTGGCAAAGGGTTTTCCTATGATCAATTAGCCTTTTAAAATGTAAACTTGGATTAGCTAACACAATGTGCCATTCCCCCTCTGGAGACTGAAAAGTTTTGGCATGGGTCCTCAGATCCTCAAAAGGTCTTATAGCAGCACCCTTGAGAGCATCCTGACTAGTTGCATCACTGCCTGGTATGGCAACTGCTCGGCCTCCGACTGCAAGGCACTACAGAGGGTAGTGCGTACGGCCCAGTACATCACCGGGGCCAAGCTTTGTGCCATCCAGGATCTCTAAACCAGGCAGTGTCAGAGGAAGGCCCTAAAAATTGTCAAAGACTCCAGCCACCGCTACTCTCTGTTATTATACAGTTGAAGTCGGAAGTTTACATACATTTAGGTTGGAGTCATTGAAACTCGTTTTTCAACCACTCCACAAATTTCTTGTTAACAAACTATAGTTTTGGCAAGTCGATTAGGACATCTAATCTAATCTATAATGTTATGAAATATATAAAAGCTGAAATAAATCATTATTCTAATATTCTGACATTTCACATTCTTAAAATAAAGTGGTGATCTTAACTGACCTAAAACAGGGTATTTTTACTTGGATTAAATGTCAGGAATTGTGAAAAACTGAGTTTAAATGTATTTGGCTAAGGTGTATGTAAACTTCCGGTACCGGTACCCCCTTTATATACCCCCTGTATATAGCCCCTGTATATACCCCCTGTATATACCCCCTGTATATAGCCCCTGTATATACCCCCTGTATATACCCCCTGTATATACCCCCTGTATATACCCCCTGTATATAGCCCCTGTATATACCCCCTGTATATACCCCCTGTATATAGCCCCTGTATATACCCCCTGTATATACCCCCTGTATATACCCCCTGTATATACCCCCTGTATATACCCCCTTTATATACCCCCTGTATATACCCCCTTTATATACCCCCTGTATATACCCCCTTTATATACCCCCTGTATATACCCCCTGTATATACCCCCTTTATATACCCCCTGTATATACCCCTGTATATACCCCCTTTATATACCCCCTGTATATACCCCCTGTATATACCCCCTTTATTTACCCCCTGTATATACCCCCTTTATATACCCCCTGTATATACCCCCTTTATATACCCCCTGTATATACCCCCTGTATATACCCCCTTTATATACCCCCTTTATATACCCCCTGTATATACCCCCTGTATATACCCCCTTTATATACCCCCTGTATATACCCCCTGTATATACCCCCTTTATATACCCCCTGTATATACCCCCTGTATATACCTCCTTTATATACCCCCTTTATATACCCCCTGTATATACCCCCTGTATATACCCCCTTTATATACCCCCTTTATATACCCCCTGTATATACCCCCTTTATATACCCCCTGTATATACCCCCTGTATATACCCCCTTTATATACCCCCTGTATATACCCCCTTTATATACCCCTGTATATACCCCCTTTATATACCCCCTGTATATACCCCCTGTATATACCCCCTTTATATACCCCCTGTATATACCCCCTGTATATACCCCCTTTATATACCCCCTGTATATACCCCCTGTATATACCCCCTGTATATACCCCCTGTATATACCCACTGTATATACCCCCTGTATATACCCCCTGTATATACCCCCTTTATATACCCCCTGTATATACCCCCTTTATATACCCCCTGTATATACCCCCTTTATATACCCCCTGTATATACCCCCTGTATATACCCCCTGTATTTACCCCCTGTATATACCCCCTGTATATACCCCCTTTATATACCCCCTGTATATACCCCCTGTATATACCCCCTGTATTTACCCCCTGTATATACCCCGTTTATATACCCCCTGTATATACCCCCTGTATATACCCCCTGTATATACCCCCTGTATTTAGCCCCTGTATATACCCCCTGTATATACCCCCTGTATATACCCCCTGTATATACCCCCTGTATATACCCCCTGTATATACCCCCTGTATTTAGCCCCTGTATATACCCCCTGTATATACCCCCTGTATATACCCCCTGTATTTAGCCCCTGTATATACCCCCTGTATATACCCCCTGTATATACCCCCTGTATATACCCCCTGTATTTAGCCCCACTATAGTTATTTACTGCTGCTCTTTAATTATTTGTTATTCTTATCTCTTACTTTTTGGGGGGTATTTTCTTAAAACTGCATTGTTGGTTAAGGGTTTGTAAGTAAGCATTTCACTCTAAGGTCTACACCTGTTGTATTCTGTGCATGTGACAAATACAATTTGATTTAATTTCATTTGAAAAACACACACACACATACACACACACACACACACAGCTGATTACATAATACACAGTTACACGCTGATTATAGTGGTGTTACCGTTACTTACACTCACCAAACATACTTGCTTCTGCTAACACACACACACACACATACACACACACAGAGACATGGTAGTCAGACAGAATAGTAGAGTTTGGACAGCTCTGCACAAACTTTGGTCTGTCAGTCAGCAAAACAGGATAGACTGGGTCATGTGACAGTGTGAAACAAAGACATGTCTAACCTCTCACCAGACACATGACCATGAAGGGACCTGGAGCGTCTGAATAACTCGACTGCATCAGTGTCATACTTCTTCCTGTCTATGTGAGTCTATATGAATCTATATGAGTCTATATTCATCTATATGAGTGTATGTATATGAGTCTCTATGAGTCTATGTGAGTCTATATGAGTCTATATGAATCTAGATGAGTCTATATGTGTCTCAAGTATTTGAGTCTATATGAGTGTATATGAGTTTATATGAATCTATATGAGTCTACAGTCACTTGCGAAAGTATTCACCCCCCTTGGCATTTTTCCTATTTTTGTTGCCTTAGAACCTGAAATTAAAATAGATTTTGGGGTGGGGGGGGTTGTATTGTTTGATTTACACAACATGCCTACCACAAAAAAAAATCCAAACGCCTGAAGGTACCACTTTCATCTGTACAAACAATAGTACACAAGTATAAACACCATAGGACCGCGCAGCCGTCATACCACTCAGGAAGGAGACATGTTCTGTTTCCTAGAGATTAACGTACTTTGGTGCGAAAGGTGCAAATCAATCCCAGAACAACAGCAAAGGACCATGTGAAGTTGATGGAGGAAACAGGTACAAAAGTATCTATATCCACAGTAAAACGAGTCCTATATCAACATAACCTGAAAGGCCGCTCAGCAAGGTAGAAGCCAGTGCTCCAAAACTGCCACAAAATAGCCAGACTACGGTTTGCAACTGCACATGGGGACAAAGATCGTACATTTTGGAGAAATCTCCTCTGGTCTGATGAAACAAAAATAGAACTGTTTGGCCATAATGACCATCGTTATGTTTGGAGGAAAAAGGGGGAGGCTTGCAAGCCGAAGAACACCATCCCAACCGTGAAGCACAGGGGTGGCAGCATCATGTTGTGGGGGTGCTTTGCTGCAGGAGGGACTGGTGCACTTCACAAAATAGATGGCATCACGAGGGGGGAAATTATGTGGATATATTGAAGCAACATCTCAAGACATCAGTCAGGAAAATAAAGCTTGGTCACAAATGGGTCTTCCAGATGGACAATGACCCCAAGCATACTTCCAAAGTACACCAGCTCTGTCAGGAGGAATGGGCCAAAATTCACCCAACTTATTGTGGGAATCTCGAGGAAGGCTACCCAAAAACATTTGACCCAAGTTAAACCATTTTAAAGGCAATGCTACAAAATACTAATTGAGTGTATGTAAACCTCTGACCCATTGGGAATGTGATGAAAGAAATAAAACCTGAAAAAAATAATTCTCTCTACTATTATTCTGACATTTTACATTCTTGAAATAAAGTGGTGATCCTAACTGACCTAAGACAGGTATTTTGTACTTGGATTAAATGTCAGGAATTGTGAAAAACTGCATTTAAATGTTTTTGGCTAAGGTGTATGTAAACTTTCGACTTCAACTCTACTTTATAAGTCTATATAAGTATTTATAAGTCTATATAAGTCTATATGAATCGCTATGTCTATATAAGTCTATATGAATCGCTATGTCTATATAAGTCTATATGAATCGCTATGTCTATATAAGTCTATATGAATCTACATGTCTATATAAGTCTATATGAATCGCTATGTCTATATAAGTCTATATGAATCTACATGTCTATATAAGTCTATATGAATCTACATGTCTATATAAGTCTATATGAATCTACATGTCTATATAAGTCTATATGAATCTACATGTCTATATAAGTCTATATGAATCTACATGTCTATATAAGTCTATATGAATCTACATGTCTATATAAGTCTATATGAATCTACATGTCTATATAAGTCTATATTAATCGCTATGTCTATGTGAATCTATATAAGTCTATATGAATCTATATGAATCTATACGAGTCTAATATGAGTCTATGTGAGTGTATGTCTATATAAGTCTATATGAATCTACATGAATCTATACGAGTCTAATATGAGTCTATGTGAGTGTATGTCTTTATAAGTCTATATGAATCTATATGAATCTATGCGAGTCTAATATGAGTCTATGTGAGTGTATGTCTATATAAGTCTATATGAATCTATATGAATCTATACGAGTCTAATATGAGTCTATGTGAGTGTATATGAGTTTATATTACTCTATATGAGTGTATATGAATCAATATGAGCCTATTTGAATCTAAATGAGTCTATATGACTCTATAGGAGTCAATATGAATCTATATGAGTCTATGAGTATCTATGAGTCTGTTTGAGTGTATGCGTATGTCTATGAGAGGAAGTCAAACCATTGTTCAGCCAGTTAAACAACAGACATACATCACTTACCATAAGTTCCTATTTTATACTCATGAGTCTCACTAAAAATATAACTACCAATTTGCTAAAGCAACCGTATAGTCATAAAAGCACCCACTCTCACAGTATTTAAGCAAAAGAGATTCCATAATGATTTACATACACAATTTGGTCATGCTCATACACAATTGGAAGATGTGTCATCCTGTTTTAACTAAATATCCTGAAAAAGTCAATTAAATGTGATTAGGAACGTCACAGCCTCTGTCACACCAACATGTCAAACCCAGCTTGGGAAAAGCCCTGCAGCGTGCACACTGTATAGCAGCTTTGTTCACACGCTGACTCAGAATCCCTCACCTCTCTGTCTGGGCAGACTAAATAGATCATTAGTGGCCTGTTTAGGCACCCAGAGACACTCAGCTCTGCACATACAGTCCTTCACCCTAGATACAACACAAGGATAGAGGGATCGTGCGGTGTGGAGGGAGAGATAGTCATGTGACCAGAGGTCTGGTGTCAGCCAGAGGAAGTAATACAAGGCAAGCGTAGAGGGGAGAGGGGAGAGGGGAGAGGGGTGAGGGGAGAGGGGTGATGGGAGAGAGGAGAGGGGAGAGATGGTGAGGGGAGAGGGGAGAGGTGGTGAGGGGAGAGGTGGTGAGGGGAGAGGGGAGAGGGGGGGGGGAGAGGAGAGAGGGGGAGAGGGGAGAGGTGGTGAGGGGAGAGGGGAGAGGGGAGAGGGGAGAGGGGGTGAGGGGAGAGGGGGAGAGGGGAGAGGGGAGAGGGGGGAGGGGGAGAGGTGGTGAGGGGAGAGGGGAGAGGGGGTGAGGGGAGAGGTGGTGAGGGGAGAGGGGTGAGGGGAGAGGTGGTGAGGGGAGAGGGGAGAGGGGAGAGGGCAGAGGGGAGAGGTGGTGAGGGAAGAGGTGGTGAGGGGTGAGGAGTGAGGAGTGAGGGGGGAAAGGGGCGGAGGGGGATAGGGGGAGAGGAGAGAGGGGTGAGTTTATAGTTATGCTGTGGGAGTGTCAGTCATAATCCACTGTTAATCTAATCTGCAGGGCTGTTTTCCACCATTCTCACCAGTGAATAATGCAGGTCTTACTGTGTTCTGTTCCAGCATTTACATAACCAACCCCTGCTAAACCCTGGGCCTAATGGAACAACAACAAATATCACGTGGTCATGTTAAGAACTGTGTGGTAAGGAACATTAGAAACGGTCTTGATAATAATAGATGTATTTTGCTCATCAAACTTCCAATATATTCCAAGAATAAGTTGCTGAATATTTATTCCCTTTTCCCGGTTTGGAACTTTTTGGAAGCACAAGCCAGCATGTTTTGAGGGTACAAGATGAGGACGTTTTGAGGGTACACGATGAGGACATTTTGAGGGTACAAGATGAGGACGTTTTGAGGGTACAAGATGAGGACATTTTGAGGGTACAAGATGAGGACGTTTTGAGGGTACAAGATGAGAACGTTTTGAGGGTACATGATGAGGACGTTTTGAGGGTACAAGATGAGGACATTTTGAGGGTACAAGATGAGGACGTTTTGAGGGTACAAGATGAGGACATTTTGAGGGTACAAGATGAGGACGTTTTGAGGGTACAAAATGAGGACATTTTGAGGGTACAAGATGAGGACATTTTGAGGGTACAAAGTGAGCACGTTTTGAGGGCACAAGATGAGGACATTTTGAGGGTACAAAGTGAGCATTTTTTTCAGGGTACAAAGTGCTAGACATTCACCACAGTGGAGTGTATGACTCAGACTGTATATCAGTGTGTGTTTGGGGGGGTCACTCGGTGTTTTCCCTGACGACAGCAGCAGCAACACAGTCACATGAGTACGGGTTCATAGGAGAGACTGAGAAAGGACGTCTGTGGAATGAGAAGGAATGAGAATGCAGGGTCGCCCTTATCTATAACCCTCTCCCCTGGGCCCACCCTTATCTAGAACCCTCTCCCCTTCTCTCCCCTAACCAGAGAGCTTCTCCACATGAGCTCTGTCAACATGTTTTTAACCTACTTCTCTGTGGTGAAAGTCTGATGTTATCATTCTACAGCACTATATGCAATACTGGGTTACAGCTATTTGTTTCCTGCCATTGAATTTGATGGAAAATCAATTCTTTCAAAATAGCTAGAACAATGCTAGAAAGCTAGTTAGCCAGTGTGTTTTGATATGAATACACCAACCATTTTTTGTTGTTGTTTCTACGGTAACCTGACCCATGAGGAGGACTGCAATAGATGGCAAGCTGGCAGTGATGAACTCATCACTCAATCTGAGGAAATCTCAGAAGCTTTGTGCCCGGGTTTTATCATCGAGTGATTGGGTACTTAACAATGAACTTCATCTTGTACAAGGCCGAGTCAATGGCTATGGAGAAGTTGTTCTCAGACGCCGGGGACAGCGAGGTGCCGGTGAGACGCCTTAAATAGAGAGTGAACTGTGCTGCCTGCCTGCTGTCTCCACCCTGTTGACAAACCCCTCCCTCTGTTCTGGCTGTGGGGATCCTTGGCCACTGTCGCCCCATCTGTAGGAGGCTTGAAACAACCAAAACGTTCAACTCTAGCTGGCAATTGTCATAGTCCAGACCACAGGAGGTTGGTGGGGAGAACGGGCTCATGGTAATGACTGGAGCGGAATGAGTGGGATGGTTTTAAACACATCAAACATATGGTTTCCAGGTATTTGATGCCATTCCATTTGCTCCGTTGCAGCTATTATTTTGAGCCGTTCACCCCTCAGCAGCCTCCTGTGGTCCATACCTACTCTCTGTTATGTAGCACCTTCCTAATATTGAGTTGCACCCTCCTTAGCCCTCAGAACAGCCTCAATTCGTCGGGGCATGGACTCTACAAGGTGTCAAAAGCGTTCCACAGAGATGCTACCCCATTTTGACTCCAGTGGGGGCTGTTTTGATAGACTTCAGTGCGGCCTTTGACATTATTGATCATAGTCTGCTGCTGGCAAAACTTATGTGTTATCCTTCTGTCTCAGCCTCCAGTATTTATGCTGCAGTAGTTTATGTGTCGGGGGGCTAGGGTGAGTTTGTTATATCTGGAGTACTTCTCCTGTCCTATCCGTTGTCCTGTGTGAATTTAAGTATGCTCTCTCTAATTCTCTCTTTCTCTCTTACTTTCTCTCTCTCGGAGGACCTGAGCCCTAGGACCATGCCTCAGGACTACCTGACATGATGACTCCTTGCTGTCCCCAGTCCACCTGGCCGTGCTGCTGCTCCAGTTTCAACTGTTCTGCCTGTGAATATTATTATTCGACCATGCTGGTCATTTATGAACATTTGAACATCTTGGCCATGTTCTGTTATAATCTCCACCCGGCACAGCCAGAAGAAGACTGGCCACCCCACATAGCCTGGTTCCTCTCTAGGTTTCTTCCTAGGTGTTGGCCTTTCTAGGGAGTTTTTCCTAGCCACCGTGCGTCTACACCTGCATTGCTTGCTGTTTGGGGTTTTAGGCTGGGTTTCTGTACAGCACTTTGAGATTTCAGCTGATGTACGAAGGGCTATATAAATACATTTGATTTGATTTGATGTGTTATGGTTTTACACCCCCTGCTATATTGTGGATAAAGAGTTACCGGTCTAACAGAACACTGTGGGTGTTCTTTAATGGAAGCTTCTTCTCCAATATAATCCAGGTAGAATCAGTCATTCCCCAAGGCAGCAGTCACTCCCCAAGGCCGCAGTCATTCCCCAAGGCAGCAGTCACTCCCCAAGGCAGCAGTCATTCCCCAAGGCAGCAGTCACTCCCCAAGGCCGCAGTCATTCCCCAAGGCAGCAGTCACTCCCCAAGGCAGCAGTCATTCCCCAAGGCAGCAGTCATTTCCCAAGGCAGCAGTCACTCCCCAAGGCAGCAGTCATTCCCCAAGGCAGCAGTCACTCCCCAAGGCAGCAGTCATTCCCCAAGGCAGCAGTCACTCCCCAAGGCAGCAGTCATTCCCCAAGGCAGCAGTCACTCCCCAAGGCAGCAGTCATTCCCCAAGGCAGCAGTCACTCCCCAAGACAGCAGTCACTCCCCAAGGCAGCAGTCACTCCCCAAGGCAGCAGTCATTCCCCAAGGCAGCAGTCACTCCCCAAGGCAGCAGTCATTCCCCAAGGCAGCAGTCACTCCCCAAGGCAGCAGTCATTCCCCAAGGCAGCAGTCACTCCCCAAGGCAGCAGTCATTCCCCAAGGCAGCAGTCATTCCCCAAGGCAGCAGTCATTCCCCAAGGCAGCAGTCACTCCCCAAGACAGCAGTCATTCCCCATGGCAGCAGTCACTCCCCAAGGCAGCAGTCACTCCCCAAGGCAGCAGTCATTCCTCAAGGCAGCAGCCCATTATATTTTTCAATCTTTACTAACAACATGCCACTGACTTTGAGTAAAGCCAGTGTGTCTATGTATGAGGATGACTCAACACTATACACGTCAGCTACTACAGCGACTGAAATGACTGCAACACTTAACAAAGAACTGCAGTTAGTTTCAGAGTTGGTGGCAAGGAATAAGTTAGTGTCACGTTCTGACCTTTATTTCCTTTGTTTGTCGTTATTTAGTATGGTCAGGGCGTGAGTTGGGGTGGGCAGTCTATGTTTGTTTTTCTATGATTTGGGTATTTCTATGTTTCGGCCTAGTATGGTTCTCAATCAGAGGCAGGTGTCGTTAGTTGTCTCTGATTGAGAATCATACTTAGGTAGCCTGGGTTTCACTGTTGGTTTGTGGGTGTTTGTTTCTGTGTCAGTGTTTGTCGCCACACGGTACTGTTTCGGTTTCGTTTCTTCTCGTTTATTTTTGTATTCAGTGTTTTCTTTGATTAAAGTTATGGACACTTACCACGCTGCATCTTGGTCTGATCCTTACTCCTCTTCAGACGAAGAGGAGATCTGCCGTTAGAGTTAGTCCTAAAAATTTCTAAAACTAAAAGTATTGTATTTGGGACAAGTCCTTCACTAAACCCTAAACCTCAACTAAATCTTGTAATAAATAAATCATGTGGAAAATGAGCAAGTTGAGGTGACTCAACTGCTTGGAGTTACCCTGATTATAAACTGTCATGGTCAAAACACATTGATACAACAGTAGCTAAAATAGAGAGAAGTCTGTCCATAATAAAGCGATGCTCTGCGTTCTTAACAGCACTATCAACCAGGCATGTCCTACAGGCCCGAGTTTTGTCTCACATAGACTACTGTTCAGTCATGTGGTCAGGTGCCACAAGAAATTGCTTAGGAAAATTGCAATTGGTTCAGAACAGGGCAGGACAGCTGACCCTTATTTGTACACAGAGAGCTAATATTAATAATATGCATGTCAATCTCTCCTGGCTCAAAGTGGAGGAGAGATTGACTTCAGCACTGCTTGTATTTATGAGAGGTATTGACATGTTAAATACACCGAGCTGGCTGTCTAAACTACTGGCACACAGCTCGGACACCCATACATACCCCACAAGACATGCCACAAGAGGTCTTTTCACAGTCCCCAAGTCCAGAACAGACTATGGAAGGTGCACAGTACTACAAAGAGCCATGACTACATTGAACTCTATTCCACATCAAGTAACTGATACAAGCAGTAAAATTAGATTTAAACAACAGATAGACACCTTATGGAACAGTTGGGACTGGGAAGCAACACAAACATAGGAGCACACACACACATACACACAATAACATACACACTATACACACACGTACACATGGATTTAGTACTGTAGATATGTGTTAGTGGTGGAGTAGGGGCCTGAGGGCACACAGCCTGAATGTATGTATTGTCATGTTTTTAAAATTGTATAAACTGACTTATTTTTGCTGGACCCCAGGAAGAGTAGCTGCTGCCTTGGTAGCAACTAATGATGATCCATAATAAATACAAATACAAATGCTTCCCACAGTTGTGTCAAGTTGTCTGGATGTTCTTTGGGTGGTAGACCATTCTTGATACACACAGGAAACTGTTGAGCATGAAATACCCAGCAGCATCGCAGTTCGCACTTACTACCATAACCCGTTCCAATCTATGTCTCACCTGTCTCCTCCCCTTCATCTACACTGATTGAAGTGGATTTAACAAGTGACATCAAGGGATCATAGCTTTCCCCTGGATTCACCCGGTCAAATCAAATCAAAAGCTCATGTTATTAGTCACATGCTCTGAATACAGCAGGTACAGTGAAGTGCTTACTTACGAGCCCTTAACCAACTATGCATTTTAAAATATAGATATTTAAAAACACCAATAAGAAATAAGAAAATAAGAAAATAAAGAATAATAAATAAGAAGTAACAAGTATTTAAAGAGCAGCAGTAAAATAACAATAGCAAGACAGGGGGGTACCAGTACAGAGTCAATGTGCGGGGGCACCGGTTATTCGAGGTAATTCATGTAATATGTACATGTAGAGTTATTAAAGTGACTATGCATAGATGTGGGGGGGGGGGGGGCAATGCAAATAGTCTGGGTAGCCATTTGATTAGATGTTCAGGAGTCTTATGGCTTTGGGGTAGAAACTGTTTAGAAGCCTGTTGGACCTAGACTTGGCATTCTGGTACCGCTTGCCATGCGGTAGCAGAGAGAACAGTCTATGATTAGAGTGTCTGGAGTCTTTGACAATTTTTAGGGCCTTCCTCTCACACTGCCTGGTATAGTGGTCCTGGATGGCACGAAGCTTGGCCCCAGTGATGTACTGGGCCGTCCGCACTACCCTCTGTAGTGCCTTGCTGTCGGAGGCCAAGCAGTTGCCATACCAGGCAGTGATGCAACCAGTCAGGATGCTCTCGATGGTGCAGCTGTTGAACATTTTGAGGATCTGAGGACCCATGCCAAATCATTTCAGTCTCCTGAGGGGGAATAGGTTTTGTTGTGCCCTCTTCATGACTGACTTCACGGTCAGTCTAGGTAATGGAAACAGAAGGTGTTCTTAATGTTTGTACACTTAGTGAATATTTAATTCTATGTTGTTGTTTTTGAATAAATTATTATTAATACTATTATTATTATTACTATCATGGGGACTGTGGTACTGACCATAGTCCCCATGCATGTCTACATACTGACCATAGTCCCCATGCATGTCTACATACTGACCATAGTCCCCATGCATGTCTACATACTGACCATAGTCCCCATGCATGTCTACATACTGACCATAGTCCCCATGCATGTCTACATACTGACCATAGTCCCCATGCATGTCTACATACTGACCATAGTCCCCATGCATGTCTACATACTGACCATAGTCCCCATGCATGTCTACATACTGACCATAGTCCCCATGCATGTCTACATACTGACCATAGTCCCCATGCATGTCTACATACTGACCATAGTCCCCATGCATGTCTACATACTGACCATAGTCCCCATGCATGTCTACATACTGACCACAGTCCCCATGCATGTCTACATACTGACCATAGTCCCCATGCATGTCTACATACTGACCATAGTCCCCATGCATGTCTACATACTGACCACAGTCCCCATGCATGTCTACATACTGACCATAGTCCCCATGCATGTCTACATACTGACCACAGTCCCCATGCATGTCTACATACTGACCACAGTCCCCATGCATGTCTACATACTGACCACAGTCCCCATGCATGTCTACATACTGACCATAGTCCCCATGCATGTCTACATACTGACCACAGTCCCCATGCATGTCTACATACTGACCATAGTCCCCATGCATGTCTACATACTGACCACAGTCCCCATGCATGTCTACATACTGACCACAGTCCCCATGCATGTCTACATACTGACCACAGTCCCCATGCATGTCTACATACTGACCACAGTCCCCATGCATGTCTACATACTGACCACAGTCCCCATGCATGTCTACAT
Organism: Oncorhynchus kisutch; assembly: GCF_002021735.2. Taxonomy (NCBI): domain Eukaryota; kingdom Metazoa; phylum Chordata; class Actinopteri; order Salmoniformes; family Salmonidae; genus Oncorhynchus; species Oncorhynchus kisutch. The sequence continues at coordinate 41,769,023 of NC_034201.2, forward strand.
ACTGACCACAGTCCCCATGCATGTCTACATACTGACCACAGTCCCCATGCATGTCTACATACTGACCATAGTCCCCATGCATGTCTACATACTGACCATAGTCCCCATGCATGTCTACATACTGACCACAGTCCCCATGCATGTCTACATACTGACCATAGTCCCCATGCATGTCTACATACTGACCACAGTCCCCATGCATGTCTACATACTGACCACAGTCCCCATGCATGTCTACATACTGACCACAGTCCCCATGCATGTCTACATACTGACCATAGTCCCCATGCATGTCTACATACTGACCACAGTCCCCATGCATGTCTACATACTGACCACAGTCCCCATGCATGTCTACATACTGACCATAGTCCCCATGCATGTCTACATACTGACCATAGTCCCCATGCATGTCTACATACTGACCATAGTCCCCATGCATGTCTACATACTGACCATAGTCCCCATGCATGTCTACATACTGACCATAGTCCCCATGCATGTCTACATACTGACCATAGTCCCCATGCATGTCTACATACTGACCACAGTCCCCATGCATATATAATATATTTATTTTTAGAGGATATCATTGAGTTCCAAAGTTTTCTTCACACTGTTTTTGGGTGCATGTGGCCTGCTTTCAGTAGGTTTGTGTGTGTCGGTTATAGGAGCCTGTGTGTTTGTACATCTTCAGTCAGTTTGGGTGTATAGTCAGTTACAGTATGTACACAGCACAATTTGTGTTATTAGGACTAGGAGTGAGTGGGTTGTGTCTGTTTGACAGAGTCTGAGGGCTTATGTGTTTGCCCGCCTGTCTGCCTATACCTTATAAAGCAGGAAAACAGGTTCTGTGCTCTGCGACCGACTTGAATCCCCTCCCTCCCTATAGCCTTTGGGATTGGTCAGAGTTGCAGTGGGAGGAGTTACACGGCTCTGACTGTAAGACCTAATTGATTGAGACAGATAACTTCCAGTAATTCAGCTGATTACGCCTTTCACTCTCAAGCCTGGCAAGAGATGAACAACCTAGCAGGGCGGGAGGAGCCTGTCATTGGCCAGCCAGGGACAGCCTAAGGGGGAGAGATGCATACTGTTTTGTTTGAGCCCTTTTTTTCTAGAGCCGAGCAGCAAAGTGCTGATACTTGCTTTTCACATTCCATCGCAGAGCACACGGTTCAGTGGAGCCATAAAACTGTGTCAGTTCAGTTCCACACAACCCTCCAGCTGCTATGTAAACTCAGCAAAAAAAGAAATGTCCTTTATTCAGGACCCTGTCTTTCAAAGATAATTAGTAAAAATCCAAATAACTTCACAGATCTTCATTGTAAAGGAATTAAACACCGTTTCCCATGCTTGTTCAATGAACCATAAACAATTCATGAACATGCACCTGTGGAACGGTCGTTAAGACACAGTTAAGTCATGAAAACTTAGGACACTAAAGAGGCCGTTCTACTGACTCTGAAAAACACCAAAGGAAAGACGTGGCCAGGGCAATAAATTGCAATGTCCGTACTGTGAGACACCTAAGACAGCGCTACAGGGAGACAAGACAGACAGCGGATCGTCTTCGCAGTGGCAGACCAAGTGTAACAACACCTGCACAGGATCGGTACATCCGAACATCACATCTACGGGACAGGTACAGGATGGCAACAACAGCCCGAGTTACACCAAGAATGCACAATCCCTCCATCAGTGCTCAGA